>NC_133174.1:15298421-15610263 GCF_040802235.1 Manis javanica
CATGTCTGTGCTTTTCCTTGGAATCTAGCTTACTTCCTTGAGTATACACAGAGAGGAAAACTAGCTTTTCTAAAAAGAAGTAATGGGCAGTTATGACTCCACCCACAAGAAAAAAATCTCAAATAATTATGCAAAATACTTTAGCAACTCCTTGTCCCCAAACTTCCCATTTCAAAAAGGGACCTTTGTTTCACCTTTGCCCAATAGCTTTTTTCCCCCAAAGTATTTTCCTTCCAAAAAGAAAGAAGCTAGTTAGCCTCAGAAGGGCATTCAGAACTGCATCTCCAAAAACATGGTATATGCTTCTCTGTCCTCAGAGAAAGTGCTGGCATCCACCTCTTAGTCACTCTTAGCTTTTAGCTAAGTCACCCTTTCCCATGAGAATAATATTCCATTCATTTATTCATACATCCATTCATTGCTATGCTAGATGCTGAGGGTTTAAAAATGAGTAAAATAAAGTTCTGTGTTCTAGAAGCCTATTCACCATGGTCTGGTGAAAAGAGACAAACAATGAAATAACAATATGGTTATTGGCTTTATGTGCTGTATACAAACTGTTATAGGAATTCAGGCAAAGGCGCCCCTAACTCTCCCATCGTGCTGAAGGCTTCACAGAGAAGGACATGTTTAAGCTGCATGTCCTGAGCTGCTACTAAGTGGCAGCACCGTTTTTTCCCACCATCACCAGAGAGAGAAAAAATAAGCCTATGTTCCTTCCCTCAGAGTTTACAGCAGCTGGGAGGGAGCAACAAAATAAATAAACAAACAAGATCATTATAAATCCTGTGACGTGACATGAAAGTAAACACACAAAAGACTGAAGAGGAGAGTGACAGGAGGGGCGGCCGGGGAAGCGTCTCTCCAAGAACTGAGATTGATGGAGCAGAAAAGAACATTTTAGGCAGACAGAACTGCATGTGCAAAGGCACTGAGATGGTAAAGTACATTCTCAGGACTCACAGAAAAACAATTTAGCCCAAACATAGAGATGAGTGGCATGAGATGAGGCAAGAAACAGAGGCAGAGGCTGGCAGGGCCTTTGTAGCCCATTTTGGCAAGAGGTGCTAGTTCTGTTCTAAGTGTAGTAGGAATGTTGGGAAGGTTTAAGCAGTGGAGTTGCCTGGTTTGAGTTTTCCTGAGCACACTATCTCTGCCATGTAAAAAACGGACGGTAATAAAACAAGCGGTGAAGAAGGGAGGATGATTAAAAGGCTACAGATGACGGTGACCTGAACAAAAGTGTTAGCAGTGAAGATAAAGAGAAGAAAAGAGGTTCAAAATGTATTTCAGTAATAGAAGCTAAAGTGTCCTTGCTAATGGATTGGATGCAAGAGAATGGGAGGGTGTCTCTTAAGTTTCGGTCTTGGATTATGGCACATAAAGAAATGTGGGGTCCTAGGGCAGGAATGAAGGTGGTAGTGGTGAGACGTGCAGCTGAAGTGCTCAACATAGAGCACATAACAAGCTCTTAAAATGGAGCATGAAGAATTAGAAAGACATTGTTGACCTCACAGCGAAGTTTCAATAGACTGCACGGACTGGTTCAAACCCAGGTCACTGCTGGCTGCTGCATGAGTGAAGAGTGGACTTGCCTCTTCTAGAGCCTCGACTAAGAACAGAGAAGGATAGGAGCTGGGTTTGGATATTTCCAATATGGGGAAATTTTTTTAGCTGAGTGTTATATGAATCTAAATAATAATTAAACGTGTTTAGAAGCCAAGGTGATGAGGATGATAACAGTCCAAAGGAGGAGGTTGGTGAGCAATGTCCAGAGGAGGGGATGGAGGAACTAAGCTGGTGCCAAAAAGTTTGTAAGAGGGTCTGGGGGTCTGGGAGAGGAGGAACAGGGAGAATGGAGGCCACTGGACAGTCTGCCTCAACATTCTAAGGGTCTTGAAGAGGAAATCGGGTGAACAGGGGGAAGCTGAAAGCACTACCCAGCCGTGTTGGGGATCCAGCTGAGCTTGAAAGCCCACTGCCTTGGAGACAGCTGTTCTGTCAACAGGGTGACTGCTTTGCTGGGGTGTTGGTTCTCAAGGTCACAGTTGGAATACCCCAGAAGCAGATCTTGAAATGAGGACTTGTGTACAAGTGACTTATTAAGACAGTGTTTTCAAGAAAAATGGGGGAACAAAGGTGAGATCTCAAGTCTGGCAGAAGGTATCGTCCATTTGATCCTGCAGGAGAGCTCCGGGCACAGTAATGCTGTAGACTGGCCCTACCCAGGCAAAGGCATGAGGCTGTACTACTTTTGCACCTATCAGTCATTGTTCAGGGCTGCCCAGGAGAACAAGTGCCCAGGCTTCTGGCTGTCCTTAGCAGCTGGAAAGGCGCGCTCCAGAAGCTCCAGGACAGGCCTCCAAAAGAGCGCTAAGGTGTTGGAAGCAAATGCCCGCTGAAGCCAGGAGCAGACAGTGAATGGGGAAAGAGGATCTGAGGGGATGTGGGCCAAGCTCAGTCAGTATCTGCCTGAACACAGCTGTCCGTTATGGCACATAAGCCTCAGCAAAGTTGGTCTGAACTACTTTTGACATCTTGTTTCTAAAAAGCATAATCTATTTGGAACAATCTCACAAAGTTATATTATTGCAATGTTGATGACTTCTGTTTCTAATTAGTCATTTTTTAATGAGTGTTGAAATGGACTATTTTTGCAAGCTTTGGCAGCCTATAAATGTAATTAAAATTACATTTTCCTGCATTGTCACACAAAACCTGTATAGCCTGGCTCTTTCTCAAAAATGAGGTAACTCTAGTCCATTTGGTAACACTTGGTAGACAGGGGAGGGTCCTCCTCCAGGCTCTGAAGCAGTAACATTAGCCACCTGGCACAAGCCCCAGAGATGTGGAATGTTACAGAAACGTCACCGCAGCCTGTGTGCCCTTGAACAAAATTTTTTCCCAACCGGAATTTTACTCCAGGTCAGCATCTGCAAAACAGAGGAGAATCACAACTGCTCCACACACACTATGCGGGCAATTTCCCCTGTCCCTCTTCCTACTGCTCTGCAAAGTTGTTTTTTAAACTAGATCCGTGAACATAAATCAAACAATACACCTGTAAATAACTGGGGTCTCCCAGAGAGAAAGAAGGAATAAAACCCTCACTGAAAGCATATTGCAAAGGCAATGCTGTGAGTTCAGCACAGTCTCCTCTTCCTGGTACTTAGGACCCTATATTTTCCAGGCTCACACAACTGGATTGGAGCCATGTGACTGAGTTCTGGCCAATAGGATGTGGGTCCCATTCCTATAAGGCAGTGTTACTCGAAGTGGGGCCCACACACCACTGCTCATTTGCAAGCTGTTTTTGTTATCAGTTTGCAATGAGCTAATACAGACATTTAAAAGTAAGCAATTAGGGACTTTCATAGCAATCTGACATTGCTCCTACATCTGATCAGAATTTCCTTCTTCTAGGAATTCATGTTTGTTACATTTTTACAAAAGTATGGGTCCATGATGGATTAAACATTTTTAGCCTCAGGTTTAAGAAGCACTGTTGTAAGCCATTACAGGCCTGGCTCTTAAAAACATCATTTGCAATCCAGACCTGTCTTCCCCATCTGTAGCAAACTTAGAAGCCATGGGTCCTAGATGTCATAGCTACAAGATGGAAAGGATCACTGGACCCACATCCAACTCTGACATGAGTGATAAATAAATGCTTGCAATATCAATCTACAGAAATTTGGGCTTGTTACTGGCACATAGCCTAGGATTATTTGACCAATACAGGGATTATTACCATCGTTCTGGGAGTGGGACCAGCTGGGGCTGAAGGACCCACTTCCAAGGTGGCTGCTTCAATCCCATGTCTGCGGTGCTTTAACAGGGATGGCTGGAAGGTGGCTCAGCTGAGACTGTCAGCCAGAATGTGTGCATGTGGCCTCTCCAGGATGGTGCCTTCAGGGTAGTTGGCTTCTTACATGAAGCCAAGTGCAAGAGATCCGGGAAAAACAACAGAGGCTACATGGCCTTTTATGGCTGACCTAGGAAGTCACACGGCATCACTCCTGCACAGATTCAAGTGAAGGGAACATGGACCTCCCTCTCTATTGGAGGAGTGTCATAAAATTTCTGGCCATATTTTAAAACCACCTCACTATGATTATAATTTGGGGCTCTGGTTCCAGATATCTTGTATTCCTTTCAAACCATCTGACCCAGAGCCTTATCCATAGCAGGTACCCACTAAGTGTGTGTTGATGATAAGGAGAGGGGGAGCCAATAATACTGCTCCTGTTTTGAGGATAACAGAATCCTGTGGCCAGGGGAATTTGATTTTGCAATAGTTCATGGATTCTCAGATACACATTTTTCACATTTTTTTTATTTTGGTATCATCAATTTATAATTACATAAAGAACATTATGTTTACTAGGCTCCCCCTTTCATCAAGTCCCCCCACATGCCCCTTCACAGTCACTGTCCATCAGCATAGTAAGATGCTGTAAAATCACTACTTGTCTTCTCTGTATTGCACAACCCTCCCCGTGCCCCCCCACACACTATACATGCTAATCGTAATGCCCCCTTTCTTTTTCCCCGCCCTTATCCCTTCCTTCCCACCCATCCTCCCCAGTCCCTTTCCCTTTGGTAACTGTTAGTCCATTCTTGGGTTCTGTGATTCTGCTGCTGTTTTGTTCCTTCAGTTTTCCTTTGTTCTTATACTCCACAGATGAGTGAAATCATTTGGTACTTGTCTTTCTCTGCCTGGCTTATTTCACTGAGCATAATACCCTCTAGCTCCATCCATGTTGTTGCAAATGGTAGGATCTGTTTTTTTCTCATGGCTGAGTAATATTCCATTGTGTATATGTACCACCTCTTCTTTATCCATTCATCTACTGATGGACACTTAGGTTGCTTCCATTTCTTGGCTATTGTAAATAGTGCAGCGATAAACAGAGGGGTCTTTTTCAAACTTGAGTGCTGCATTCTTAGGGTAAATTCCTAGAAGTGGAATTCCTGGGTCAAATGGTAAGTCTATTTTGAGCATTTTGAGGAACCTCCATACTGCTTTCCACAATGGTTGAACTAATTTACATTTCCACCAACAGTGTAGGAGGGTTCCTCTTCACAATCTCGCCAACATTTGTTGTTGTTTGTCTTTTTGATGATGGCGATCCTTACTGGTGTGAGGTGATATCTCATTGTGGTTTTAATTTGCATTTCTCTGATGACAAGCGATATGGAGCATCTTTTCATGTGTCTGTTGGCCATCTGAATTTCTTCTTTAGAGAACTGTCTATTCAGCTCCTCCGCCCATTTTTTAATTGGATTATTTGCTTTTTGTTTGTTGAGGTGTGTGAGCTCTTTATATATTTTGGATGTCAACCCTTTATCGGATCTATCATTTATGAATATATTCTCCCATACTGTAGGATACCTTTTTGTTCTATTGATGGTGTCTTTTGCTGTACAAAAGCTTTTTAGCTTGATATAGTCCCACTTGTTCATTTTTGCTTTTGTTTCCCTTGCCTGGGGAGATATGTTCATGAAGAAGTCGCTCATGTTTATGTTCATGAGATTTTTGCCTATGTTTTTTTCTAAGAGTTTTATGGTTTCATGACTTACATTCAGGTCTTTGATCTATTTCGAATTTACTTTTGTGTATGGGGTTAGACAGTGATCCAGTTTCATTCTCTTCCATGTAGCTGTCCAGTTTTGCCAGCACCATCTGTTGAAGAGACTGTCATTTCCCCATTGTATGTCCATGGCTCCTTTATCATATATTAATTGCCCATATATGTTTGGGTTAATGTTTGGAGTCTCTATTCTGTTCCACTGGTCTGTGGCTCTGTTCTTGTGCCAGTACCAAATTGTCTTGATTACTGTGGCTTTGTAGTAGAGCTTGAAGTTGGGGAGCGAGATCCCCCCCCCCACTTTATTCTTTCTTCTCAGGATTGCTTTGGCTATTCGGGGTCTTTGGTGGTTCCATATGAATTCTTGAACTATTTGTTCCAGTTCACTAAAGAATGCTATTGGTAATTTTATAGGGATTGCATTGAATCTGTATATTGCTTTGGGCAGGATGGCCATTTTGACGATATTAGTTCTTCCTAGCCAGGAGCATGGGATGAGTTTCCATTTGTTAGTGTCCCCGTTTTTCACATTTTAACATCTCTGAGATTGACCCTTGTTAAAATGGGTGGCATCTCACAATGATGTTTATCAGGGCTTTTTCTTTCTTAGGGGTACCTAAGACAACTGGGTGCCATCCAACCAGTAGCTTATTAGTTGAAACACAGTAAATGCCAAGGACTCAATTATCTGTGAGGTAGATCCTTAGCTAATGGGAAGCAATGAAAGGAGAGTGAGTGATGGGGAAATGCCTGCCACCTCCATGCCGAAATTGATAAGTTAACAAAGGAGGCCCAAAAGGGCACCTGCAGTCACTGCAGTGAGGCATTCCGAGCATCATAGGGGCCAAAGGGCATCATGTCCCAGCTTACCCATTGGCCCCCCATCACCGCACTTACTCCAGACCTACACAGCCTGTGGACCTCGCCACCCCCGTGCTGTAACAGAAAATGCTATAAGCTGTGCAGAGGGGCAGATGAAGTTCAGTTTGGGCTCTGCCACTTCCTTTCTCTCTGAATTTCAATTTCTTCATCTGCAAAACAGGTAGGTGTAGGAATATCTACCACCAAGTCAGCTGGTGGAAATAAAGCACAGTGCTAGGCACATAGTAGATGATGCACTGATGCTATTTGCCTTTTCTTTTCCTTTGCTAAAATCCTCCGTTGTTTCCAACTGGTCTGTTTTCTGTGAGTCTTGAGGTAATCCTCTCTATTACTTTGTAGGCCTTGAGTCTCCAATTTGTTAAACAAAACTATCGAGAATGTTCTTGGACTAATATTCCAGGATCCTAATCCCAATCCAAAGAATCCAACAAAATGGCCCCATTTTAACTTCAGAAATCTTGTCATCAAGTCATCCACAGCCTGACTTTCTCCCCTTCCTGGAGGTTTTCCCAGCTGTCTCGTTAGGCTATTTAAAGCAGGGGGAAAAGAACATATAAAAGAGGCTCCTAATTTAAAGGAATCAAACAGCTTAAATTCACATATTTATTCATTCAGTCTTTCAAAAAATATTCTTGAGCACCTACCATGTGTCAGAAACTGCACTAAGCCATGAAAATACAGCACTGGACTAGACAGGCATAGAAGCCATCCTTACAGGTTCATGGTCTATGAAGAAGACATTAAGTACAAAGTTATCACAAAGAGAGATGGCTGCATGCAAGGCCGAGAAACCTCATCCACTTGGGAAATGCGGGAAGGTGAATGTAATAGAATTAGGCCTGGAGAGAACCTGTGCGCAGGTACTTGACTCGGCAAGTAATCCCTAAGAACAGGGACAAGGAAGTGGGGACAGTGAGATGGAAAACCTTTCCTAAAAGCCAGTGGAGGGTACCAGAGTGGGAAATTTGCCTTTGTGGGCAACTGAGGCTCAGTCCTGCTGGGGACCCTTCAAGAAACTGTGTGGAGCACACCACAGGGTTACTTCACCAGGGGACAGGGAACCTCAGGCATTTACCCACTGGCTCTGTCCCCCATTCCTGAGGGCTGTCCCCAGGAACATTATACCCCCACCCCCACCCCCAGGTGCATGCACGCACACACTCTTGTGACTTGTATTGATATCAGGGTTTCTCAACCTGGCACTACTGACACTGGGGGCAGGCTGTTCTTTGAGGCAGGCCATCCTGGGCACTGCAGGCTGTTCAACAGCATCCCTGGCCTCCACCCACTGGATGTCAGCAGCACCCTCCCTGCCCTGAAATGGGACAACCAAAATTATGTCCAGACCCAGTCAAGTGTCCCCTGGCCTACGTGCAGCCTGGCTCCGCGGTGCCAGAACATGCCCTAAGCTGGAGAGGGAAAAAGATTCCTGAGAAAAGAGGGAGGCTGAGTGGACATGAGGACTGGTATCAACAGCAGTTGCTGCAGCTTCCCAGAGGATGCGATGGTGCTTGAGCTGTGACTTAGAGAACGATAGGAATTCCCTTTCGAAAGCGGAAAACAGGAAGACTGGAAGCACAGCTGTTTTGTTGAGAAAGGAACCCCCAACAGCCAGCACAATGCCCAGTGACATGCAGTAGGAGCTCAAGAATGCAAACCTGGGCTGCTTCCCATGGACAAAAACGTGGAGAAACATGACTTGGGTGAGCAAAGGGACAGAGCTCCATAGAAACCTTCTGTCTTAAATATAACACCCTACCCCGCAAGGGTGCGGCCCCTTGGGAACATGCATGGCTGGCTTTCAGCCCCACCTGCCCCCTGAGCAGCCCCATGTAGGCTGCAGCAGCCCTGCCTTAGGCCACAATCTGCAGCCCTGCCTTAGGCCACAATCTGCAGCCCCGCCTTCCTGCATGCCCCCTGTCACCATGTACAGGAAGCCTGTGGTGTGAAGGGAGGAGTTTGTGGTGTATAATGGAGGAGGTTTGAGGCATCTCACAGCTTAATAAACAACGTGAAATAAGTCAGGCAGAGAAAGACAAATACCAAATGATTTCTCATATTTGTGGACTCTAAAAGCAAAACAAAACAAAATGAACAAAATAGCAGTGGACTCATAGACACTGAGAAGAGACTGGTGGTTACCATGGGGGAGGGGCTGGAGTGGGTGGGAAGGGGGAGGGGGATAAAGGGGCACAAAAATTCTCAGTCATAATAAAAGTTGGTCATGGGGATGGTAGTACAGCATGGAGGAAACAGTGAATGATTCTGTAACATCTTCTTATGTTGGCAGATAGTAACTGCACTAGTGGGGGTGAGGATTTAATTATATGGGGAACTGTTGAACCACTGTTCCCCATACTTGAATCCAATATAAGATTGTATATCAACAGTACTTCAATCAAAAAATAGATGCCAAAAAAAGGAAATGGGGAGACAAATAAATTGGAAAGAAGAGTCAGAGGGTGTGGGAAAGGGAAACAGAGAAAGACAGACAGAAGACAGAGATAAAGAACAATAAAGAGACACAGGTGCACACAGAACCACAGACAGAGATAACTACAAAGAGACCCTGGGAGAGCAGGTTAGAGAGAGCAACCTGGCAGAGCGCAGAGGCTGGGGACAAAGGGAGCTGGCGCCACCTGCAGCAGGAGGAGCCCGGGACATTCAGTATTGATGGCTTACTGCCACAAAATATTTACAAAAGTGTTTAGGTACTATGAGACCAAGAAAACCTTAAATCCCCAAATTTAGAAATTGTAATTCCACAATCTCGGACCCAGATGCTATAAAACTAGAAATTAACAACAAAAGGAAAGAAATAGAACTTTTAGGAAAAGTCTAAAATACTCTTCTCAATAACTCAGGGGCCAAAGAAAAACATCAAAAGTAAAATTACAACCCATTTACAAATTAACCACAATGAAAACAATGCACACACAGAGGAAAATTCGTAGCCCTAAAGCTCTACTTCTGGGTGGAAGAAACTGCAAAATAGTGTAGCCATGTTTTTCAATCTACCACAAAGGCAAAAAATAGGAGGGCTTTGTGAAGTAACTAGGCGACTGCTGCATGGTATATCTTCTCGTTTAGATGAAACTTTTGAGATCCAGTTTGGTGAGCCCAAGTACTTCCTGCTTAGGAATAAATAACTAGAAGTAGGGCCAGTAGCGGTCACAACTTGACCCCAAAACGATCACCAACGTCTCATCCAGCCTTTCACATCTCAAGGACATGGCCAGACCCAGACAGCACCCTGCCTTACTTCCAAGGTCAGGGGAATAGCAGAAGGCAATTCTGTCTTTTCCTTCTTTGTCCACTGTACACATATGAAGTCTTTGTTTCCTTTTTGAGTGTCTGGTGATGAATGCTCAATTAGGTTCGTCCACACGGGCGAGTTAAATATAAGATTCTTTAGGTCGACTGAAATATTTTTAGGAAATAATATACACAGCATAAATATGGAAGATTCCAAATATGTACAGTGGTCACAAGAACAGCTGCCTGGAAGTGTAAAATGCGTCATTGAGACAGGGAAAGTGAAGCAGGTAGGGCAATACAATACCTGTAGTGAGTTGACAGGAAATGCACCAAGTCAATTCAGTACACAGTGTTGGGCACTGGAGAATGAGATTTGAAACATGTCTTCAAGGAACTCACAGCTGTTAGAGGCTCCCACACAAGCTCATTAAAGCTTTCTCCCTCGGTGGTAGGAAAACAGTTGACATTTGGAGTGATCCAATGAAAACACATATGTGGAATTATTTGAATGGTCGTAGAGCATGAATTATACAATATTATTTTCACTTCATCATAATGGTCTCCCTAATGATATATAACAGGGGTTGACAAACTATGGCCTACTGCCTGGGTTTGTAAAAAAGCCTTACTGGACTAGAGTCACACCCATTGATTTCATACTCTCTGTAGCTGCTTTCCCCCTCCAAAGGCAGAGTGGGGTAGTTGTAACAAAAATGGCATGGCCAGCAAAGCCTAAAGTATTTACTATCTGCCATTTACAGCAAAAGTTTGCTGATTTCTGATATATAGAGCCCTTCGAATGTTCCCTGGGTCACTCAATTCTCCTGCATATTCTTTCTTTTTCCTATGAGAAATAACTGGTTCCTGTGGGAAAACGACCACCCTCACTTAAATAAATTCTGTATACTCATGTGAAAAACATGGATGGTATGTTCTCAGCTGCTCCAACAACATATGAAACTAGATTTATATACTAATATAATAGAATTAACACAGAATTATAATTATTGTTTGTTGCTCACTATCTTCCTGTATTAGTGGAAATAACATTTCGCTTTTATAAATGACAAAAGTGTATTTTTTGTGGTAACTAGCTTTTTTCCTAGTTTTTTTTCCCTAAAATTGCAACAATCTGTCTGGTAGAAGAAATAATTGCTTTGTGTTAAGGTGGCTTGCTTTTATTCTGTTTTATTATTGCCGAGCAACCTCATCTTAAATCCCAAAGTTCTAACTTCTTTTAGTAGACATAGAGGTATTATCTGAGTCCCAAGAATTTATGTTAAGCTCGTACAAAGCATATTATGAATGTAGCCCACACAAACACTGAAATATAACTCTGGAACAACTGTATTAGACCCAAGTTTGGTTTCAGTTACCATTTTATCTTTGAATGTAGCAAATATGCAACAGTAAAAGACCCTTTGAGAAAATAAGCCATTAGTTGGCATTGGGTCAATCCCACATAGGCCTTTATGATCATCCATAACCTACAGCCATAGCCATGTGGCCTAACCAAGATGGCTGAGCAAACTTTCTCTTCCCCGCCAAGTAGTACTTCACGTGTATTCTCAAAATGATCACTGCACGTAGAACCAACAGGTTTGCTGTTCTTTGACATTTGAATAAGGGTTTAGGAAAAAAAGCCTGTGATTTTTTTTGAACTAGATGTTAGGAAACCACTTCGGAGGCCCTGAAGAAATAATAACAAGGCAAAGTCAGCTTTGAAAACCTCAGAGATAGTCACTCTTAATATTCACAGTTCTTTTTCATTATTGCCATTGGATCCATCACTCCCCTGGTCCCTGACTTCTCTTCTGTTTCTTCTAGTCACCATGCGTGGAGTGATTTGGGGAGGGTTAGGTCACCTGTTGCAACAGCTGATGCTGTCTCAAAATAGAAGTGAAGAAGCAGCCTAGGCCAAGAAAGGCCTTAGAAAGAAATATATGCATTAACATGAGAAGATTTTGGAAAGTATGTAAGAGGGATGTCTTCAGGCCAAAGGAAGGAAGAATCCTGTTTAGGTAGAGAAAGGTGCGGGGGAGATTCTTGTTAATTCTGCGTGTATTTTATGTCCGCATTTTATCTGAAGGGCCTACCCATTAGCAATCTACTTCTCAGGCACAGCCAAGCTTTAAAACCTTAACTGGTACTTTTCCCATTAGAAGATGTTGCAGACTGAATTGTGTCCCTCCCAAATTCATATGTTGAAGTACTAACCCCCAGGTCCTCATAATGTGACCTTATTTGGGAAAAGGGTAACTACAAGTGTAATCAGTTAGGATGCGGTCATACTGGAGTACAGTGGGCCCCTAATCCAGTATGGCGGACGTCCTTATTAAAAGGAGAATTTTGGACACAGACATGCAGACAGGAAGAATGGCATGTGAAGATGAAGGCAGAGATCCAGGTAATGTATCTATAAGCCAAGGAAAGCCAAAGACTGCCAGCAAAGCACCAGGAGCAAGAGGAGAGACATTTAACAGATTCTCCCGCACAGCCCTCGGAAAGAACCAGCCCTGCTCACACCTTTATCTTGGACTTCTAACCTCCAGAACTTTAAGATAATAAGTTTCTGCTTGTTTAAGCCACCCAGTTTGCGGTACTTTGTTACAGCAGCCTTAGGAAATGAATACAGTACAATCCCCATCAGATCCTTGGTCAGCATCTGTATGTTTGTAACAGCACTGCTGTAGCTCACAGGGCATCCCCCTAGTTCAGCCTTTCTATAGACCTGAGAAAACTCAGGTCAACTGTATATGAGTTAGTGTTCCTATATATGGCCATGGTTGGCTCACTTTTCCATTCCTCTGCTAAAGCACTTCTTTTCCAGCTTATTAATTTCTCACTTCTGGTTTACAAATTAAAGTTCTTTTGGTAAATAAAAATAATACATACATTCACCCTTTGCCCCTCTTTGGATTAAAATGAATATAAGATCTGAAAAAAAAGATACTAATTTCAACATACAAGTAACCAGAATACTCACTGAATGCTTTTCTAAATGAGGATATGCATAATCACCTCATTATATGATCTGAGTTTCTTGTTTCATTATTTTTCTCCTGATGAACAGTAAGTATACAAGGACCCATTGAATCTCTTTATTTGAAGAGTTTTGTTTCACCAAGCCAAAGAAATCTCAAATGTGAATGATTCAAACTGTCTCTTAAAAAGTAAAATTAACTCAACACCAAAAAGTAAACAACCTGATTAAAAAATGGGCAGAGTAGCTGAACAGACATTTCTCCAGAGAAGAAATTCAGATGGCCAACAGGCACATGAAAAGATGCTCCACATCGCTAATCATCAGGGAAATGCAAATCAAAACCACAATGAGATATCACCTCATACTGGTCAGAAGGCCACCGTCCAAAAGACAAGAAATAACAAGTGTTGACAAGGGTATGGAGAAAAGGGAGCCCTCCTACGCTGTTGGTGGGAATGTAAATTGGTGCAGCCACTGTGGAAAGCTGTATGGAGGTTCCTCAGAAAACTGAAAATAGAAATACCATTTGACCCAGTAATTCCACTTCTAGGAATTTACCTGAGGAAAACAAAATCCCTGATTTGAAAAGATATATGCACCCCTGTGTTTACTGCTGCATTATTTACAATAGCCAAGATATAGAAGCAACCAAAGTGTACGTCAACGGATGAATGGATAAAGAAGAGGTCATACATAGACACATACATATAATGGAATATTATTCAGCCATTTAAAAGAAAATCTGCCATTTGCAACAACATGGATGGACTTAGAGTGTAAAAATACTCAGTGAAATAAGCCAGGTGGAGAAAGACAAATACCATATGATTTCATTTATTTGTGGAATCTAAAAACAAAACAAAACAAAATGAGCAAAATAGCAGTAGACTCATAGGCAAAGGGACTGGGTGGTTACCATGGGGGAGGGGGTGGGGTGAGTGTGTGGGAGGGGGATAAAGGGGCACAAAAATTTTCAATCATAATATAAGTTGGTCACAGGGATGGTATACAGCATGGAGAATATAGCAAATGGTTCTGTAACATCTTCCTATGGTGACAGATAGTAACTGCACTAGTGGGGGTGAGGATTTAATAATATGGGGAACTATTGAACCACTGTGTTGTATACTTGAAACCAATATAAGATTGTATATCAACTATACTTCAATTATTTTAAAAAGTAAAATTAAGATAATAAAAAAATCCTAACAAAAATATAATAGTCAATTTTGTGAGACGAAAGTGTTTGGAGGTATCAGTTATGATCAAATTCATTAGATGTGAATAAAGTTAAGTAAGGCTAAAACATATCTAATGTTTCTATATTGACTGTGGTAAGTGCTTTAGTGACATTAATTATTCCACTGCACAATCTTATAAGGTAGGAGGTATCACTATTTTCCGCATTTTATAAATGTAGAAACAAACACCAAGAAAATAAGTTAACTGCCCAAGGTCACAAAGCTGGTCTTGGTGGAGCAGGAGTGATGCTCAGGCAGCCTGACTCCACAGTCCACATGCTAACCCCTCTGTGACACAGTCTCTCAACATTCTTGCACATACACACTTAGATTTAATTTATCTCCTTCTGAATGTGGAAAGTGACAGGCAATATTAAAGAAACAACCTATAGTCATTTAAAGACATTGACAGTCAAGAGTTGAGGAAACTGACTTTTAATACTCTTAGAAGCATTTATATTTTTAATTGTAGGTCTACCATCTTTTTAAATTCTTGCTACAACTCCGAGGTAGGAGTGATTTGCTTTTTAAAGATGAGGAACACATAAGACTGTATGTACTTCTCATACTAAAATCAAGCACCAAGGAGATCTACAACATAAGTAGGAGAGATTCATTGCATTTCAAGGTGATTGGCAAGCTTTTAGGCAAAGGCAATTGCTTATACAAAAACAGATTAAGCCCTGTGCCGATTCCAAGGCAAAATTGTGAAGCCACTGAAACTCAGGTTCTGTGTCCTGATGCCACTTCTTTTGTGCTTCTCTCTTCAACAAAACCAGCTTTAAGAATTTAAAAAGGCAATCAAAAAAATACCCAAGAACAAAACCCCCTGACCAGATGGATTCACCGCTGAATTTTACCAGACATATAGAGAAGACATAATACCCATCCTTCTTAAAGTTTTCCAAAAAATGGAAGAGAGGGAATACTTCCAAACTCATTCTATGAAGCCAGTATCACTCTAATACCAAAACCAGGCAAAGACCCCACAACAAAAGAACATTACAGACCAATATCCCTGATGAACATAGATGCAAAAATACTCAACAAAATATTAGCAAACCAAATTCAAAAATACATCAAGAGGATCATATACCATGATCAAGTGGGATTCATCCCAGGCATGCAAGGATGGTACAACATTCAAAAATCCATCAACATCATCCACCACATCAACAAAAAGAAGGACAAAAACCACATTATCATCTTCATAGATGCTGAAAAAGCATTTAAAGTTCAACATCCATTCATGATAAAAGCTCTTAACAAAATGGGTATAGAGGGCAAGTACCTCAACATAATAAAGGCCATAAATGACAAACCCACAGCCAACATCATACTTAATAGCGAGAAGCTGAAAGCTTTTCACCCAAGATCAGAAACAAGACAGGGATGCCCACTCTCCCCACTGTTATTCAATATAGTACTGGACGTCCTAGCCATGGCAATCAGACAAAACAAAGAAATACAAGGAATCCAGATTGGTAAAGAAGACGTCAAACTGTCACTATTTGCAGATGACATGATATTGTACATAAAAAAACCTAAAGACTCCACTCTCAAACTGCTAGAACTAATATTTGAATTCAGCAAAGTTGCAGGATACAAAATTAATACACAGAAATCTGTTGCATTCCTATACACTAACGATGAGCTAGCAAAAAGAGAAATCAGGAAAACAATTCCATCACAATTGCATCAAAAAGAATAAAATCCCTAGGAATAAACCCAACCAAGGAAGTGAAAGACCTATACCCTGAAAACTACAAGACACTCCTAAGAGAAATTAAAGAGGACACTAACAAATGGAAATTAATCACATGCTCTTGGGTAGGAAGAATTAATATTGTCAAAACGGCCATCCTGCCTAAAGCAATCTTCAATGCAATCCCTATCAAAATACTAACAGCATTCTTCAATGAACTGGAACAAATAGTTCTAAAATACATATGGAACCACAAAAGACCCCGAATAGCCAAAGCAATCCTGAGAAGGAAGAATAAAGCAGGGGGAATCTTGGTTCCCAACCTCAAGCTCTACTACAAAGCCACAGTAATCAAGATAATTTGGTACTGGCACAAGAACAGACCCATTGACCAGTGGAACAGAATAGAGTTCAGGTATTAACTCAAACATATATGGTCAATTAATATATGATAAAGGAGCGATGGACATACAATGGAGAAATGACAGCCTCTTCAACAGCTGGTGTTGACAAAACTGGACAGCTACATGTAAGAGAATGAAACTGGATTATTGTCTAACCCCATACACAAAAGTAAATTTGAAATGGATCAAAAACCTGAATGTAAGTCATGAAACCATAAAACTCTTAGAAAAAAACATAGGCAAAAATCTCTTGGACATAAACATGAGCAACTTCTTCTTGAACATATCTCCCCGAGCAAGGGAAACAAAAGCAAAGATGAAGAAGTGGAACTATATCAAGCTGAAAAGCTTCTGTACAGCAAAAGACATCATCAATAGAACAAAAAAACATCCTACAGTATGGGAGAATATATTCATAAATGACATATCCAATAAAGGATTGACATCCAAAGTATATAAAGAGCTCATGCACCTCAACAAACAAAAAGCAAATAATCCAATTAAAAAATGGGCAGAGGATCAGAACAAACACTTCTGCGAAGAAGAAGTTCAGATAGCTAACAGGCACATGAAAAGATGTTCCACATCACTAATCATCAGAGAAATGCAAATTAAAACCACAATGAGATATTACCTCACACCAGCAAGGATGGCCACCATCCAAAAGACAAACAACAACAAATGTTGGTGAGGATGTGGAGAAAGGGGAACCCTCGTACACTGCTGGTGGAAATGTAAATTAGTTCAACCATTGTGGAAAGCAGTATGGAGGTTTCTCAAAAAACTCAAAATAGAAATAACATTTGACCCAGGAATTCCACTCCTAGGAATTTACCCTAAGAATGCAGCAGCCCAGTTTGAAAAAGACAGATGCACCCCTATGATTATCGCAGCACTATTTACAATAGCCAAGAAATGGAAGCAAGCTAAGTGTCCATCAGTAGATGAATGGATAAAGAAGGTGTGGCATATATGCACAATGGAATATTATTCAGCCATACAAAGAAAACAAATCCTATCATTTGCAACAACATGGATGGAGCTAGAGAGTATTATGCTCAGTGAAATAAGCCAGGCAGAAAAAGACAAGTATCAAATGATTTCACTCATATGTGGAGTATAAGAACAAAGAAAAAAAGTGAAGGAACAAAACAGCAGCAGAATCACAGAACCCAAGAATGGACTAACAGTTACCAAAGGGAAAGGGACTGGGGAGGATGGGTGGGAAGGGAGGGATAAGGGGGGAAAGGGGCATTACAATTCGCTCACATAATGTGGGGGGGGGTGGGGGTTCCATGGGGAAAGCAGTATAGCCCAGAGAAGATAAGTAGTGATTATATAGCTCTTACTACTCTGATGGACAGTGACTGTAATGGGGTATGTGGGGGGTACTTGATGATGGGGAAGTCTAGTAACCATAATGTCGCTCATGTAATTGTAGATTAATGATACCAAAATCTTTTAAAAAGTCAAAAAAAAAGAATTTGTAAAGGAAGGAAGGAAGGAGGGAAGGAAAGGAAAAATGAGAAATCCAGGGCTTAGTCTGGATTTCCTAGAAACAGAACCTGAGATGTGGTCTTGTTCACGTGGCTTTAATGGGGTTGCTCTGGGGAGAAGGCGTGTGAAGGAAGCAGGATAGGAAGGGGTAGGTGTTTTGCAAGGAGATGATCTGGAGACCAGCTTTAGCCTGATGCAGTGGAGCACTCTGGAGTACAAATGCCACCACACCAATTTGGTGTCACCACTGGCACCCACATGTCCTTCCTGAGGTTTGGGGGTGGGAGAAGCTCCTATTGGGCCAAGGGCAGCTCTGAAGAAGGGGCCCCCAAACTCACAGGAGCTGGGGGCTGGTGTACCAACCAGCAAAGGAGGCCTGGGGTTGGGGGGCACTAACAGCATCTACTAGACTTAAAGAGGTTTCCTAGGAGTTCCTTTTCAGAGGTCATTTCCACCAAGAACCTCCCCTGAACCTCCAGCGTGGGTCTCTAAGAAGCCCCTATTTTTCCTAAGTCTTATCTCAGGTAGCAAGACCAAACTTTCTTGCATTTTCCTTTGACTCTAGCAAGCAAACAGCCTTCTCATAATAATTAGTACTGGATTTCTACAACTAATACTGAAACTGGAAAGAGAGCTAGCTGTCTCTGATACATCAAAGATATCCTGGTACCCACCGGCAGGAGATTTACCTCCTGGTCTTTCCCCTACCTTTTGTTTGTCTGCTTTCTGCACTGGCCTTCCCCAACCTCTGTTATTTTTTTCTCTTCAACTTCTGTTCTCTCTCACCCTCTCTGACTCCACCTGAGGCTACAGGAACAGTACATCTCAGACTTGCATTTTCTGACATTGCCCAGAGCCAACCTCAAAATGACAGACCATGAAGATGGGGCTTTGGCCTAAGTGTTCCACCTCAGGACAACCATGCTTTGATCTGTTGTATAAACTGGCCTTCCACATGAGCTATTGTCTGAAGACAGGGTTCAGCAACTTTACAAAGATTCAAAAACACTGGTCTACACCACAGCTGCATCTATAGTGTTTTGTTTGAAGAAACTAAATCCTTCTGTAGATCAAGGATTCTTAACTTTGTACTATGGAGCCCTTTGCATGTAGTAAAGCCTATGAGCCCCTTCTCAGAATAATGCTTTTAATGAATAAAAATAAAATACCTAGTACTAAAAAGCTAATCAAATATATTGAAATATAGTTAGCAGAATATTAAAAATAAATCTGTGTGTTTGCTTATTCATGCATTGAATAATGTCTAGAGGTAGTTCTGTTTGCTATCATCATTTTCAAGTGATAAGCATAAATAATATTTCAACAGTTGCAACAATTGTGATGTCCTTGGAAAATACCTGTTCCATTGGTGATAAAGTTACAAATCAATGCCCAATATTATGGTGGTTCATTGCCTATGTTCATAGTTGAAATAAATACTAAATCTCAGTTAGAGGACAGTGAAAAGAAAGATGTAAGTCTGGAAGACCCTGAATTAACTCCAGGTTAAGAAGCCCTGGCATAGATAGAATTTGGAAGACAGGTATCATGTCATTCTTACAAACTGTTAGGTGGCTCATACAAACACACATATGCACGCAACAGAAAAGACACATTTGTGCTGCTTTCCATCAGGTCAAATGCCATAATGAGTGACTTGGCTCCTAGGAAACCCCCATGGCCCCTGCCTCTTTTGGGGTCCAAGGTAATCTCATGATCCTTGGGAACAAGGTCAGACACTAGACAGATGTCTAGTATCCTTGAAAAGTAAAAATAAAGTATTTGGGGGAACATTTACTCCTAAAATCCTCACAAATTTGGAATATGAAAGTTCAACAGTAGAAAATCACTTGCCAACACAGTATGAACTACGTGACCTATGAGATATTACTGTAATTGGCACTCCTGAGGCTGTGTGAGATGTGGTCCTTCATCTGTCCTGCTTTCTTCCTGACTGCTCCACCAGGAAATAGAAGGAAAAAACTTTGAATTTGCTGTAAGTGTTCCTGAGTACTTTTAATTCAAATATTTGGAAGGATAATACACTTTCATAAAAATTGTAATGGCCATTGTTTTGGAGCTCACACTTCATGTCAGTGAGCAATTATGACCTACACTGAACAAATTTGGGCCTAACTCATTTTTCTATTAATAAAGGAATAATCCCTCATGAATATTCTTGATTCCTCCATTCTTACTATTTTTACACATTTCCCTTAGATGAAACAACTTAAAATTTCCATTTTATCATGGAGGAAATAAGCATTAAGCATAGTAAATTTCAAATAGGTAATGTAAATTTTTTTTCTTCATTGATTTTTGTATAAATATATTTAATTCTCAAATGGAACTCCAGTCAAATGAGTTCCAATCCTCGAAGACTACCTACCACATCAGCTTTTCTTCCCACCCCATAAGATCTCTCTTCCTCCACTAAAAGCATTATTTATCCATTCTTTAGTTGCTCCAATGTTCTGAACTTCAACTCATTTGTCCAACAAATATTTACTGAGACCGTCTTCTGTGATGGGCAGCGAACTAGACTGGGGGATGCAATGATAAATAAGAAGTGCTCTGACCCCTAAGGGTCTCATAGTGAGATCAATAAACAGGTAAACAAGACAAATAAGCCTAACCAGACTGGTGGTACAATAGAGGTGAGAACTGAATGCTGTAGAAATAGTAAGGAACCCACAATTAATCTGATTAAGGGATTAAGGTAAAACTTCAAAGAGATAATGATTTTTGGATTGGGTCCTGAAGGATGAATAGGAGTTTTCCAGGTGGAGAAGCCTGGAAGAAGACACTCCAGCTTTGAGATATAGAATGTTCAGAAAACAAAATTAATTTAAAAATTGAAAAGTAAATCCAAATATGTTAATTCAAAAATTGGTTGAGAAGGATACATATGAAATGAAACTGCCTCTAGGAAAGGGAGAAAACATAGGGAAAGAGATTTCAAGTTATCTATAATGCTTGCTCCTATATAAAAAAATTAAATTGATAATATGTTGATCCTTAGCAGTTATGGCTTATGGGTACAATGGTATTTATTACATTTGTCTTTGTACTTTTCTATATTTCTGAAAATTTGTCAAAATTAAAAGTAAATTTTAAAAAATGGTAAAGGAATTGACTTTATTTGATCTAATGTGAAGGTTAAAGTAGATAATAAATTCAATTAGAAGAAAGGGATAAGCTTTTATCCATTCCTTGTACAGAAAGGTTTCCCAACTCATAAATTGTAGCTTTACCAGGACACCCTGAAATTTTACTTGGTCTACTTCTAAACCCTTTCCCAACACAATGTCTTCCCTCTCTGAACCCCCAGCCCCACACCTCCCACTTTCACCTCCTGAATCAAGAATAATGAAAACAAAAAATATAAAAATAGATACAATCGTAAGCAAAAGGACATCTCAGGGAGGAAAAGGATTATATTAAACTACTAATGAGCTGGTCATTAAGTCAGGGAGGTTAAATTCCACAGACAAAATTATAGGACAAGACAGAAATGAAAATAGCTTCATCTCAATGGAGACTGACTACAATTGTTTTCTAGTGTTCTCTTTTTATAGCATTCTTTCAGTCAAAGACTCCCCAGTACCATTCTCTACCACCTCTACCTTGTGCTGTGGAAAGCTGTTATGACTCATGTACTTGGTGTTCCTTTGGTTAATATTCTATTGTTTACCATGCAAATAAGAGTTCAGTGTGGCAATGATTCTAACGTAATGAATGTTTTAGTTATTTGTTCTCCAAAGTGTAGTTTGGCTGTATATATTATATTTCCTCAAATTTCAGTCACTTCCTAACTTTTATTGTCATTTTTCCAGTATCAGGACAATTCCCAAAACTCATTTCTGACGAAAGCTTCTGGACTAGATCCGTTAGGTATATCTGCCATGAATATGTTAATTAGCACACCTGTAAAACAATGTCCATCTTTCAAAACCAACTTCAACTCAATATGAATTTGGCATAATCCTGTAAACACTTTTTTGGAACACATACAATCATGGAACACTCCATTTAGGGAAGGAATACAAAGAGAAATAACTTCTGTCTTCCTAAAATTCATGTTCTGTGCAAGGAAACCAGCATATAAATACTTAGGATGTTTTGTGATGAGCACTATACTGTAGCCAAGGTTTACACACCGCATTATGATAGCACTGAAGAAAGGGGGATTAATTTGGTTTTGCAAGGTGGCCTTACAGAGGAAGTGATGCTTCAGTGAGGTATTGAAGGATGAGTTAACTAGCCATGTGCAAAATCTGGAAAAAGGTGAGAAGAGAAGAAAGGCTAAATCTTAAGGACAAAGAGTTGGGAAAGTGACGTGATCGAACACGTGTTTTGGAAACACATCAATGTTTAGACCTCCAGTGTGTCATCCAGATTTGCCCAAAAGAGAGAGGATCATAGCCTTAAACACCAAAGAACGTTAAGCCAAAGAGGAAAGAGAAAGTGCGAGGTATCATGGAATGACGATGAAAAAAACAGAAGAAAGCTGAGGGAGAACAGAATAGATGTGGACACTGAGACGCTGTAAAGGTGCTGAACCTGCATCTGTTTACCAGTTGTTGAGAGCAAGAATGGGATGTAGCTTAACTCAGCTGCGTACTGGCCAGATGTTCCTCAGCACCTGTAGCCCTTTGCTTCAGGGCCTTCTCTGGCTGCTGTAGCCCACCCTGCCTGCAGGCTAGAAGCAACAGAGAATGAAGAACCCCCGGGAGAGTCATCAACCAAAAGCTGGCAGGTACTGGTAGATAAATATTCCAGCTCCCTGCCTCCTTGGATGGGGTAACTCTGAAGTATGTTTTACCTTACCAACCAGATGAAACTCTAGTTGCCCACAGTGGGCACCCTTGATAATCCACCCATTATTGGCCACCTGCCCTGTCCTCTCTTACTTCCTCATGCCCCAACTGGAATTTCCTGGGATCACCTCCCCAAAAAACCAGCTGTACTTGAATCATCACCCCACATGTTGGTCAGAAAGTTTAGGAATGAGGGAACATGTTGAGTATGGAAAAGTGAAAGGTTGAAAACTGAATATGAAAAATAAAACAATACGAGGCAAGAAAGATAAAAAGGAAACTTGGTAAATCCTGAAAGAGATGAAACAGAAGATTCCAACCCTAGATGCCTTAAAGCAGAGGTTTTAAACTTTGGCTACACATTCGAATCACCTGAAGAGATTAAAACAAAAACCAGTACCCAGGTCCCATGCAGAATTTCGGATTTAATTGGTTTGGGTGGGGTTTGGGTACATTTAAAATCTGGCACTTTACAAAAATTCCCCAGGTAATCCAAATGTGCAGCGGGTTGAGAACTACTGCCTTGAAGGGACAAAGACTCTGTTCAAGAGGTAACAGGGACACAATAATTATAAACATACAGAATCTGTCTCCTGACTCTTCTGCCTCTCCAAGCCCTGCTTTATGTTGCTCTGATATTTGGTATCATTCTGATCAGGGGAATAGGTAGAAATGCGTACTTGTAGGAGTGCATAGTTTAACATACTGTTTGCAATAGCCAAGCTATGGAAGCAACCTAAGTGTCCATCAGTAGATGAATGGATAAAGAATGTGGTACATATACACAATGGAATAGTATTTAGCCATAAAAAGAAAAGAAATCCTGCCATTTGCAACAATATGGATAGAGCTAGAGGGTATTATGCTCAGTGAAATAAGCCAGGTAGAGAAAGACAAATACTGTATGATTTCACTTATTTGTGCGATATAAAAACAAAGCAAAGCAGCATTAGACTCATAGACACTGAGAAGTGACTAGTGGTTACCAAGAGGGAGGGGAGTGGGTGGGGGGAGGGGGAGAGGGACTGTTGAACCACTGTGATGTACATTTGAAAATCTAAAAAAAATTATGAGAAAAAAAGTGAGTGGCTGAAAATGAATGGGAAAGGAAGGAGAAGCAAAGGGAAAGCTGGCTAAGTCCTGAATAAAGATTTACATTCCTCTTGAAGACCTTGGAGTTAGACTGGATTTTTCTTTTAAATGTATAACCATGCTGAGGCTGGACTCAGCATGGTCTATTTTTTTTTCAGGTTCAAAATGACAAATTTTTAAATAACCATTTGATCTACAAGATCTGCAAGAAGAATGGACATAACAAATGTGCCTAAGAGAGAACATATGGCTGGCCCTGGGAGTTCCTTTTACCTCACTGGGGACAAATCCAATAGACTAGATGACACTTATTCTAATTTCTATTGTCATGATTGGGAGTGGGAAATAATTTCCTGTTTGATTTTGGACAAGCTTTTAAAAAATAATAATGACACTGGTCAATGTTTGTTGAGGACTGGGCTGGCAGGGACACTCACAGTAGGAATAGATTGAGGACCAGCTCCAAGAATCATCACTGAGTGAGCCAAGGGTTCTTACTTTAATGAACAGGATGGAACTAAACATTGCAAGAAATGCAAGCCCCCAGGTTTCATCTCCTCAAAGAGGAAGACAAAAATTAATGACACATAACATATTGGCAACCCCCCAAAAGAAATCCAGAGCAAATTTAGAACTAGAAGAAAAGTATAAAAATTCATTCTTCAGTTCTTCATTTGTACCATTAAATTACCATTTTAAAGACAGTTGGTGGTGAACGACACTGTATGGTGCAATGGAAGGAGTTGGACTTTGAAGTTAAACATACCTGGATATGAATTTCGGGTTGCTAGGTGTGTGTTCTGATGCCTACTTCATTGGGTTGTTGCTAGAAGTAAGTGACACAAAGAAATACAGAGCATGTTCCTGGTGCATAACAACTGCTCAACAAAATTAACCAGCAGTCACCATAGTGGCAGTAGTAATAGTAGTATTAATATTAATTAATAACCTTTCTGAAGCTCACTTGCTTCATCCATAAAGTCAGAAAAATAGACCCAGTTTGTATGGGTTTTGAGAATACATTTGCAAATGAAATTACTTATTTAAAATACCTAGGACAATGTCTGGTTCAAAGGAGATATTCAATTAATGTAGTAGCTTTGTTACTGGTGTGCTACTGTTTGCCCAGGACCTCATGCTCGTCCCTTACTGATCCCCGCCTCACTCACTGCACATGTCCTCAAAATCTGTGCAGGTCAGCTATTTCACCAGTGGACCAATATTCTCTCTCTCTTTTCTGGGCCACATGACATGCAATTAGAAATGTATAGCATCCTCAATCATAATATAGGTAGGTCACGGGACAGGCCGTATAGCACAGAGAAGACAAGTAATGACCCTATAGCATCTTACTATGCTGATAGACAGTGACTGCAATGGGGTGGCAGGGTGGGTGGGGGTTGAGGACTTGATAATATGGGTGAATGTTGAAACCACAATGTTGTTCATGTGAAACCTTCATAAGATTGTATATCAATGATACTTTAATAAAAAAAGAAATGTATAGCATCCTCATAATACAGCAGATGGGAGTTGGTTTGGTCTGATCCTCACTTTGAGTTCTCTCTCCCCCTTTCCTTTGGCACTCTTTCCCCACTCTGGCACTGTTTAACTTTTACCAACCTCCTTTAAGCCACTACTTAAATACAAGTATTTTATCTGAGGGAAGAAAGTAGGATTATTGCTTAAAACAAAGTCCTCAGGGCAGTCACATTAAGAGAGTGTGGCATGACAAAATCTTTATTGTAGACAGGCTTGTGACATCTTTTGCTTGGACAAAGGAAAGAGCAGTCCAAGGAACAGGTAAAATAGGGGAGAACCAAAATCCTGGTCACGTCAAACACAGGATGAGCCAAGTGGTATCAGGTGGGTGACGAAAAATAGAGACCGATTCTTGTTTTATAGTTTATTTATAAACTCCAAGTAATCTCCATTATGTTGAAAGGGACCTTTAATCTTTGAAAGAGAACAAAACCCAGCTTTGATTAAATGACTTTATTGTGAATTTATGAAGCACCTGAATTTACAAAATGTGGCTCCTGAGAAAGTAAATGGCTCAGAGAAAATCTGGCTCCTAACAACAAACCCAAGCACAGAAGAAATAATCATTTCCTGTTCCGCCAAGGTTGCTACCTTTTTCACTTACCTTAATTTCCTTTTGCTTTAATGTTAATTGTTTCAAATAAGCAATGAATATAGAATAAACATGGCTAACTTTTTTAAATTAACTATTAAATCCTATAGGACAAACACTCCCATTTTCTATTTCCTGTCTTCTGTCCCAATTAACACAATTATGTAATGATATACAGCTTAATTCAGTCAGCTCACTTGTTACAAAAATTTATACTTACCTTTTTTTCTGGATTATAAGCTAACAGATGTTTTTTGTAAAAAATAAAAAAAACCTACAAATTTCACAAAGGCCAAAGAAGAAAAATCACATGTAGCCCCACCAGAGAAATAGACACTATTAGCATATTGATGAAGATTGTTCCTATAGTTTTCTATGCATTTGTATGTTTTATTTAATCAGGGCCATAGTATACATATTGCCTTTATAATCACATTTTAAAGTTATTCATTTCTCTTTCAACAGGATTTTTAATTAAGTATTCCATCAGATGGTTAATTTAGATAGCCAATCTCAAATTATTAAAGTTTATTTCTAGGTATTTCTATGTATTTTTACTATTTTAACACTTCAGGGAACATTACTATACATAAATAAAGGCACAGTCATGATTACTCCTCTAGGATAAATTCCCAAGAGGGAAGTTTCTGTACAAATAGCATTTTTATTTTAAAAGGCTTTTTTATTATTAAAATATCATTGATCTATGGTTTTATGTTGGTTTCAAATATACAACACAGTGATTCAACAGTTACCCATATTATTAAGTCCTCACCCCCCTCTAGTGCAGTTAACTATCTATCAACATAGTAAGAAAATACAGAACCCTTGACTGTATTCTCCATGCTGTACTACTGTCCCCATGACCAACTTATATTGTGACTGCAAATTATTGTGCCCTTTATCCCCTTCACCCTCCCCTGCAACCCACCCCAACTCCTCCCCCTTTATAACCATTAGTCCCTTCTTGGTGTCTATGAGTCTACTTATTTTGTTCCTTCTGTTTTGCTTTGTTAAAAGGGTTTTTTTAAGAGCACTTTTTTACTTTGTAGAACCTACCACAAGTACAACTAAATGACTATTTTTGTAATTATTTTTCAAATGACTTACATCCCAAGTAGTCAGTAAGTTCTAACATTTTGGCTTCTGATCCATATCTCCCTCATTGTCTCTCATGTCTGAAAGAAGTATAAAAATCTTTTTTCAATATTTTTTGTCTTTGTTTTTAGTTTGGGAAGCATGTTAGCCATAACCATATGCCATGAAAGCAACGTGCAGTGAAGTCCCATACATTTGCACACCTAACACCAAAATGTACCCTGTAACCAGTAACTTCTACAAGGGCAGGTATCTCATATTGCTTATCTCTGTGTGTGCAGACACAGTGTAGCATCTGGAACATGGTAGAAGCCGAAAAACTACTTGAATAAATGAATGAATGAATGAATGAATGGTCATCAGGTAATAATTACATCAATTTGCATTCCCACCAATAATGAGAGGAGTTTATATCTTATAACCTCACTCATCTAACTTTTAGGCAAAAATTCTACACATTCCTTAAATGCTCAATCGTTTAAGAAAATATATTTTAATAGCTTAAGCAGATAAAACCGTCTAAAAGAGTCTCTCAGTGTCACCAAATTTAAAAGCATGTGATGTTAATTTACCTATGTCCTACGTGCCATTCTAGAGCTGCATTGACCAATAGATATATGACATAAGCCACTTAGGTAGCTTTGAGTTTTCTAGTAACCACATTAAAAAAAAGAGTGAAATAAATTTTAAGAATATAGTTTATTTAATCAAGTATATCTAAAATACTATCCCTTCAACATGTAGTAAATATAAAAAATGTATCAAAATTTTACATTATTTTTCATACTCAGTCCTCAAAATCCAGTATGTTTTACACTTAGAGCACATCACAACTCAGACACTAAATTTTCATCAGAAAATCCTGACCTGTGTTTAGACTTCATCACATTTGCCCCATACTCAAGGTGTTCCAAATACTCTACAGTTTTTCAATAACCGAATCAAGTTGTTTTTAAATTTTAATTGATATAAAATAAAATTACATACCTCATTGGCACTAATTATATACTTCAAATGCTCAGTAGTCACACATGGCTAGTAGACAGCACTGCAGAGGCCAGCCTTTAAATGAGGATCTTTTGTGTGGCCCATTAGTATTTAGCAAGTTATCACATAAATTAGACCTTATTATCCCTGTTTTCAGATGAGGACATGAAGCCTCAGAGAAGTTATCACTAATTATATAAGATCACACAGGTAGGAATTAGTTAAGACTCAAATCTAAGCATTTAGACTCCAGAGGCTGAATCTTTTCCCCTGTCCCACTAGCTTAAAAAAAAGCAACATGGAACATCTGTGTTAGGTGTGCAAATATCTGGAACTTTCCCAGACACTTCGCTTTCATGGCATATGTTTATGGCTACCATGTTGCCCAAATAAAAGACACAGACACATGGTTTTGACAAAAGATTTTTGCACTTCTTTCAGGTGTGAAAGACAGTGAGAGAGACGTAGTTTGGAAAACAAAATGTTAGAATTTGAGGACATTTCAGTAGTTATTGGCAGTGGTTTCCAGCTTCTTTTAAGCAGCAGAACCTTTTGATCCCTGAGATCTTAAATAGAACCCCAAGATATAAAATGAACAAAATGAAACTGCTCTATTAAATCATAGGTAAAGGTTCCCAGAGTATTAACCACTCTACATTCCCCTTTGCCATTCCCTCTCCTCACCATGGCAGCCCCTGAGGTAACATCCAGAACCCTATGACCCCATGAAACAGCATATAAAAACCACTGTTCAGAAAGGACTTCTGCTTTCAGAAAGATGGAGTAGATGAACTCTTCCCCGTTTCACCTCGTAAGTAAGCTAAAAATCACTGGTCATTATATATAAAACAAATACAAGAAGATTCAGACAGGTAGACAGAAGGCAGACAAGCTAGAGAACAACAAGCCTGAAGAACAACACAGTAGTAAATCCCTGATTTTTTGCTTTTTGTTTTTGCCTCAAACATCCCAATCTGGCTACTGGAGAAGCTGGCAAACTGGAAACGCCAATGGATGCAGACAAAGAAAAGCCCCAAGAAAAGTCTGCTCTCTCTAAAAGTCTGCTCTCTCTAGTCAAATGACCACAGAAGGGACAGCTTAGGAAGACAGAAAACTTTTAAACAGTAACTGCTCTACTCTAGCTAAAGACCATAGAAAATACTGCAGTCCCCACCCCATCTTCATCAGCAAATTTCCCTGAGTGGGAAAACCCATACTTTCACACTCACCAGGCTGTAACAAGCCACTAAAAGCCCCCTAACAGGGTGTTATCAGAGAAGGCCAAATGAGGAGCCAGGACTTGCATCTCTACCAGGCAGAAACAAGGCTCCCCAATTTCTCTGTATGAGTGGAGACCATGTTGTGAGCCTGGACTTCTACTCCCACCTGGAAGTAACAATAACACCCCACTGGAGTGGCATCAGAGGGAACCTAGTGGAGAGTCAAGACTTTTATCACCACCCAGTGGTAATGAAGCCTCCCGCCCATGGTGTCAGTGGAAGCTACATGGGAAACAGTAGAGTCACACCCCTGTTTCTACCAGACAGGGTGGCCCAGTAGAAAAGGAACCTGAACTTTCACCTCACCCCAGCAGTAATGAGGAGCCCTCACCACCCAGGTGTCAAAGAAACCAGTGGAGAATCTGCATTTCTATTCCCACCTAACAGTAACAAGGCAGCACTCCTTCCTCCTTTCAACTGAGGTGATATCAAAAGAGGCCAGCTAAAACAGAAACTTTAAATAAGATTCAGCATCTCATAACATAATACTAAGCATGTCCAGGTTTCAACCAAAAATCATATGTCACACCACAAACCAGAAATTCTCAACTTGAGTAAGACAATCAACAGAAACCATCACTGAGATGATACACATGTTAGAATTATCTGACAAGGATTTTAAAGCAGCCATCATAAAAATGTTTCAGTGAGCAATTATGAACATGCCAGAAATAAATGAAAAACTGGAAGGTCTCAGAAAAGTAATAGAAAACATAAAGAAGAATCAAATGGAAATTTTATAAATGAAAATACAATAACTGAAATTAAAAATTCAATGGGTGAACTCAATAATAGCACAATGTAAAATATAGATAAGAGAATTGGTGACCTGGAAGATAGAACAATAAAAATTACCCAATCTAAACAACAGAGAGAAAGCAGACTGAAAAAATAAATGAACAGAACCTCAGGGACCTATGGAATTAAAACACATAATCTAACATCTGTGTCATCAGTGTCCCAAAGTGAGAAGAGAAAGAGGGTCAGGCCTAAAAAGTATTTGAAGAAACAATGGCTAAAAATGTTCAAAACTTGACAAGAGACAGAAATAGATTCAAGAAGCTGAGCAAACCCCTGAAGGGATAAACCCATGGAATTTCACACAAAGATAGATCAGAGTCAACGCCTGAAAATAAAAGACAAAGGAAAAATCTTGAGAGCAGCAGGAGAGAAATGACACATTATTTACAAGGGTAAAACAATTTGAATGACAGCAGATTTCTCATAAGAAAGTAGGGAGGCCAGAAGGATATGGCACAAGATTTCTCAAGTACTAAAGAAACAAAGAACTGCCAACCCAGAATTCTATATCCAGTGAAAATAACCTTCAAGAATAAAGGAGGAAAGACATTCTCAGATAAAGGAAAAATAAGGGAATTTGTCACAAGCAGCTCTATGCTAAAATAATGGCTAAAGGAAATTTTCTGAACAGAAGGGAAATGATAAAAGAAGAAAATCTTGACACATCAGGGAGGAAGAAAGAATAATGGAAAGAATAAAAATATGGGTAAATAAAATAGGATGAAGACCTTCCTTCTCTTGTTGTTTCCTGAATTATTGACAGTTGAAACAAAAATTATAAGACTGTCTGGAGTAGTTCTCAATGTATGTAGAGGAAATATTTAAGACAATTATATTATAAATGGGAGAGAGTAAAGGGAAGGAAAATTTCTACACTCAGGCTGGTAAAACACTGATACTAGTAAACTTTGTTATTTGTATGTAATATAGTAATTAGAGTAACAATTTTAAAAGTTACTCAAAGAGATACACTCAGAAACACAACAAATCAAATGAATATCAATAAATCACAAAAACATAAATAAATCAAAATGGAATTCTAAAGAATGTTCAAGTAGCCCATAGGAAGGCAAGAAAAGAAAACAGAACAAACAGAAAACAGAAAAAAGTGGCAACACCAACTGCTGTCAAGGATGTGGAGTAACTGGATCTTATATTGCTGGTGGGAATCTAAAATGGTGTAGCACCTCTGGAAAATAGTTTCACAGTTCCTTTTTTTAAGTGTTTTTTTTAATTGAAGTATAGTTGATACACAGTATTATATTGGTTTCAAGTATACAACACAGTTGTTCAATACTTACAGACATTATTAAATCCTCACCCCAATTAGTACAGTTACTGTCTGTCAACATAGGAAGATGTTACAGAACCATTGACTAGATTCTCCATGCTGTACTACCATCCCTGTGACCAGTTTACATTATGATTGAATTTTTTGTGATCCTTTATCTCCCTCACCCTCCCCACTCATCCACCCCAACCTCTCCCCATGGTAACCAGCGGTCACTTCTCAGTGCCTATGAGTCTACTGTTGTTTTATTCATTTTGTTTTGTTTTGTTTTTAGATTATACAAATAAGTGAAATCTTACGGTGTTTGCCTTTCTCCATCTGGCTTATTTCACTTACCGAATACACTCTAGATCCATCCATGTTGTCACAAATGGCAGGATTCCTTTCTTTTAAATGGCTGAAATATATTCCCATGTGTATATGTATGACCTCTTCTTTATCCATTCATCTACTGATGAACACTAAGGTTGCTTCAATATCTTGGCTGTTGTAAATAACATGGCAGTGCATATATCTTTTTGAATCAGAGATTTTGTTTTCTTCAGGTAAATTCCTAGAAGTGGAGTTACTGAGTCATATGGTATTTCTAGTTTTCTGAGGAACCTTCATACTGCTTTCCACAGTGGCTGCACCAGTTTACATTCCCACCAACAGTGTAGGAGGGTTCCCTTTTCTCCACATCCTCACCAACACTTGTTATTTCTTGTCTTTTAAATAATGGCCATTCTGACTGGTGTGAGGTGGTATCTCATTATGGTTTTGATTTGCATTTCCATGATGATTTGTGATGTAGGCCTGGGTGTTGACTGGAAAAGGGCATGAAGGAATCTTCTGGGGCTATGGAAATGCTCTATATCTACTCTGGGTGGTGTCTACATGGGTATATACCAATGCAAAAAGTCATCCAGCTGTACACTTAAGATTACAGCACTTTGCTACATGTAAGGGAAACTTCAATACAAAGTAAGAAATAAAAACAAACAAGCAAGAAACAACAAACCGAACCACTGATATTGGGAGGCTGTTCTGCAATGTCTCGGCTTTGGGTCACTTTGAATGGGGCACTGAACTGAGGAGCTGTGCAGCTGTCCCAGCTACACCCATCTGCTCTCTAAGACCTCCAGCATGGAATGCCCTCCCCACCTCTGCCACCTTTTTTAGTGGCACAGTTTAAGCCCCAAATCTGGTGTCCGTGATTCCTCAAGTGAAGCAGCAGTTTCATTATATTACACATTTCCTTACCTCTGTTAAAGAAGTCACCACACCTTGGATGGATATCTGTGTGCAAGTATTTGCAGGGAGAAACGTGCATAGTGTGGCAGCTATATAACCAGATTAGATTGCCTGAGTTTGAATCAGTCTCCTGTCACTTTGGACAAGACCTCAGCTCTGTGGCTCTTCAGTTTCAACCTCACAGTGGGTTATGATACCAAATAAATTCTAGATTAGTAGGATAGGCAAGATAATACACCAGCCTCTCATACTTGGAGGCAAGAAGCAAATCTGATTCATTCCTGCGTCCCTAGTACTTAGTGCTGTGTGGCAAACACTGTATTAAATACTAGGGACGCAGGAATGAATCAGATTTGCCACACAGCAAGTGGGCAGTATATCTCAATGGTTAAATGCAAGGACTCTGGAGCCAAGGAGACTAGGGTTCAAAGCCCAGCTCTACCGCTTACCACCTATATGGCTTTGGGCATACAACTTAACTTCTCTGGTACATGTCCTTGTATTTATAAAATGAGAGAATTAAATGACAATTTATAGAAAATGCTTAGCATAGTGTTTGGTGCATAGTGGAAGCTCAAAAATATTAACCTAACAATTAACATGTTTAACTGAATTGAACTGTCAAGGGGTTATATTTGAATCTACAAAGTAAACAACTGCTCTTCTCTGAGTAGTCCAAACCTAAGGTCTGCATGGTGTGGAGAACAAAATATTTGCCCCCCACGTATCCATCACAACTGACATGTACAGTGCAATATTTGGGGGAGGTGCACTTCTTTTACTTCTGACTCAGCCTATGAGGGGACAGATGTGAACTGTTTACACTTGGGCAAAAATGGTGAGCCAGAGCAGGAGGCAGGGGAAGGAAAAGCTGTCCTTTCCATCCCCTCCTTCTAGACAAAGACAACCTACTCTTTGGGGGCTGGTATGTGGCACTGGGCCCGCTGAGGGGTATTGATTTGTTCATTCCAGGAAGAAATGCACATTATTCATTTTTTAATAGGCTGTCTTGTTCTGGAAGACAACTCCTGTGACTTTGAAATAATGCACTTGTGTGGTTTAGGTATTGGCTGCTTTGGAGGGAAGGTGTGCTGTTTTGATTAAGTGGGTACACAGGAGAGTTCCATTCTCGGTCCCATGATGAATGGAAGAAACGTGCTTAGTCCTGTTCTCTGTTCCTCACTAGACTCTCACAGTACATGATCTCCCCAGAGCTCATTCTGACTAATAACTTGTTCTATGGTGCTGTCTTCTCCCATCTGGTCAAATGTGTCATTCTACATAGTGGTTTGAAAAGCTCCTAGTCCAGTATCACTTTGCCTTAACTGACCACTTCTCCAAACATTTCCATATCACTGTATTATCTTGCCCTGCAACAACCTGGTAGGGTAACATACTGACCTATCTCACTGGCAAGAAAATGGAGGCACAAGCAGAAGAAAATGGAGGACAAAAAGAATGGGAGTTAGGTGGCCTGAAGAAGGAGGGCCTACAGAGGCATTTTGGACCTTATTAATCATTCCATTAATTAGTTAGGCAATACTACAGAGCAGATGGTGCTTCCTCTAATAAGAAAACAACACGAAGAAATAAACAGATTGAAAAACCAGGAATACAAGTCAGATGCTTAGGAACACTTTCCCAAAATGCATTGGCACAACTTATGGAACAGGGGCTCCAAAAAATTGTACTGAATGTAATCTCCTTCTATATTCATGAGTTTACTCCTTAATTATCTGTATAAATATCTATTGCATGCCTCTTAAGTGCAAAACACAATGGAGAAATGGAAAAATGAAGAAAAAACATGTGACCTCAAGAAACGTACCACAGGAAATGCAAATTAAAGCCGCAGTGAGATATCACCTCACACCAGTTAGGGTGGCCAACACAGAAAAGACTAGGAACAACAAATGCTGGTGAGGATGCGGAGAAAGGGGAACCCTCCTACACTGCTGGTGGGAATGTAAACTAGTTCAACCATTGTGGAAAGCAATATGGAGGTTCCTCAAAAAACTCAAAATAGAAATACCATTCAACCCAGGAATTCCTCTCCTAGGAATTTACGCAAAGAATAAAATTCTCAGATTCAAAAACACATATGCACCCCAATCTTTATCGCAGCACTATTTACAATAGCCAAAATAGGGAAGCAACCTAAGTGTCCATCAGTAGATGAATGGATAAAGAAGAGGTGGTACATATACACAATGGAATACTATTCAGCCATAAGAAAGAAACAAATCCTACCATTTGCAACAACATGGATGGATCTAGAGGGTATTATGCTCAGTGAAATAAGTCAGGCCAGAGAAAGACAAGTACCAAATGATTTCCCTCACTTTTGGAGTATAGCAACGAACCAAAACTGAAGGGACAAAACAGCAGCAGACTCACAGACTCCAAGAAGGGACTAGCGGTTACCAAAGGGGAGGGGTGGGGAGGGGGGGAGGGAGGGAGAGGGGGGATTGAGGAGTATTATTTTAGTGCACATGGTAGGGGGAGGAGCATGGGGAAGACAGTATAGCACAGAGAAGACAAGTAGTGACTCTGTGGCATCTTACTACACTGATGGACAGTGACTGCAATGGGGTATGGGGGAAACTCAATAATATGGGTGAAAGTAGTAACCACATTGTTTTTCATGTGAGAACTTCATAAAAGTGTATATCAATGATACCTTAATAAAAAAAAAGAAGTGTACCATATAGTAGAGGAGATTTTATGATACACAAATAAAACAAAATATGTAAAGTGACTTTAGTTTAGAGACAGGAGAGGAGGCCCATGGGAGCAGCAGGCAATCCCAGGAAGGGTCTCATAAAAGGCATCTCTGAGCCTGGAGGAGTTCAGATTTGCATAAATGGAGAGGGTGTGAGACCCCACCAGAGAAAGTGGTTGCCATAAATAAACACATCAGAAGCTGGACAGCACAGGACCTTCTCAAAGAATCAGAACGACTACAGTTAGGCCTAATACTGTGAAGACCTATTTTAGAATGCTGGTGGGAAAGGCACATGAACCAAGTTCTCTCAGAATAGGGATTATCCCTGCTTGGGTTATGCATTGTGCAAATTCAGAACAGAGTTTGGGTGTTTTCTGGAAGCACTGGTGCAATTCTCTGTCCCAGGGATGTGGCAGACGAATCTTTCCTAATCATATTTGGATGCTATTTTTAGTATAAGTTATATTCAGTATAAGAGTTAATGAAGCTCACAGATTGGACCTGATTGGGTTTTGCAGCTTCTGACCCCAGAAATAATTTGATCTAGAAGGCTGTTTTGAAAACCACCTGGGGCTTCCAACCCAGCAAGTTTTGTAACACCCAAGAGTTGCATAGCCTCATTCGGTGAGCCTGAAGGTGAAGAGCTGAACAGTTCTGGACTGAGAGCTCACTTACCCTGGATTTGTCCCAGGCAGCTCTTCTCCTGGCTCTCCTCACTAGATGACCTTTTCTATTGTTGCCCCTGCTCAACGAATAAGCCTAGAGATGGCATGTAAACTCCCTTCCCAGCAAGCTGCAGGACAGGGGGATTAGGACGCCACCTGTTTTGCGCCCTCATGGAATTACTGACCACAGTGGCCTGGAATGGCTTCTGCAGTTATTTTTAAGCCAAGTAGTTGGGAAATAGTCATCACCTAGAATTTAGTGTGTGTGTTTCTTGGCCTCCTAACAGGACACTTTGCTCAGTACACATGTAATACATTTAGCCTTGGGTGCATTGTGTAATTGCTCACATCACAGTCCAGGATGATGGAGCTTCTTGAGCCTTTATCTGCTTGCTTTGGTTTCCAAAAGGGAATTGCTCCAGAGATTCTTTGCCCACAGGTAGGCTTGGGTCAGGACCAGCCCTTATCTAGACACCCTCCAGTACAAACCAAGAGCCATCAGGGTTTTCTCCCTGTATCAGCAGGAGGGATATATAAGGCTCTCTAGCTTGGGGGAAATGTCCACAGGATCAAGGCTTATTGGTTTCCTGGTGCCATTATTGCTTCCTGACCCATACTCTGCCCTGCCACTTGGCTCCTGTGGACTCTCTGGTTCTTCACTGCATAGCCACCATTTGACCCTCTGCCTCTTGCCTTCCTGGCTTTGCAGTCTCCCTGTCAGTCTGCTCTGCTCCACCCTCGCTGGAGTTCTTGCAGTCTTTCTACAAAGGGACAATTCGCCCAGCTCCTGGCCCCTCATTCTGCCTTCGCCATGGGCCTGACTGAATCTCAGCATCTTATAGAAGAACCACATGGTCCATCTCTTCCAACCCTTTCTCCTTGCACTGGGCGCTGATCCTAACCTCAGGACGTAGTAGGCTACGTGTGCCATCTTTGCAAGCTCCTGTGCCTGTGCTGGTCCTGCAGACACTGTGTCCACATGTAAAAACCATGTAACTCAGCAGGCCCACTCCTAGGTATATATCCAAAAGAACTGAAAGCAGGGACATGAACAGATCTCTGTGCACAGATGTTCAGAGCAGCACTATTCACAATAACCAAAAGGTGGGAACAAACCAAGTGTCCATCAACAGATGAATGGATAAACAAAAGGTAGTCTCTCCATACAATGGAACATTATTCAGCCATAAAAATTAACTGCACATACTACAGCATGGGTGAACCTTGAAAATATTATACTGAGTAAAAGAAGTCAGACACAAAGGACAAATATTGCCTGATTCCACTTACATGAAATATTTAGAATAGGCAAATTCATAGAGATAGAAAGCAGAACAGAGGTTACCAGGAGCTGCAGGGGGGAGGAATGAGGAGCTATTGTTTCTTGGAGACACAGTTTATATTGGGGACAATAAAAGAGTTTTGGATATAGATAACGGTGATGGCTACACAGCATTGTAAATGTAAGTAATGCCACTGAATTGTACACTTACAAATGGTTAACCCAACAAATATTATGTATATCTTACCACACTTTTAAAAACTTTAAAAAAACCAGTCTCGATCACCAGCACAGTATGATTTATCCCAGATAGGCTTTCTTCTTCCAGTGCCCTGCACACATTTTGCCTCTCAGTACATCTGCGGACAGTAGTTGGCACATAGAAATGCTCAGATATGAAAAACAGATAAGCTTACATAAGGATAGAATTGACTGTACAATAAAGACCTAGGCATTTCCAGCAGAGTGTATTCGGCAGGACTGCCACAGCCTTGCAGTTGGGGAGACAGACATACTCGTAAGGGAAGGAGTCAGGGCCTGTGTTTCTTAAGACAGCAGAGAGAAGCAACTGAACAATTTGAAAAGCAGAGAAGGCAGCTTGCATACGCTGGAAAGTGGGAAACCCAGAGCTCACTGTCCCCGCCTGCAGTTCCTCAAGCTTCTTTCTTGGATCAGCTCAATCACAGGAGAGACCTCATCCCTGAACAGCCATTCTGTCCCTGGCACCACTGCTTCCCTAAGAAGGCAGTGTCTCTGGAATGTGTCCAAGAGCAAAATGGACTTTTAGGGATCAAAGACTTAATTCACATGAAAAGCAAACAGAGCAAAATGGACTTTTAGGGATCAAAGACTTAATTCACATGAAAAGCAAGGTTTGCAGCTGGAAAGAATTACTGTTTAGCGCTTTTTTTTCTCCTTTCTGTAATTTATTTCTGGTGTGTAAGAAAACCCTGGAGGAAAATTAATGTGATTTTTAAAAAAATTAAGACTGGATCTGGTGAAATTTTCATTATACTCCCCAAACCTCAAGATTAAAAAGACACCATGAGTACTTATAGAAATGTCCTTCAGTGTTCTAAATAATTTCTTTAAGGTGTATTCTATAATTTGTATTGTGTCTTTACATTTAAAATTCATTTCCAAAAATATGTAAATGGCAGTGTCAGCAAAGGATCGACAGTCCGTTGTGTACAGGGAAAATAGAAGCCCAGAAAAGAACAGTAGCAGTCTACTTTGTTTTGTTTGTGGGAGAGACAGGACTAGAGCCAAAACCTCCTAACTCTTCAAATCCAGGCCTCTTTTCTGAAATGCCCTTCTGAACAAATGCAGTGCAGGGATTAAGATCAGGTTTCTCAGCTAAGGTCAAAACGACAAGTCATCAGCACAAGAAATTCTGAGGAGTGAGGGATAAAGCACCTAGGACTCAAATTCTTCAGCACTAAGAGGAGCTGTTTCTAGCCCCCAACCTTCCAGGCCATGGGGGCCCAGCCAGCATGGGCCCAGCTGCCAGCCATGCTGGGATGTCAGCTCGTCAAAGTGAAGCATGAGCAAGGCAGAACTGGACAGGCCTGGGACTACGGGAGCTGACCTTGCCTTGGGTGGCCTGTAGTTCAGACCACAGTGTTCCAAATAATAGGAAAGGAAGCCTTGGATCTAAAAGGACATCAATACAGAAGGGGAGCAATTCAGTGCATGGGACACCGTGGTATAATCTCTGGGTAGATTCTGCATCTGAGTGCAGGTAAGCAGGGTATCCTTGGGTCTCAGCCAGTGCCTAAGGACAGTGAATTCCAGCACCCTGGAGAGAGAAATGCAAATGCTGGTAAGGCAACAAAAGCTTGGTCAATCAAGGGCCTGACTCCTGGCCAAAGGGTGTGCAACTCAGGAGAAAAGACAGCAGCAGTTTAGGTACACAGACTAGATACACAGGGCGAGAGTTAAGGTATCATTTGGAAATGCTTCTGCCTGTCAGTAGAAGAGAAACAGCTAATGGTGACTTAAGTCTTTAAGAGTATTTGTTGTTTACTTACTAAAGAGTCCAGAGATAAGCAATCCCAGGATTCATTCAGCAGCTCAACAAGGACATAGAGACTTCAGGGTTTTTCCAACTTTCCCCTCTACCATTTGTCAGCATATTGGCTTTTTTTGCCCTTGGACTTGCTACCTACTGGTCACAAAATGGTTGCCATGGCTATACACATCACAGCTTCACATAACTGTCCTCAAATATAGAAAGTAGGGGAAAGTATTATTTCTCAGAAGAGTTCTCTTTAATGTCTCATTGTCCAGAGCTGTGTCATATGTCTTCCCTCAAGAAAATGTAGTAGTTGACTTTGCATTTCTGCAGTGTGAGGTAGGCAAAGGAAAAGGAGGAATGCTTGTGGGATAACCAGCCAACAGTATCTGCTATAGTGCAGCAGAGAGGCTGCAGCTTGATGGGATATGCTAGGGCCCAGGGTCTCCCCACAAAACCTCCCAGACACTAGGATTGGGCAGCCAGACCAATTCCAGACCCCCATTTCCTAGTAAGGATGGGGCTTCTAATGCTCTTATTCAGATGACTCAGGGCCTGTGTGAAACTAAACCTTTGATTAAAGGTCTTTAGCACAGACATGTTTTTGGAACAATCCTCTTAACCTAAAACTATGAGCATGAAATACTCTTCTTTTCATATAAGAAATAATGGAAAGTTGTCATTATGCCCTTCCAGAAGCTTGGCTGCTGCCAACAGTTCACTGTCCATTGTTGCATCACTGTGAGGAACTGCCAGGCCTGCCCTGGCCCCACTCAGGTGTAGAGAGACACTTCCACGTGAGGGGCTGCTCAAGCCCACCCAGTGACAACGTTTGGTGAAACCACCCCTAGGGCCGTGGCTTCCTCAGGTGCCCTTTGGGAGGCCTCAAATTAGTTCCTGTGATAAGCTTTGTACGTGTCTTGGCAACTGAGTGCCCTGATAAACCAAGTAGACCCTGCCCAGAATTCTCAATCACAGCAACTGTACCCAGAGGCAATGACAGCTAGCCAGGAACAGCTAACATTTATGTAGCATCTACTATGAGCCAGGAACAACACGTTCTGTGCCATTATATGCCCAACCCCATGAATCATCACACCCATTTTCTACGTGAGTAAACTGAGGCAGAGAAGTTATGGAACTGTTAAACGTCCTACAGCTAATAAATGGCAGAACCAGGATTTGAATCCATGCTCTTAACCACTACACTGCCTCTTGTCCAAAGAAACTTTGCAGTGCCTTGAACCAAACCTTGCAAAACTGCAGCTCAAAGGGGCAGTAGGAAGCTTGTGGATGAAGACAGCTGGGCTGTCCTGCATTCAGCCATTGGCCCCCAGGGTTTGGTGCTTTTGCCCAGCGCTGTGGTGGTAGGTTGTGGTGGCACGTGTCGGGCAATGAGGATCACTCCATCTGGACAGTGGCACACCATGCTTACAAGAAGCCTGAACAGAGAGTGTCTAATCCAAATATTTGGGAAAACAGCAGTCCCCATAACTGGCCTGCTCTGGGCCAGGCAAAATCAGACATGGCATATGTTAGGATGGAGTTGTCACTTGGGTTATATTTAACATTCCCACATAATGGAGTCTTTGTGAACTTTTTACAATACATAAACAAAACATCTTATTTCTCATGCAGCTACTTCAGAGAGATTTTATGGCTGCCTGCCTAATGCTGATGTGAAATAGCTTTTGTCTTAACAGCTAGAGTCATGAGGTAGTAAAGCTTGCTCCTGTCTGCCTTAATTGTTTTGAGCCTTTTTTGTCCATCAAGTGCCAAATATAAAATTCATTTTAAGAAGGCTTTTTATACATATAGGTTTCCTTCAAGGTTCCTTTTGAAGGTTACTCATGACTTTGTAAAATATATAAAATTTGAGTTAAAATATGAGGACTCTTTAATGACCTAGTGTTTTGAGGTTATAATGAAGAAAGTAAATCACAGTTTAATGTTGGCAACACCTTTAAGTAACTCAGCCTATCAAGGGGAATACCAAAATTCTCAAAGCTCAAAAATAATGTTTCACCTGAATGGGGTATTTGAGATTGCTTCTAGATGATATGTGAGGGGCAGAGTAAGTATACAATATTTTCAGCCAAAGGGTGATTATCTAGGGTCCAATTCTGGGGCTGCCATTACCTCACCTTAAGCTGATTCACTTTAATGACACACAATGGGTGATATTAATGACATAATGTGATGAATTATCACCAGTGAATTCCCTAATTCAAACTCTTTGATCATTTAAAATTTGATTATGAAAAAAAAGAGTGGTACAGAATGAAGACCCTGTCTAAGATGGAAACAGAAATTTAATATTTAGGATACAATCCAAAAGCTACCAACTTAAAGGTTCCTTCTGCCCCTGATTAAGGGTAAGGAATGGCCGCCTGTGAGAGGGTGGGCCACACAGAATCATACCAGGTATGGAAGAATCTTCTAATGCTCAGGTACAGAGTTAATGCTCAAGACTGGCCCTACACAAAAGCATTGAGTCAGGAAGTTTTGCCTGTCTGCAATGCCTCGTGTCCCTTGGCCTGGCCTCCTTCGCTTCACCACCACTCCTTGCTTTCTCTCTAGTGGAGGAAGGGATGGTCAGGGAAGGTCTCAAAGTCACTGTCTCTTTTCTAAACTTGTGACTCTGATGTGTTCCAGTTATCCAGGTTGATTAGGTCCATTCGGACACTGATCAGGCAACCCAGACTCAGAAGCAATGAATTTGTAGCAGCATTCCAAGTTAACAGTTTACAACAGAAATGTAGTCTCCAGGCAGACCAATAGGCAGAATACTGATGAAACTGATGTCTCACCTGGGTTCCATGTCTGAACCCTCACCTGCAAGATGGCCTGCTTACAAGGGCAGAAAAAACTGCAATAGTCAGCACAGGCTAAGTTAGCCTGTGGGAACAAACAACTCCAAAACCTCAGTGGCTTACAGCCAGCAAAGAGTATTTCTCACTAACATGGCATGTCTAGCACAGCTCTTCTCCATGTCATATTTACTCATACTATTGAGGCAAAAGAGAGATCATGAACCACAGGCAGGGGTGCTGAAGGGAGAGAAAAAAGGGATAATATAATCTACCACAAGTACATGGAATTCGTTCTCAGATGAGCCCTTAACTTAGAGTCAAAAAACAGGGTTCTCCTTCCAAGCCTTCTTCCTAACCAACTCAGCCTTGGACAAGTCACCTCGCCTCTCTCTCCTTCACTTTCACCATAAGGAAAATAAGCGGACTAAATTCCATTACTTTCAAGGTTCTTTCCAGCTTAGAGACCAGAGGGTGCTGGTGGGTAGAACAGGAACCCTCTTACCAGCCAGGGCCTGGAGCACACCGCTGAAGGTTTTCTCTAAAAACGTGAAAGCTCTTCTGACTCTATCAGAAGGTACATTATTTGGGCTAGGAAAAAAACTGATGTCTCACCTGGGGTTCCATATCTGAACCCCAGAACACAGAAGATGATTCAAGTGACTGTTCTTAGTCCCCCCAATGAGAGCTGATAACAAGTACCATTCTAGATACACAGGAAAGAAGTTAATTCATTACATACCATGGATGCCCAAATTCTGTCTCGAACTCTCCTAAAATTGTCACCTGAATCTATTCTTTGGATTTGAAGGCCCTTAGCTCACCCTACTCCAATCCTTGTGAGAAATTCAGTGTCATCCCCAAATGTCTAAAAATTCCTAGAAGCTCATGATTAGCTGAACACTTCTCAGTAAGATTTCCAGCTCTTGCTGAGTCTCACTCACACATTTCTTCCTATTCTGTTATCTTGTCTCTGTCCAGGAGGGAAAGGCAGCCCCTTATCTTATCCTTCAGCTAGTCGAGGAAAATCAGCTATCCCCAGAGCAAAAGAACTCTGTGTCATGTGGCCCAGAAGTTAAAAACTCAACTAACAAAATACATTCTTAATGCTTTGTTCCCTCAACGTGTAATCCTTCTGTTCTTCTGAGTGAGCACTGCAATTCTCTTTCTTTTTCCAAATAAACATTCAGTTTACTTTGACGCCCTTTGTTTTCAAAATGTATACTTGAGTTGCTTTTCAAAGTTGTCTAAGTCTGTGAGTACAAGAGTCTCCATTCCCTGTAGATCCCAACACAATTTCTGCAAAGGGGTTGGGGGGTGCATCTTGGATTGCACCCATGAGTAAAAGAAGTGGTAAGGCTGATGTGGTAAGAAACGAGGCAGATTAACATTTGGCTCTGGCTTGGAGCTGCTCTCTTCCTTTCTGCTCACATATATACATTTTAGTAAATGTCAGAAGTTTCTATTTCAAAAAGTTTTGAGTCTGTGGTCTCATTTCCATATCCATTTCAAAACATTCCCAAAAGGCCTAAGTTTACAGCAGATGCCGAGCACTGGCACTGGCCGACCTTGTTCTGAAAGTCCTCCTCTCTCCCACCGCCAGGAATCTCTCAAGAATCCGGCCTCCTCCCTCACTGCCTGGCCCCCTGCCCACTCCTCCTCATCTCGCACTCACCTCAGGCCTGGCTTCCTTGCCGACTTGCTCTCTCCCTCCCTACTGCCCTTCCCCTCTTCCCTGTTTTCACCCACTCCAGGACTGCCTATCCATTCCTACACAGGCAGTTTGCCTATGTCTCTGTTGTCGCCTTTCATTCAGTCCCCGTGCTTTATCTTCCAGCCCACAAGCAGCCTAAGGAAGGATTTTAGACCCTTCCCTCAACTCCAGGAGCTGCTGATATAATCAAAGTTTCCCCCTCCTGTGCTAGCTTAAAAGAGATCATTTGGTAGAGGTACAAATACTCCTGCTAGGATGGGTTCGAGCAACCTTAGTAACTGTGTCAGCAAGTTTCCTTTCTGTGATCTCAGTCTCCCAGTGTGTGGGAGCTGGGCTTCCTGTCTGTTTTGGTTCTCTCAGGTTGCATACAACACACTCCAAAACCTAGGGGCTCAAACAACCATTTCATTCTCTGTCACCAGTCCCTTGGTTGACTGAGCTCAGCTAGGTGGTTCTCCTGCTCCACATGATGTCAGCTGGGACTGCAGGCATCTGGGGGCCCAACTGGTGTGGAACATTCAAGATGGCTTGCTCGTGTGGCTAACAGTAAATGCTGGCTGTCGGCTGGGATCTCAGCTGAGGCTGTCGGCCAGCATACCTCAGTTCCCCTTTAAGTGGCCTCTCCATGTGGCTCAGGCTTGTCACAGCATGACTGGGTTATGAGAAGGACCGTCCCAATAAAGAGCAACCCAAGAGGAAGGAGCATAAGCTGCTAGTCCTCCTAATGACTAGGCTCCAAATGCTCAGAATGTCAGCATAAAGGCCAGTCAGAAGCCCAGCCCAGATTCATAGGAAGAGGAAATAAGTTCTACCCTCATGTAAAGAGTGGCATGTGCCTAGAGGGAGGGAAGGAATTATTGGGGCCATCCTTGGAGATTGGCTAACAACCTTTCCGTAACTCCCAGGCACTCAGTGTCTGTTTCTCCAATACCTCCAGTCAGATCACTGTAATAACTAGATTTGGAAAATCTTCTAATTATCTGATACAGGCCCACCACACTGACGTTTTAGATCTTGGGCTATCCAGAGATAATCCTACTCCGTCTAAAAACAAAACAAAACAAATTGAACAAAACAGCAGTACACTCACAGACAGAGAAGTGACTGGTAGTTACCATCGGGGAAGGGTTGGGGTGGGTGGGTGGGAAGGGTGAGGGGGGTAAAGGGGCATAAAAATCTCAATGATAATGTAAATTGGTCACGGGATAGCAGTACAGCATGGAGAATATAGTCAATGGTTCTGTAACATCTTTCTACATTGATAGATAGTAACCGCACTAGTGGGGGTGAGGACTTAATAATATGGGGAACTGTTGAATCACTGCATTGTATACTTGAAACCAATGTAATATTGTATATCAACTGTACTTCAATAAAGAAATAACAATACACTTAAAACATCATTGAACACTTAAAAAAATAAATTTTTTAAATTTAAAAATTAAACAAAGATAATGCTGTTCTACTAGCCCTTGCCTTGTAAACCAACCCTCTGGTTTGAAATTTTCTTTGTAAAGCTCACAGAATTTTTTTTTTCTGCCTCTCTTCTTATATTTAGACTTTGACTGTATCATTCAGGACCCAGTCTGGAAAACAACTCAGACCAGTTATTTTAAGAGAGCAAACTTAATATAGAGATTTAATAAAGCAGGAGTTGAAGGGCTGGACAAGCAAACCATGAACACACACGGTAACCACAGGGAACAGCTACCAGCAGTGGGGCCGAGGAAACAATGGGGAGAAATCAGAGCTGCTGGAGTCCAGCAGCTCAGAGGAGAGGCCCCATGGAGCTGGGACCCCGACTTCTGAGGGGAGTTGCTTGGCTAGTGCTGGTGCCCCAGAGGCGGGAGAAGACAGCCTCATGGAGGTGGGACCCAGGCCTCTCTGAGGAGAGCCGGACGGGGCTGGCTCCAGGAGGGCCACAAATAACCTGGGCCATGGACCCGGCTGCTAAGAGTGAAGTGTACCACTGGCTGGTGCTGGCCAAGGGAGGGAACAGTCCCTTCCCCTTCGTCCAGCCTAGCCGGCTCCCTCCAGTGCCCCTACAGGCCCAGCCTAACAGGGACAGCCGCCTAAGCAGAAACGTTTGCAGAGCCAGCAACACAGAGAAGGGTTGGGCATTGAGAAACGATGGCTTAATAACTGTACACTACTTTACTCTGAGTGACAGGGATTTTATTGACTTATTTTATTTCCATGAACAATGTTTATAATATCATTGATGGGGATTAATGGGGGGAGAGAAGCACAGGAATTGTTAGAGGAGTGAAAAGATACTTTAATCCACAGCCCAGAGGCAGTTTGTGAGCTCTGAAGGGCTCTACTCAGTAATCTACATTCCAGGGTAGCTATGCAAACATGGCCATCTGAATCTGCCCTGGGGATTTTATGTTTACTCAAGGGATGTTAGAAATAAATTTTCATTGGTGAAATGACTGGGGTTTGAGATGCGTGATGGACCAGAAAGATGGCATGGACTGCACAGCTCCTGCATAAATAAGAAAATAGGAATCAGCACACCCAGCAGCCTAACATGCACTCTTTGGTCTGGCGTCTCCCTCCCTTCATAAAGGACAACGGGGCCGGACTTCACTAAGAGGCCTGCTCACCTGTCTTCAGAATGGTGCTGAGTCTGGATTGAACCTCTGGTAGCATGTGCTTGTGAGAACGCCAAGGAACTGACAGTAAGGCCACCGAACCCACAGGAGCAGGTTGTCTGTTTAGTTTGCTCAAAGTACTTACATGTTTGGTTCCACAGTGATATCCTAACTCACGGTAGGGGAGGAGCTCTGTAATTCTCGTCGGTCTCTGTTAAGTATTTCCCTGCTGATAACGGAGCAGCCACACTGGCTTAGATTCATTTAGAAGAGCTCGAAGAGCACTGGTGGTGGTAGCAGCAATACCACTGAGAGAACCCCAAGGAGAAGGTCACAGTTAGGGCACTGCATCAGCAGAGCATGGCCTGCAGATTATCCACCCATGAACGGGCTCCTTCCAGGCCTTCTCCCTGGACCTTTGGAAATGTGTGCCCTGAGAAGCGATTTCTTCCCCTCCCAGCTGAGTTCCCCCAGTACTGCAGCTCCACTCAGCCCCTTTCTGCAGCCCTCAGCCCTCTCTCCCTCACCTGCTCTCCTCACTCAGGCCTTGCCCTGCTGGGCTCCTCTCTGGCCACCAGAACAATTCCCACCTGGGCTTTGAGAGGTGTACTGTCCTGTGAGTGAAAACAATGGGCAGAGAGGAAGTCCCCAAGGTCATAGGGAAGTTCAAGCAGCTCTGCTGAGAATTTCAGGGCGACTTGTGAAATTACTGCGAGATGAAGGGTCACAACACAAAGAATGGGAGAAATTAACGAAATTAAACATTTTGCAAGAAGCTAACTATACAATCTAGAGTTGTCTGCATCCCCACTTGGGTGTGTAGAGTGCCTCATTTCCAAAGTCTTTTCATAACCATCACTCACTGCTCCACAACCCACACACAAACCCCACATTCTTCCCAAAGGGATTCCTGATCTCATTTGAGAAACAATCGATTCAATGTTGCCAGTCATGCCCTTAAGTGAGCCAGGAAAATCAGGCCCCATTTTAAAAGGACCAGGCTTTACATAAAAAGAAATTCAAAAAATAAAAAACAAATAAATGCATGAGTCCATACTGTAACCTAAGATGATTTGGGCCTATTGGGGAAACAGAAGCTATTTGACACCTTTGGTTGTGATTTCTTTCCTACTGTTTGGCCAGGATAGGATTTTCCAAGGCATTCGTGCAGTTCATTAAATATATTATTATGTTAGCTTATGTTTCTCTTTCAATTTAAGAACTCAGTTCTTGGAAAACATTTGTCTGAAATGAGTCCAAGTAGTTTAGGCCTCAGAAGCAAATGCATTTTGACTAATAAAAGACTAATTCTCTAAATAAGCAAGATGGTTTTTCTTAAATGAGAATCTAATTGTGAAATCCTATATCCTTAAATCTAGCAACTTACTAGCATAGACATTTCTAAGCCTATGTAACTTGGATCAGATTTCTCATCAGAAGAAGGAATAATTTCTCTATCAGAAGTGGAAATGAGCGGCGAGAACACAGGCCCCAGCTGGCAATTACCTCTTAAGGTAAACAATTCCATATGCTGGGACCGCATGGGGTCTCTTCCATGACTTTTCCCATCTCCCCTGAGCACACCTACCCCCTACCCTCCCACCCCACACCACCTACCAGCCCATCACTTTCAAATCCTTTATCAGCCTTCTTGTCTGCTCTTTACTGGGGACTAGGTGTGGCTCCTGTCTTTAATGAAATTCTTGTTCTCAAATTCCAGAGACAAAACATGATTGCTCATATTTTCATGCAGAGCAGGTAGTCATGTGTGACCAATAACTATCCCAGCCCTCAAACCAGAATTGCATAAATTGATACACTCTAAAAAGGAAATTAGCATGTAACATCTGGGTCTCTTCACTCAGAAATGTATCAATTAAGAATTACTCTTCTGGTTACAAACAAGTAATGGTGGAGCAGTGTATCTTAAAAGGCACATCCTACCACTCCCTCTGGGGGAAGATGCTTTCATCCCTTGGCACCAGAGGAGTTCATTATTATTCCAGTTGCATCCTTCAAATTGTTGCAAACATTACCAGCCCAGTTCTTTTTATTACAGCCACATGGTAAAGTCTCTGTTGAAACTACTCGGGTCACCTGTAGGCTGACCATTTGTTTACAATGTAGTGTGTGGATGAGAAAAGTCTAATAAAGGGGAGATTTGTATAACGAAAACAAACAACAGAGAGCAGAGAGGACTTTGAAAAATGCAAAGGTTATGCACATATTTCATTGCCATGAGTCTTTAGGATATGCTATGTATGAGACTTCTCAAAATAAATCACTTTGAGCAGATCCTTAAACCAAACTGCATTCTCAGTTGTTTGTTCTCACTTATGTATGAATTGGTTAAATAAAATCAAAATGAGTACTTTCTATATGCAAAGCACTAACTATATTAGGTGCTGAGGACAGGCTGGTTAAATAGTCACAGTTTCCAACCTCATGAAGGTCACAGTCTCCCATGGGAAACAGTCAATTAAATAAGAAAAAACTGTCTTATGATAAGGCTCTAATAAAATCAAGTTGCTGGAGCTTTGGCAATGTAGGGAAGGAGCAGCTAGTCCAGTCCTGCAAAAGGTGACATATATACTGATGGCCAGGAGAAGTGAATCCCCTGGGTAAGTGGGAGCTGGGAAGTAGAGGTGGGGAGAGAGAGGGAAGAGCGTGATGGGAGAAGGCAGTAACATGGATGAAGGCTGGGAAGTGAGAGACAGCATGCCCTATTATTGGACCTGATCATCTCCTGGTGATTAGAACACAGTGAGGAGAATGCAGTGAGGAAGGTGAAGCTGCAAGAGAAGGTGGAAAAGTAAGAAAAACACAGATTGTGAAGGGTTTTGGTCTTGACCCTAAGGCCAAGGAAGAGTGAGGTTGATTGTTGTTCTCAATTCTTCACACCCCTCATGTTACAGAGCTGATCACAGCTTCACAGTGGGCAGAGCATACATCCCTGACCCTTGACTTTGGGTTTAGCGGTGTCAATTGCTTTGGCCAATGGAATTGTTACCAGGCTGAGTTTGTTCTCCTCGGTCCTTGTCTCCACCATAACAAAGAACCGAAAGGCAGAGACATGGTAGCGAAGCAGAGCGAAAGTTTTATTTTAATACACTCCAAGAGAATAGCCCGCCAGAGTCAAGGTAGACAAAGGCACCTATCTGTTAGGCGGGAGGCCCAAATATTGCATTCTGGCTAGGAGGTGCCTCTTTGACTGATGAAGTAGGGTTATTTGATTGACGGGTCTACCTACATAGCCATCCCTCTCAGTGCACATGACCTTTCCCGTGATGAGGTATAGTTTGGGCAGTTTTTAGTTCTGTTTGATTGTGCCCACATTAGGACCGGTTTGGCCTGATCCCGATAGGCAAGGAAGTTATCTCCCTGCAAAGCCTTCATTGTCTTCATGTAGGGCCCCCAACCTGGGCAGAGTTAGGCAGTTTTTTCTTTGAATCTTATCTTCCCCTTCCCCAGCTGCTCATGTCTATCTTTCTACCTAACATTCCTAACAGAATGTTAGCAGAGAAGGCCAGTGGAAGGCATGAATGAGCTCGCGTGGTTGGGCTTGCACCTGGCGCCTCTGTGATGGATGGCCTGTGTGAAGGATATGCTTCAGGTAGCTGCTGCCCTTTCCGTCTAGGCCCTAGAATGACAGTTTATGGACTCAACCTAAACCCACCCAGAACACTGGAGTCCTACCTAGCTGAACCCTGCCTTGGGGATCCAAACTGCCACCAACGGGCAGACCCGGGAGCATGAAAATAAATATTTATTTTGGTAAGCCACTAAGATTTGGGGCTTGTTATGCAGCAAAACCTGACTGAAATACAAAATTGGCAAATTTTTCCAAAGGGGAGGGACCTGGTCATTGTGGTATTTTAGAATGCTCCCTGGCTCCATGATGGAGAACAGATTGAGTGAGAGACGATCAGTTGGAAGAAGTGCAGAGAACAGTTGGGATATGGTTTCAGTAATCCAGAGAGAAATGGTGGTGGTCTTACCTAAGGTGTCAGTGGTAGTGGGTAGAGAGAAGCAATGATTCCTGATTCATACAAATTCCTTTAGTGCAGTGCTCTTGTTTTGTGTATTTTTCTTTTTAATATAAGACCTGTTTTCCTCTAAGACCAAGATAAATACAATCTCTCTAAGACATTAGAGATCACACCTGTTTAGCAGTCCAGCTTCATTTCTTCACTCAGGTATTCATTCCACTGCCACTTATTGAGTGAATGTCAGGATAATAAGATATGACCCCACAGTCCAGGAAGAAGAGAGAGACACATAAACAAATAATTGCAATAATGTGTTGGAAGTACTGTACGTGCAACTGAAAGTGAGAATAAAACCTAGAGGAACATAAAGGAGAATAGATCCTTTACTCAGTGTTCCTGAGACATTTATGTTCATTTGTGTGGGCAGGGACCTTTGTGTTTTATTCACTGTCAGGTGCCTAAAAGAAAATGCCTAGCACCCATAATTAGTAGATGCTTAATAGATATTTGAGTTTTGTGCTGGATTTCCTGAACTTTGGCTCAGCTTCCCCCATCTGTCTCTTCCTGGTCTAGACTGACATGATGGTCAGTAGTCTGGAATAACAAAGGGAGTGTAGGATGAAGACTGAGCAGACAGTGCACTGGACCACCAGGAGGTTGCTATTGACCTTTGGGGGCAATGTTTGTTTGAATAGAGTGCTGGAGTAAGAGACTACAATGCAAACCCAAGCTTCCTCACCCCGCCTCTTTTGGTTTTAAGTTCTCCATCAGTGGGAACCAGAATATTTGTCATATGTACTATAGATGTGGGAAGGAAGGTACATAGCCAAGAAGAGCTAATAGGATGGCTACTACCTTAATGGTGTTTACCTTAATGAATTCACCCTGATCCAAGTCTGGCCCTCAGTTGTTACCATCTGTGAGCTTTATCTCCAAGATCCTGAGTCACACTAACCTACAAGGAACTAAATATGACACACCAATATGCTTCATGATTAATTTTTATTGAGAAATATAACTACTGTGTGGACTTTGTTATTCTTATCTGTCTAACCAGTACATTTTCCCTTTTAAACAAGCTATATGGAATATCTGATTATTAGAAGGTGGCTTGAGGTCTATAGAATTAGAGCAAATAAAGAGGGTTTAAATGTTAAAATGGAATCAGGTTTTATTAGCCTGCTGTAATTTCAGGGTTTGAAGTGGCAGGCATTTTGGATATTTATTGAGACTCACTGGGGACGTCCTCCCCAGGACAGTGCAAGGAAGGCACTGCCCATGTTTACCTAGCTCACCCTGCTTCTTCCTAGGGCTCCATTGCTGGCCAGTCCTCGCTTTTGATTAACACTTTGGTTTCCAGAAAGCCTCTGAAGGCAATTCCCTGTATCAAGGTCATGGGCTCTCCCATGTTTGAATACAGAAAGGTTGAACAGCCAAATGCAATTTGTAAAAAAATATCAGCAAGTAGTGCTATAAGGAAATTAAAATTTGGCTGGCTCTTCTTATAGCTGGTTGTAGTAGTAGAATGCCATCATGCTGATGTTAATTCAGAGTTGTACCCCCATGCCAACGGATTGGGAAACATTTCACAACTGTTTGTTTGAACAATCTTTGGTCTTCCAATGAACCACAAAGTAATAAATCTTCTGTCAGTGGAGTATTCATTCACCTTTACTTCTCCCCAACTAACCCCTTATTGACTAAGCAGCTTCAAGATAAAATTACAGGGCACTGAATAAAATGGAGGCACAAGTCTATATACAATATCATCATAGATCATCATTCTGGTCAAACTTGGCCTGTCCACATGGGCCCAGGCATTTACTGCTCTACAGGTTATTGGAACAGAGTAGCAGTTTTAATGGGCAGTTACTGCAGAATCACCTGGGAGAGTGAGAATGACAGTCTCCTAGAACTTTCTACATCCTAACCAGAAGGGGAAGTCCCTTCATATGTACTTAAAACCCTTGGGTGGCTAGTTAGTATTTCTACTATAATTAGTACATGTTTTCCAGCATAAACTGTTATTTTTCTTTTGAGGTATCTGTCCTCTTCAGATGTCTGGTTATGTTGGCCTATGAACTCATATTTCCCATGGAGGTACTGGCTAGTTGGCCAGTGATATCTACAGGTAATGGCTGGAAGCCAACCTCTAATCTGGGTCAGCCCCAAAATTCAAGGGAAGCAGCAAAAAGGAGTACTCCTTAAATGCAAGTCCTTATGCAAGGCACTAACTACATTTCCTGCTGGGGACAGGAGGATGAAACAGACGTCTCTGTTTGCTCTCATTCCACCGAGCCAATTCTCGGGTTAGGCGTACACCTTTGAACCCTCAAAGAGTAGCAGCATTTGAAGGTGGTCTTCATCAGCTAGGAGGGCCTGCAGGGAGTAGTGTGACTGCCCACGGTGAGTCCACCCAGTCTTCAGCCACTCCACACTCCAGGAGCACCAGGTCTTCGCTTAAAGTACTCCCACAGCCACCCACAGACCACAGTTCGGTCTTCCTTGAGAATGCATCCCGGATGCATTTGCTTTCACCAGGAGCCCTGAAAGTGTCCCAGCCTGGGATTATTTCTTACACTAATTTCTAGCTCGGGGTTCTCAGACCACAGAGGTAATGTAAATTCAGACTGAAAACCACCTGAGGAAAGGAGGTGATTATTCATTCCCAGAGATATATTTTTTTTCTTCACTCAAAGCTCAGACAAGAGCAATCTTCCTTGTTATCTACCTCAGCTAATGGATAGCTTTGCTTTCTACTCCACTGTAGCCCTTTCAGTGTCCCAAGTTTGCATAAGGTTCTTAGTTCCAACGCCCCATCTTGTCTGCTCCCAGAGCCTTTTCTCCTGACCACAAAAGCTGTTAAAACCCAAGCCCTTTGGCTACAAAGATCGGAGTTCTCTTTTCCTCTTCCAGGGGAAACAAAGTGTCAGCAGCTGCTTACCATGTGGAACTGTAGGTCAAGTTCTGATCTGAGCCCTGAAGTATTTCCCTTACTATCCTAACTATGCATTTCAAAGGATGCTTGCCCTATTTTGTCCACCACTTGGAAGTTTTCTGTAGCGGAAGGGCTTACAGATTATGCGAACTGCCACATGGCCCAAATGAAAGTCTATCAAAGCCTTAAGGAACATGTAAACATGAACATGTCCATGCTCCAACCTGAGAGAGTCCCTCCCCGCCTTGGATCCAGCCAGGGGCTGGGACCAGGATTGTTTTGAAGACACCACCCTCCCCAAGTAATTCTGATGTGTGTCTCCACTTAAGAACCACTGGGATAGAAAATAACAAGGCTGGATCATTATATCATGCAAGAAGACTGTTTACATTTTGCTGGAAAATAAGCTTTGCCTATTTTTCAAAAGAAATGAAACCTTTATTGGCATCTACAGAGCTAAAATGCTTTTGCTACAGAAGATTGCCTTTGGGTAGTTATTTCTTTTTATAGCAAATTGGATGCAGAAGAGTTTGCTGGAATTATATATTACTTCACAGTGGACAATTCCATTTTCTGAAAGGATAAGAAAAAAAATTGATGTTTGTGTCATGTTTCCTGCATGAAAACTTTCCTTGGCCAAAATTTTGCTGAGTTCTGAAAACATTTGAAAATTTTTGCATCGTTTTCTTTCGCCTGTCAAGATTCCGAAAGCCAGTATCAGAGATTTCAACCTTTGGCAGTTTTTTAATCATTCAGCAATTTTTAATCATATCACTAATAAGATAACTAAATAAATAGATGAAAATTTTCAAGTGCCAAGTACCACTGCTACCTAGTTTGCAGTTCTTACCAAAACCCATTAAATCCAAATGGATAAAATGTCCATTGTGAATATTGTACAAAATTTGTACAGAAGGCACAAGCTAACTTTTTCAAGTCACCTATCAGAATTATTGACACAATTTATGTTTCATGTAAAGTAAAGGTAACAAAAATTGAAATTTTAAAAATCAGATTTCTGCAAAAGAGAAATCAGGAAAACAATTCCATTCACAGTTGCATCAAAAAGAATAAAATACCTAGGAATAAACCTAACCAAGGAAGTGAAAGACCTATGCCCTGAAAACTACAAGACACTCCTAAGAGAAATTAAAGAGGACACTAACAAATGGAAACTCATCCCATGCTCTTGGCTAGGAAGAATTAATATCGTCAAAATGGCCATCCTGCCTAAAGCAATCTACAGATTCAATAAGGACAACATTCTTCAATGAACTGGAACAAATAGTTCTAAAATTCATATGGAACCAAAAAAGACCCTAAAAAGCCAAAGCAATCCTGAGAAGGAAGAATAAAGCTGGAGGCATCTCACTTCCCAGCTTCAAGCTCTGCTACAAAGCCACAGTAATCAAGACAATTTGGTACTGGCATGAGAACAGACCCATAGATCAATGGAACAAAATAGACAGCCCAGATATAAACCCACACATATACGGCAATTAATATATGATAAAGGAGCCATGGACATACAATGGGGGAAATCACAGCCTTCTCCACAGCTGGTGTTGGCAAAACTGGACAGCTACATGTAAGAGAATGAAACTGGATCATTGTCTAACTCCATACACAAAACTAAACTTGAAATGGATCAAAGACCTGAATGTAAGTCATGAAACCATAAAGTTCTTAGAAAAAAACATAGGCAAAACTCTCTTGACTATAAATATGAGCAACTTTTCATGACCATATCTCCTCAGGCAAGGGAAACAAAAGCAAAAATGAACAAGTGGGACTATATCAAACTAAAAAGCTTCTGAAAAGCAAAGGACACCATCAATAGAACAAAAAGGCACCCTACAGTATGGGAGAATATATTAATAAATGACATATCCAAAAAGGGGTTGACATCCAAAATATATAAAGAGCTCATGTGTCTCAACAAACAAAAAGCAAATAACCCAATTAAAAAATGGGCAGAGGATCTGAACAGACAGTTCTCCAAAGAAGAAATGCAGATGGCCAACAGGCACATGAAAAGATACTCCACATCACTAATCATCAGAGAAATACAAATTAAAACCACAATGAAATATCACCTCACACCAGTTAGGATGGCCAACTTCCAAAAGACAAACAACAACAAATGCTGGTGAGGTTGCATAGAAAGAGGAACCCTCCTACACTGCTGATGTGAAGGTAAAGTAGGTCAACCATTGTGGAAAGCAGTATGGAGGTTTTGCAAAAAACTAAAAATAGAAATACCATTTGATCCGGGAATTCCACTTCTAGGAATTTACCCAAAGAATACAAGTTCTCAGATTCAAAAAGACATATGCATCCCTATGTTTATTGAAGCACTATTTACAATAGCAAGAAATGGAACCAAGCTAAGTGTCCATCAGTAGATGAATGGATAAAGTAGATGTGGTCATATACACAATGGACTAATATTCAGCCATAAAAAAGAAAACAAATCCTACCATTTGCAACAACATGGATTAAGCTAGAGAGTATTATGCTCAGTGAAATAAGCCAGGTGGGGAAAGATAAGTACCAAATGATTTCACTCATTTGTGGAGTATAACGACAAAGCAAAACTGAAGGACCAAAACATCAGCAGACTAACAAACTCCAAGAAGGGACTAGCAGTTACCAAAGGAGAGGGGTGGGGTAGAGTGGGTGGGAGGGAGAGAGAAGGGGATTGAGGGGTATTATGATTAGTACATATGGTGTGGGGGGAATCATGGTGAAGACAGTGTAGCACAGAGAAGACAAGTAGGGACTCTGTGGCATCTTACTACTCTGATGGACAGTGACTGCAATGGGGTATGGGGGTGGGACACAATAATATGGGTGAATGTAGTAACTGCATTGTTTTTCATGTGAAAGCTTCATAAGAGTGTATATCAATAATATCTTGATAAAAATTATATATATATATAAAAAAAGGGAAGTCTGAAAAACTGTCCCAGCCAAGAAGAGCCTATGGAGACATAATGACTAAATGTAATATTGTGTCCTGAATGGTATCCTGGAACCAAAAAGGACTGAAAGTAAAAACTAAGGCAATCTGAATAACGTATGGACTTAACTTAATAATACTGTATCAATATTGTTCACTAATATAAGAAATATACTATGTACACATGTAACGAATGTAAGATGTTGATAATAGGGGAAACCAGGTGTGGGATGTATGAGAGTTTCATGTGCTATATTCATAATTGTTTTATAAACCTTAAAATGTTCTAAAATAAAAACTTTATTAAAGATCAAAAAAGGTGAAAAAAAATTTAGCTTTCTGCCAATTTTCTTAGTGACCAAATATATTAGGAAATAAATGCAGAGTTTTATTCTTAGTTATTCTATTTTGACAATCTGCTTTATCATAGCTAACAGTGTGTTAAATTGAACCAATCAAAAATCCATATTCCATATACCATAAGTGTTTTATATGCAATATCTCATTTATTCCTTGCAAGAATCCTCTCCTCATACTATCCACATTTTACAATGTAAAAATGAAGTAATTTGCAAGACTGTACAATTGACAGGTAGTATAATTTCAATTTGAGCCTAGGCCATCTAGATTCAAATATTTAACACCAAAACTACATTGGCTCTTAAATTTTAAAAAGTAAAAAGCAAAAACATACGAACAAGAAACCTACTTAAGGAACATTCTAGGATCACAATGTTTAATATCAAGTTTTATTGGCTTAACCCCCCCACATATATCCCAAACCCAACTACCTCTCACCTCCACTGCCTCTTACTGGGACCCTGCGATAAGGGTCCACAAATATATACTCCACAAATGAGTGAAATCGTTTGGTACTTACCTTTCCCCACCTGGCTTATTTCACTCAGTGGCTCACAAGGCGCACTGTGGTCTGGCTATGAGCAGTGTGGGCATCACTTGGGAGCTGGTTCAAAATGCAGATTCTTCCTCCTTCCTTCACCCCGGACCTGCTGACTCAAGGTCTGAGGGTGGGACTGGCAAGCCACACTTTACTAAGCCCTCCAAGGGATTCTGATGCACACCCAAGTTTAATGACTGGCCTAACAGAGATGCATTCATCCAGTCTTCGAACAGCTTTGCCACCATTAGCCAGTGTCTATCTACTGAACCATCTGTCTTTCAAGAGGCACTTTTCTCTGTCTTTTTTTAAAATTAAGGTATCATTGATAAACAATCTTATGAAGCCTTCACATGAGCAACATTGTGGTTTCAACATTCACCCATATTGTCAATCCCCCCCACCCTACTGCAACCACTGTCCATCAGCGTAGTGAGATGCTATAGAGTCATTACCTGTCTTCTCTGTGCTATACTGCCTTCCCTATGACCTACCTATATTGTGATTGGGAATTATGTGCCCCTTAGTACCCCTCTCCTTCCCTCCCCACCCACCCTCCCCAGCCCCTCCCCTTTGGAAACCATTAGTCCCTTCTTGGAGTCTGTGAAGTCTGCTGCTGTTTTGTTCCTTCAGTTTTGCTTTGTCGTTATACTCCACAAATGAGTGAAATCATTTGGTACTTATCTTTCCCCACCTGGCTTATTTCACTAAGCATAATATCCTCTAGCTCCATCCATGTTGTTGCAAATGGTAAGATTTGTTTGCTTTTTTATGGCTGAATAATATTCCATTGTGTATATGACTACATCTTCTTTATCCATTCATCTATCAATGGGCACTTGGACTTCTTCCATATCTTGGCTATTGTAAATAATGTAGCACTGAACACAAGTGTGCACACATCTTTTCAAATTGTGATTTTGTTTTCTTCAGCTGAATCCCCAGAAGTGGAATTGCTGGGTTGTATGGTATTTCTGTTTTTGGTTTTCTGACAAACCTCCATATTGTTTTCCATAGTGGTTGGACCAATTTACATTCCTACCAACAGTGTAGGAGGGTTCCCGCTTCTCCACATCCTTGCCAACACTTGTTATTTCTTGTCTTTTGAATAGTGGCAGTTTTGACTGGTGTGGGGTGATATCTCATTGTAGTTCCCTAATGATTTGAATTTCCCTAATGATTAGTGATGTTGAGCATCTTTGCATGTATCTGCTAGCCATCTGCATGTGTTCCTTAGAAAAAATGTCTGTTTGGGTCCTTTGCCCATTTTTTAATTGGATTGGTTTTTTTGGTGTTAAGTTGTATGAGGTTTTTCACATATTTTGGATATTATCCCCTTGTCAGTTTTATCACTTGCAAATATATTCTTCTATACAGTAGGTTGCCTTTTTGTTTTGTTAAGGGTTTCCTTTGCTCTGCTGAAGCTTTTTAGTTTGATGTAGTCCCACTTGTTTATTTTTGCTTTTGTTTCCCTTGCCTGGGGAGACATATCTATAAAGAAATTTCTCATGCTGATGTTCATGAGATTCTTACCTATGTGGGAAAAAAAATTCAATTTTAAAAATGTCAAGTCCAAGCAAAGATATGGAGCAACCGAAACTCTCTTGTATTGTTGGTGGGAATGTACATTGGTACTTCTGCTTTGGAAGACTATTTGACATCAAATACTAAAGATACAGATATGTCCACTCTATAACCCAGTAATTCCACACCTGGACAAATACCCAACATAAATGAGTGATTATGTCTACCACCACATATATACAAGAATATTCACTGCATCGTTATTCATAATAGCCAAATACTGGAAATATCCAAATGTGTGTCAATTACAGAACACATAAATAATTTCTGAAATACCACAGTCTTTCAAAAAAACAAACCTGCTTTTGCTACCTGCAACAATAGTGATCAATCTTACAGATGTAATCAATCTTACAGAGTGAAAGAAGGTGGACACATAAGAGTATATACCATATGATTCCATTTTTAGGAAGTTAAGGAAACAGACAAAAACAAATCTGTGGGGATAGAAACTAGAAAAATGATTAGTCCTGGGGTTGTGGACTGGGAAGGGATTAGGAAGACCTGGGGTGCTGGGATGATCTATATCTTGATCTAGGCAGTGGTTATACAGGTGCAGGATTATGTAAAAATTCATCAGGTTTGATCTTGAGATTTGTGTGCTTGACTGTACGTGAGTAACATCTCAAAATAAAAGAAAATAAGTGAAATCAATGAATATTCAAGGAGAATCTCAATCATAATCACAGCAACAGCCCTGAAGTCAGCTCTCCTCTCCTCCTGATTCCCTCACACTCAGCTGCCACAGTGCCTCTCACTGACCAAACCCCAAATTCTCTCTGACATCTGGCAGGTAGTTTTTCTTTTCTCTCTCCCTTCTTTCAACTGTAAGTCCAGGTTCAACTTGACTGTTCACCATATCGTTTCCTCTTGCCCACCACTTCAGGTCCATCTCTTTCTAAATCCATCTCATTCTCCCAGTCCCACATCCCAGAAAATCTTGAATAGGATCGCAAAGACAAAATTCCCTTTACTAGACAGTTATGAGGAGAGAAGTCGAGAATGTGCAACCAGTAATGTATCTTGCCTCTCACATACCCTCAGTTATGAAGTTAATTGAACTTTCCCAGGGAAAAGATGCCACTGAGTAATCATGGTTTAATGACAGTAGATACCAGGGCAAACAACTGACTCCTCACTTAAAACGCAGTGAGCTGTTCCCTTGCTCTTCTTAGCAATGTCTACCAGCCTATACCAGGAATTACATTCAATGTGGGGTTTTTTTGCTGAAGATAGTAAAGGTAAAATGGAGAAGCAGCATGGCTTGTGGAGAATGGCGGGAAAGCCAAATTTCAATTCCATAAAATATAAATATTGGCAGCATATGTCACCTTTAAAAGGAGCTGGTCGAGGGTAGAGCCCAAAAGGTAATCAGTAGCACTTCCCTGGTGAAAGTCTCCAATATTAAATTCATAGCCTTTGCCCATTTTTTTCTTAACCTGGGGTCTGAGAATATCTGGGGTTCGGTAGATATATTCTCAAAGATCTGCAGTAACTTATCCCTTTAGAACAGGCCCATAGTAGGTTAGCAGGGGCTGGGGGCAGGGGAGAACAGTAAATTATTATTTAATGGGTTCAGAGTTTCTGTTTGGGATGATGAAAAAGTTCTGGAAATAGATAGTGCTGATGGTTCCATACCATTGTGAATGTATTTAATACCACTAAACTGTTCACTTTAAAATGGCTAAAATGGTAATTTTTATGTTATGTATCTTTACCACAATTTGTCAAAAAACAGGTCCATAAGGACTTCCATTTCCAGATATATGGCATATTACCTATCCTGAAAAAAACCTTCCTAAAGATGAAAATATATAAAATATTGGATAAATATAAATATTTCATAAATGCATAGTTGAGGTAGTGAAAAGTATGGGAAATCCACAGAGGTTTAAAAAAACGCAGAATGACAAAACACAAATCTAGAGAAGTAAATGAGCTCTAAAGCAGGTGGCTGCCCTGATTCTTCTGCTAACCCTAGCTGCTTTAATGGGCCTTCAGTAGGGGCAGGAGTTAATGCCCAGAGATTTGGAAACTGGACCTTCAGTGAAGGAACTAGAACAGCCCAACCATCCCCAGGGTGTGACTTCAAAGAAACTTGCCTCTCTTGGCCTTTGCTACAGATGGAAAAGAATAAAAGGCTCCCATGAAATTTGCTGATTACAAACTGGCCTCCAGGATGTCTGAAGCCTATGTGCCTTGGCAATTCCTATTGCTCCTAGATCAGGTTTCTTTGCCACCATCTTTTTTAAAATTTGAAAAATCACCATAGATCGATTTGTCAAGCAGAACACACCCAATTCATTTGCCTGTTTTTCATATAACCTATTTTCCACACTGCTCACCCCCCAACTATCTTCCTTTGGGTACTTTCCAGTTTGTTCCAGTATCCTTCTAAAGAAAGGTGGCATAACAGGAAATAGAAACACAGATTTGGCTTAATCAGTACAGAGTAGCATGGTACTGTTACTGCTTGTGACCTGTGTGTTAGTTATCTGCTACTGAATAACAAGTCACCCCAAAATGTAGTGCTTGACACAGTATTTATGATCTCACCATTTCTGTGGTTCAGAAATCTGGGTACAGCTTAGCTGGGCTCTCTAGCTCAGGCTCTCTCACAAGGTGGCACAAGTATCAGCTGGGTGGCAGTCAGTTCAAGAGTCAACTGGGAAAGGATCTGCTTCCCAGCTCGCTCATGCAACCGTGAATAGGACTTAGTTTTTTCAGGCCATTGGAAGAAAGATGTCACAGGCTTTTATAACCCACCATGGAAGTGACATCCCATCATCATTTGTGCTTTATTCTATTTGTTGGCATGTTACTAGGTCCAACCCATACAAAAGGAGGGGATTACACACAGTGTGATTGCCAAGAGGCAAGGAGCCCAACTCAACTGGACACCACACTTCTAATTCTAGAGCCTAAAACTGTGGCCTAAAATAAAAACCCTACATTAATGACTTAGAGTTATGTGACCCCCAGATTAATGAGGCCCTTAGATACTTGGCAAAAGTAAATGTCAACCTTCCCTGGAGGAATTTACCTTAAGTTCAGGCATTAAATACTTCCACCAGATAAGAGTTCCAAGAAACAGGAGAGTTTGCAATAAAAAATAAAAAAACAAGTCACCATATAAGCAATAATTAGCAGAAACAAAGATCAGACCTGCATATGCTGCAAATATTGAAATGATCATATATAATATATAATAAGCCGGTTTAACGTGTAGGACTGAAAATGTGACTAAGGAACAAGACAAAGTAAAACAGTGAATCAGATTTGAAACAAAAACAAATATAATTCCTAGAAATGAAAAATAATTGAAATTAGAAAATCTCTAGACTGGTCAAAACAGATTTGAGACAGACGAAGTGAGAAATAATTAAGTCAAAGATGGATTTCAAGAAATTACCCAGAATGCAGCAAGGTAAAGACATGCAAAATATTAAAGAGGGAGAAATAGACCTGGAGGGTAGATATGAGTAAAATTGCAGTATTTCTAGAATCTCTCGCCTGGCCTTAGTGCAGCTCCCTATCAATAGGTGTTCCCAAGGGGTGGAGAGAAGAAGTCCATCTCCCTATAAATAAGTAATTACAAGGGGGAGGAGGGCATATCTGGACCAGAGAGGTTGGGTGGAGTCCCTTTTTGCAGCCAGGTTGCGAGAGACATGGGCGAGCATAAGTGGACAATTGCTTGTAAGCAATAGATGGATTTCTCCCACTTTATTTCTCCCTTTGACTGATTTCAGTTTCAAAGTTGTTTTTCCCAGGGCTGGGAAAATATTTTCTCCCTGGAGTTACAGTAGAGAAGCTGATACATCTCATTGGACTTTCAAAATGAGAAGAGTGAGGAGAGAGAACATTCAAAAACAGAATGGCTGAGAATTTGCTGCATTTGATGAAAATGACAAATCCTAAAATTCAAGAAGCTGAACTGTGCTGGCACCTAGCTTTGAGCTCCCCACTCGTCTTTCTATTCCCTACAACGCAGCACTGGGTTTGGGTGTCTCCAAAGTGCTTTCCCAGGCCCCTTTAGGAGTTGGCTTCCTGCTGGAGTCTACCAATCAGAGTCACTGGTAGGTGATCATAAGGTAGGAAGAATTTAATAGCGCTTCTTCCTCTCAGCTTTTTGTTCTCTTCCTTTTTCTTCTGGCCCCAAGCCTTTAGTGATAGCACTTCCTCCAACCATCTGGCCCCAGTAGCCAAATCATTCCTGAGAGAGTGACCCCTTCCCCTGTTAGGCAAGAAAATAGATATGAGCGGGGTGGAATGAGAATAAGGTCAGTAGAGCTCACTAGAGGGGACTCAAAGAGTTAACCAGATAAAACTAGAGAGCCAGAAAAGACTCACAGAGTTAATGAGTTAATCAGTTGAAGTTCCAAAGGCCAGGAGTAACTTGGAATGTCCAAATATTTCCCAGATAAAGAAGAGTATCTGAGCACAGCCCATGTCTTTATTATGTCAATTAGATCACAGCATTATAAGATTTACTATAGCCTACTAAAAGGCCCAGCTTATTCTTTAACAACCTATGTGCTATTTTTTTTCCTCCTCCAGCCCCTGATCAAGTAATTTGCAACCTGGGCAGGAGACAAGCATCACAATTAATTCAGCAAACAAGCCCATATATAAACAGCATAGTAAGAACAGGAAAGATTCCATCTTAAAGCTAAGATTGCATTTTAAAAGCCAGGAAGTTAAGAAGTAAGATTCTTAACATATTCTTTAGCAAACAGACAATAACTCAGCCCACCTTAGGGGCAGGGCAGGCAGTCTTGATTGATTTGTTCCCAGAGGGAAGCTGCTCTCCTGGGGAGGAACTGGATCAGTAAATTTCTTGTGTTAAGTTAATTTTGCAGAATTACCTAGAGGACTGAAAGTAGAAGAGATGCAATGTCTCACACCAAAGATAAACATCTTGAGACCACTTGACAAGTCTACACCCCCTAGCACTTTGTCACATTCCTGAAAAATCCTTATAAGGGGGAACCCCCAGTCTTTCAGTGTGCCTCTTCTCTGAGGTTACTCGCACTTTTTCTCAACCTTTCAGGGCACCTCTCCTGAGGATGCCTGCACTTTCTCTTTAAGTGTGTAACTTTAAATAAAACTTTTACCCTGCTTGACTACTGTGACTCTGTCCTTCAATTCTTTGTTGCAGCTGGGACAAGAACCAAGGAAAATAAACAACTGCCCCCTAACAGGTTCAAGGAAAAAAACTACCCAAACTCTGCCCAGGTAGGGGGGCCCACTTGAAGACAACAAAGTCTTTGCAGGGAGATAACGTCTTTGCCTGTTGGCACCAGGCCAACCTGTCCCAACCTGATCCCAATGGGGGTGTAATCAAACAAAACAAAGAACCTCCCAAACTACACCTCCTCATAATTTCATTAAAATAAAATTGCAGTTTTGCTCCCCCCACCCTCCATGGGCTTTTCTGTGTGCATTTTGGGAAGAGACTTGTGCATCAAGAGGAATGAGTGTCTAACTAGAGCTCTCCATCCAATGACCCCACCCTGTCAATCAAAGGAACTACCTCCCAGCTAAGTCACAGAAAATAGACCTTCCCATAGTAAAAGTTCTGGGCGTTTGTCCTCCTTGTCTCTGGCACCCTCCTCCCTTGGAGTGTGTTCAAATAAAACTTTCACTCTGCTTTGCTACTGTGTCTCTGCCTTTAAATTCTTTGTTGTGGCGGGGACAGGAACAGAGAGCAAACTCAACCTGTAACAAGACAGTTAATATTTTTGGCTTTGCCAGCCATCAGGTCCGTCACAACTACTCAACTCTGTTATACACACTTGCCACAGATAATACGCAAACAAAGGATTGTGGCTCGGTTCCAGTAAGACTTCATTTACAAAACAGGCCGAGGTTTGGATCTAACCCTCCAGCCATAATTTGACAACTCCTGCTATAGGCCATGAACAATATTTTTAGTAGTTGAAGATGAAGGGTTTTTCATATTTGCTGAAGCTGTAAACCCTAGTTCAGTTTTCTTAGAACACAGAAAATGTTATCAAAACACTTCTTGAATTGTTTTCTGCTTTGTACGGAAAGGCTATGATATTGTTAAATGTGCTACTTTATCTTGGATGTCAGATATTTGCATATGCAGAAAGAAATACAAGTTTTCTTTAAATCTGATAGTATGGTAGATTAATAACAAATTCAACTCAGCTTCTGTTCAATTGTTGAGAGATTGTTGAGGTCTTACACAGCTATCAACATAACACTTTCTTATTGAAGAACTATTATAGGATAGAAAATCAGTTTGAACCATGTCACTGATAATAGAACAAACATGGTAAAGGCTAAGAGTGACTCAGGAATCATAAGCATACAATGTTTTGTTTCTACACCCTTCAGTACTGTAATCAGAAAGCAATTATACCTGGCTATAAGTAGAATTGTGGGCTACCTCATCAGACTTCAAAGACAAAGTACATGATGGCCAAGGATTTTGCAATTGCCTCATCACATATTGAATAAGATATTTAAACAAGATGGAATGGCAGCTACTACACGTTTAAAAGCCATCTTGAACAAAATCAAAATAATATTCTTTTTAGATGTAAACAATATATGTTAACTTGCTAAAACTGCTTGCAGAGGAAGTGCTGCTTGCTGGAACCTGAGGAAGAAGTAACCAAACTGATGCTTTCAGAGTGCAAGCATTTCTTACATAATACCTGCAGAAAAGATTTTCTTATGCATCCAGGAACATGCAACACTGGTGTATATGAAATGAAACTGAAATGGGGATGGAGAAACCTAGATGATTGGTTTCTTGGAAACTAATTGTAGTGCTCCATTGCCACATTTTTAGAACCAAAGTTTAAGGACAGATTTTATTCATGTGACTATAAAGCAGCAACTTCAGGCAAAGGAAAATCTATTAGGAATAAAAGAGACAAGCGAGGACAATACTTTTGGAAAAGATCCATTTGTGGAACTGCTTCAATCAGACTGCATCAGCAGCAGCAACCACACCTAAACTAGGATTTAACATGGAGATGATTCTGTACCTTGGCTGGTTCCTATTTAAGTGAAGGGAAAGCCTGGTAACTGTGTGGCAGCATCAGTACTAGCAGTACCACATAATGGCAGCACTAATCAAGCATTATCTGCTATTCTACCCTCCATAGGTAAAAGGGAACATCTATTTATTGGTAGATAATACTACTCTTTATTTCCAGGTACATTCTTCTCTACTTCTAGGTACACAGTGCATTACACTTCCTTTACCCTTTAGGTTAAGCACAGCTATGCCACTACTTTTGTCCAATGATACTTGAGTTGAAGTAACATATGCATATCTAGGCTATAGCATTTCACTGCCAATGGTAGATACTCTACTCCTCTCTTTCTCTCCTGCAGTGAACCCTGGGCCTCATTTTGAGATGTGGGCATGATAAAATGGTAGAGTCTCCATCGACATTGCCAGCCCATGATGGATATGTACATAGACAAAAAATAATTATTTGTTGTCTTAAGCCCCTGGGATTTTAGACTTAGTTACACAAGCATATCCTAGTTTATCCAGACTGGTTTAATGTAGTGTCTTAAATGTAGAATATAATGACCCCAGAAGCAAACTATCAGCTTACACTGATAAGAAATACTGACGAAAAGAATATCAAACTTAAAAAATCCGAATACTAGTATTTTAATGATAAATTCGGAACAGTATTTTTAAATTAATATCTAATTTTCATGTTGCTTCTGCTATCTCAGAAGTTTATTATATGATGGTGATATTCTGCTTCAGCCAAATAATTGATTTTTAATATGTAGGTATTTTGCACTTAGCCAAATATATATATTTGATGCCCTTCTAAAAAATGCTAAATTAAAACAATGTGAATAAAAGTTTGACTGTGAGTTCTTTCTGTAAAAGTTAGTTTACAGAAACCTGAAATAATTTATAAATTGGGTCACAAATTTATTAAAAGGAAGAATACCTTGATCTTCTGGAATTCAGGTGTTTTTTGCTGCCATCTTTCATCCTCTATCTTATCTCTTCTGCTGCCACTGGCTGGCTTCCACTATTGATCAATTCCAAAAACCAGCAGGATTCAATTCAGGGTTTTATTTTGACTGCTGGGTCCCTGATGAGAACACCAAGTCAGTTGAATAAGTAAATTTTTAGGATGGGAACAAAAAACACAATCAACTCATTTCCTACATATATTGGGTAATAAGATAGCCACAAAGTAGCTGGTACTTGTCCCAGCAACTGGTCCACACAATGCTTCAGGCTAACAAAAGAGAAGACATTTCAATTCTCAAGTTCATATTCTCCTCTTAGGGAAAAACAGTCTTAAAAACTAGTCATTTTGTAAGAACACAGGTCAGTTCAAATACAAAATTAATGTACCAATAGTCTTAGTATGGTTTTAAACTTTAAAAAACTTCAGAACTGTAAATTCTATGAACTTCCACAAAACATCATTTGAAAGTTTAATTATTTAAATTTCTTTCATGCTTATTAGGTCTTGGGAACTTTTGAACAGTAAATGTATTTCAGTTTTTTGTTGTAGTCATGTTTGCCATCTTCAGTTAGTGGGACTAAAAAATTGGAAATTTAAAATTATTCAAAATACACAAGATGAAATAAGTGTAAGATAAATTTCAGTAAGTTTTCAAATGATGGTTTTGCAAGTTTGTAGCATTTATATGTTTGAAATTATTAAAACCTAAAACTGCACTGACTGAAACACATGGAAAACTGTGGAGTCACAAGGTGCTTGAATATAAACTTTTATAGTTTACACTCAGTTATGTCCAAAATAAGTTGAAATATTTTATAACCCATAAACATACATATCTACAAGATGTAAAACTGAGTCATAAGGTTTCTAGAGAGGTATGGCACTAAATTATTAGAACTTTAAGAAAAGTATGGAGAGTGAGGTAAATTAGCAGTATGTATGATAGAGGTTTTAGCATCATACTATATTTTAACTTTGGAGGGGCTCGATGGTGCATTTTTTTATGGGACACTTATTGTTAAGATAGTATTTAAATATTTAGTATTATGTTCTTAATATTTTACTACTATTACTGCTAATGATGCTTTCCCAGAGAAGTTAAAACAAACTTACAAAGACATGAACATTGAGAGAATGCAGAAAAACACTCCATAAATACTAGTTTTCCTTCATGTTCGAGATCGTGTAGTTCAGTGACTCAATCCTGGCTGCACAGTGGAATGACCTAAGGAGCTTAAAATATACTGATGCTTGGGTCCCACTCTGAGATTCTGATTCAATTGGTTTAGGCTACAGAATCGGCATCAGGAATTTTAAAAGCCCCCTGGTGATCCTAATGTACAGTCAAATTTGGGAAACCTGTGGTCAATATATAATTGCATGTACATCAACATGAAAATATGTGCAGTCATTCAAAGCTCTAATTTTTTTTAACATAGCATCAATCTCAAAGTTTATAATAGAAGAGGCTGTGAAAAGAATTTAATAAGCAACATGAATAAATCTCAAAAATACTATGTTGAGCGAAATAAGCCAGACACGAGTACTTATAGCACTATTCTCTTTACAAAGTTTAAGTAAATTAGAACGAGGGTGGGGGAAGGAGGATTGACTAGGAAGAGACGCAAAGGAAATTCCTTAAGTGAAAATGTTCTCTATTTTGATTAGGGCGCACAGATATATACAGTTACCAAAAGTAATCGAAATGGACAGTTGAAGTGTAATATAATTTCGCTGTGTGTAAATTACATTTCGATAAAAATAATTTAAAACGTGATTAACTTAAATCCGGATACCTATGACAGGGTCTGGGAGGGAGAGGCGATTACTACCTCCGATGACCCCAAACCCTCACCAGATTAAAAGGAACATCAAACTCCAGACTAGAACGGGAGAGAATGGAAAGCAGACAGCAGGGAGGGCCAAAGCCTAAGAAATCGCTAGAGGGCCGGCAACTGCCGCAGCCGAACAGATGCCTGGACTGCGGAGCCCGAGTGTCCCACCAAAATAAGCCCCCGCGCCCCTTTCCGGTGCCCTCAAGTCCGTCTAGTGCCTCCACCCGAAGGATCCGGAGGGAAACGACGCCGCGGCGAGAAAAGAACTGGTGGCAGCTTGGTTCCTGCGCGGATGCTGGGGCGGTAGGCGCTGCGCGGTCGGCTCGTCGCGGCTCGCGGGGAGGACGCCGGGGCTCACCTGCCCTCCGCTGCTGCCATGATTCCGGTGTCGCTGGTGGTGGTGGTGGTGGGTGGCTGGACTGCCGTCTACCTGACCGACTTGGTGCTGAAGGTGAGGGCCTCGGGCCTAAGGCCCCAGCCCGCGGTGCCAGGGCCGGGGAGCAAGGCCCGAGGCCTTTTCTCTTCCTCTGCCTCGCGCCTCCCGGGCTGGAAGCTGCGCGGCAGGTGACCACATGTGGCCTTCTGTGGGGCGCCCGTGCCCCCTGGAGTTAATGAAACCCGGCGGGCCGCGGGAGGGGTGTGGCGGCCTGCGCAGCTGCCGCAGTCGCATTGCGGGGCGCTGTAGCGCCGCCGCCTTCGGGTCCTGCCCGGGAGACGCCGGTAGTGGGCTGGGGAGGACCGGGACCCTGCCAGACCCCGCGGCAGTGCACCAGGGAAGAAAATAAAATGTCCGCCGAGTAAAAGCGTTGTTTTCCCTCGTTGTCTTTACGGCCACGACCGTCTATAGACTCTGGAGTTGCAGTCAGTGTAAATCAAGTTACGATTTAGATCTGTAATCTCAAACTTTAAAGTGCGTAGGATCATCCAGGGTTCTTATTAAAATGCACATTCTGATTCAGCAGGTCTGTGGCGGCGCCTAAGCTTCTGCGTTTCTAACCAGTTCCCAAGTGTTACCAATGCTGTTAGTTTACGGACCATATTCCAAGTCCAAGGATTTAGACAACTAGTTTCTTGCTACACGAATTCTGATTTGAACCCTGCGCCCACTTTTTCACACCAACCCTCACCCCCACCAAACACCAACACCACACACACACCCTGGGTGCATGGACCATTCTTTAGTTACTTGGAAAGGGTAGCAAAAATTAGGAACAATTGTCTGACACCATACTATAAGCGACATTTTTGAAATTGAATAGTTAGGGATGGGAGTAACTGTATATTATGTGGAATAAAATATAAATTCTCAAATGTTTCATGAAACATTATGAGTACCATTTTAAATAGTATACTTTAGCATTGTGTGTTTTAGGTTTAACAGTAGAATGAAAATGGTACTTATGCTTCTTTGTTACATTTAAACTTGCAAAGTGAGATTATACAGGGGAGACCTTAGAGCAAGGGCTGGGCTCTTGACACTTCCCAGCCATTGTGACCTTGGGCAGATTACTCTCGCTGCCTTGATTTCTTCATCTTTACAATTGGGATAATGATAGTAAGGATCTTCTTAGATTGTAGAGAGGATTACATTAATTCATCCCCAGAAAGCCTGGCTACTCAACGTGAGGTTCAAGGCCCAGCAGCACCTGCATCATCTGGGAGCTCGTCAGCACTGTAGAATCTCAGGCCCCCTCCCTGACATACAGAATGTGCATCTGCATCTTCACAAGATTTGTAGACGCTTCTCTTCACATACTTGACATAGTGCTCACAAGCAGTGCATACCACTGCTTTAAACAGTGATTTTGTTGGTTAGAAGAGGCAAAGCCACATGATTTCATCATGTTGCATATGTAACAAAAATCCAAAATAAAAAGAACTGTTCAAACCTCAACAGTCTGGTCAACTGTGTGAGGTGATCACAGTGTTACTCTTAATTTCAGTAACAGCCCAGAGCTCGCTAAGAGAGCGCTGTTCTTTGAGCAAAAGACCTTCCTCTCATTCAGAGTATCTGCCTGGGAAATGAAGAGACCTTGGGATTTAAGAGCCTGCACCTTTAGTTTCTATGCTCCAACTTGGTCTGCTGTTGCACCCTCAATTCTTCTAGGATTTCGTCAGTAGACATCTGCTAGAGTGGTGTATCATTCTCCTTTTCCAAGTCCTGGTAAACAAGCAGGTTTAAAAAACACCTGAAGACTGAGAGCAGATTGCATTACATTACAGATCCCAAGGCATATGGATAACTATATTCAGACTGAGGTCATTTTTTATGACTATGACAGGGCTAAAACATCCATCTAGACAGATAAGTTTCTTAAATGGATGGGCATTGATATGACAAAATACTTACTGTAATTGAGGCAATAGGAGTCAGTCAGGTATATAGAACGGCCTTACATTATCCAAAATCCTACATTCCTCAAGGACTTCAAACTTCCCTAAAGATAAAACTCGTTAGCCTGTGTGTAAGCAGCTAGCCCCTCAACCCTGAAGAATGTAAGAGAAGTTACTGAGACCAAGATGGCCTTAGATAAGTTTTGTACTTTAACATGATGAAAGTTGGCCTGATTTCTTTGGGTTGTTGCCCAGAAGAGGATTAAAAAACACTGTTTCTGATTAACCTGTCCCCTCTGTTGGATTGCTTGGAGTCTTTTAAAATTGTAACATGAGACCTCTTTCTATAATAACAAAGCTTCTAGATCTGCTCTGTCCAGTATGGTTGCCACTAATTATATGTAGCCATTAAGCATTTGAAATGGGTTGAGTCCAAATTGAAACATAAGTGTAAAGTTGACACCAGATTTCAAAGACTTAGCACATGAATAAATAAATACAATGTAAAGTATTTCAGTAATTTTTTATGTTGATTATATGTTGAAATAATCTGTGGGATATATTGAGTTAAAATGTATTTAATCTCCTGTTTACTTTTTAAAATTTGGGCACTACAAAATTTTAAATTACATATGCGGCTTATATTGTGGCTCACATTGTTTTGATTGGACAATGCTATTTTAAGCAGAGGTCAGCAGACTTTTATTGTAAAGAACCAGGTAGTATTTTAGGCTTTTTAGGCCATGCAGGTCTCTGTTGCATATTCTCGTTTTCTGTTGTCTCTTTTTACAATCCCTTAAAAATGTAAAAACCATCCTTAGCTCACATGCTTTACAAGAACAGGCTGTTGACCGGATTTGGCCTGTGGGCCATATAGTTTGTGTCAGATCCTAATCTCAGCAGACCAGTCTGACACCTTTACTCTAATATCCTGAAGAATAAACATAACACTTTAAAATTGTAAGCATTTGGACAGTTTAGTATCTTGCTTTCCTATAGAAAATACTTCTTTTTTATTTTCCTCAATTGTTCTTTAAAAGTGAGTAATAGGGAACTTTTCTCTCTCCTAGTCTTCTGTGTATTTTAAGCATTCTTATGAAGACTGGCTGGAGAACAACGGATTGAGCATCTCCCCTTTTCACATAAGATGGCAAACTGCTATTTTCAATCGTGCCTTTTACAGCTGGGGACGGCGGAAAGCCAGGATGCTTTACCAATGGTATTCTTCATTTTCTCTTTTTGGTTTAAATTAGTCATTGTGACCATGAGAAATGCTTGTTGATGAACTGTTTCCATCACTTTCTAATCTACTAAGTTTTAAAATGTTGACAGGATAAAAACTTCCTGGGTTTATATAAACTTATAGGATTGTATCATTGTGCTTTTGCATACATGAAAAATCGAGGTTCTTTGTCTTGATCTGGGTGGTTGGGTACACATATGTAAGAATTCAATGAGCTATACACTTCATATTTGTACACTTTAATGTGTAAGTTATACCCTAATAGAAAAGCAAAGAACAGCATTTTCCATCAGGAAATTAATCCTGGAGAATTCTCTCCCCCATAATCACACACAGAAACAAGGAGCCTGGGAATCAAAGGATGCAGGCTTTCCCCCATACTTCTTTTGTGATACCCCTCCTGGGGAAGGATATTTAAAATATCGAACAACCATTAAGGTATATGCAAGAACCCATCAAGAAAATGGCCAGCCAGATTGCAGCAACAGGGTCCCAGAGTCCCCTGGCCATACCAGGCATACCCCTTTAGTTGAACATTTTTTTAGATCAAGTCATTTATGGTGTTTATGGTTAGGGGGTTTACAGTGATCTCTGGGACACCCTAGAGCCTGACAAGTTCTATAGTTGACAGAATTTTTAGTATAGGAGTAGGAACCTTTGTCTGAAATTCCTTTCTGTTAAAAATCTAGCTCCAAATGAGGAAGAGCTAAATGCAAGGAAACAAATCATTAAAGAGCAGAAAATGCAAGAGTAAATCACAGCAAACAAAATAGAAGGAAATAGTAAAGTTAAGAGAAGAAATCAGTGAAATGGAAAATACATAGTAGAGAAAATCAGCAAAGCCAAAAGTAGGGTCTTTGAAAAGATTGATGAAATTGATAAACCTCTTGCATGACTGGACAAGAAAAAAAGAAAATGCAAGTAACTAAAAATTAGAATTGAAAAAAGGGAACGTTACTACAGATTCTGTGGTCATTTTAAAAAATGAAACTATAGTGAGCAATTCTCTGCCTATAAATTTGACAATTTAGATGAAATGGACAAGTTTCTTAAAAAACACAACAAGAAGTTAGAAAATGTAATAGATTATTTCCAACTATAGAAGGGTAACTTATAATTATTAAAACAGTAGAAGAAATAAGCTATTGTTAAATTTTACCATATTAATATTTAAGCTCAACACAAAATACATCTAAAATATAATGCAAACAATAGAATTGGTAGATGAAAAAGAATGAATGTCTATAATGCCAAAAGAGCTTTCACCCAATATGTGAACAAGTTCACAACAGTGCTGTGTGAATGAGCAAGAGACATGAAACAGAACAGACTTTTCACTGATAACAATATTCGGCCTCTTCAGTTACAAAAGAATTGTAAATTATTAGATTGCTTAAAGCGACCTTGTCTCTGAAGTTCAGATAGGAAAAAGAGGCAGAATTATTGACATTTTAAACACTAAAGCTATGTAGTGTGGCTGGTGGAGGAATTGTCCATTTATGTGATTTTTTTTTCCCCCTCCTGACAGGTTCAATTTTGGGATGGTGTTTGGTGTCATTGCCATGTTCAGCTCTTTTTTTCTCCTGGGGAAAACACTAATTCAGACCTTAGCACAAATGATGGCTGACTCTCCCTCTTATTCTTCCTCCTCTTCTTCCTCCTCCTCCTCTTCTTCTTCCTCCTCTTCCTCTTCTTCCTCTTCCTCCTCCTCCTCCTCTTCCTCACTTCACAATGAACAGGTGCTACAAGTTGTGGTAAGTGCCTTCTTCTTACTTTAAGTAACTTTGTTGAAACATAGATTATCTCATCTGGATAGCGTAACTCCTATCCATAATATAAATATTAAAATAAATGAAAAGTTTCATAGTTTCTGAAATTACCTGCTTACAAAAATATTAGTAGGAATCTAGCAAAGAATTGTTTCAATAAGTAGTAGTACCAGTAGTAGTACTAGAACGAATGGACCACTGTCAATAATTACACAGGTACTCAGTTTAATTCATGTTGTCTTCTTGAGGTGTTAGAATAAGCATACTGATTTAGATCTCTGTATTGTATAAATAATTTGCATTTTAATCCTGTGCAAAGTGTTCCCTTTTCCTTTTCATGGCTTTCAGATTCTAACAAATGATATCCTTTATTAAAGGTATAAGGCCTTTTTGAATCTTCACTGTGATTTCTTGATATGAAGAATATTGTGCTGAGTTGTACTCCTTTGACTGTAAGCTGTTTAAAGCACACATGTAAACCTTTGTCACGTCTCCAGAGTTTGGAAAGGTGCTTTATCATTAGCTAACTTTTATTTCAAATTTTTTACATTTATAGTTTCCATCTCCATGAATCATGGATGTTACATTTTTAATCATGTTCTCATTGATGGACTAGAATATTTAATAGTTACTGACAGACTTTTTTTAAACTCATCTCTTTATAGCCTCTTCTAAGCTGGGTCACTGTGGGAAGATTTAAAAGTCATTTGTAGAGAATGATAAAAAATCTCTCCTATGGTAGTAGCTCTTTCTTAGAGGTTAAAAGGATTCACCAGGTGAGGCCTCAGAAGAGATTATTTCTTCGGCAGACATTTTCTAAGTATATTCCTGTGCTGACTCCTGCTTGAACAGGGAACAAAATCCAATCTTAGCATTCATGGAGCTTTTAGTCTAGATGGAGAGCTGCTATGATTGTTCTGCAGTAGGAGAGAATACAAGGTGCTATGGGAACAGAGAGAAGGTGTGCTGAGGTGTGCCTGGCTGTGGGAAGAGAGAAGAGAGTTTCAGAGGGAGGGAGAGGACAGTCCACATTACCTGGGAAGGAAGATGGCAATTAAGCATCCCAGTATCAGAGGGAACCATATAACATGGGAAGGTGGAAGGAATAATATAGTAATAATAGAACCTAGTTAATATGCAGTGCTTCCTATGTGAGGCTTTTGTGTCCATTTTATTTTATACTTGCAAGAGTCTGGAGGTAAGTGTCTTATTCACAGATGTGAAAACCAAGGTACAAAGATATTAAGTCACTTGCCTGAGGCTATAGCTAATAAATGGTGGGTACACAATTCACCCATCACTGACCTCAAAGCCTTTATGTTCTACTCCCTTAAGGAACACCAGTAATTCTTCAAGGTATTATAAAATAACTTGACCTGTCTGGAAGGTATACAGTGGAAGGTATGTTGTGCAAAAGATAAGATGGGAGATAGAGATAGGGTCTGGGTTAGGAAGAGCCATTCTAAGAAGTTTGATTTTACCTTAATAACATATCTGTGCAAAATGGACTGAAGTAGGGTTACACCAAAGATGAGGAGACCATTTAAGAGGGCAGGTGGAATAATTAATGTTAGAAGTGATAAGTATCTAAACTAACTTAATGGTAAGAAGAATGAAGTAGACAGATTCAAGGGATCTTTTGGAGTGGAATTGTTAGGACCTGGTGATTAATTGGATGTGTGGCTGGAGGGAGAAGGAAGAGTTTGAGATGACTCTCAGGCTGCATGATTGGTTATTGTTTGTTTGCTAATAAAGAGGATAGTAGAGAAAAAAGTAGGTTTGGAGGAAATAAGATCATTGACCTGTCTGCCTGCTAGGATTAGAAGGCAAAATGTTCAGATAAGAAATTGTTTCTTCTTTTTGCTTCCTCGTTTATTCATAATGTTCACAAAAATATTGCCTCTGGTAGGAAAGTCATACTTTGGAACCATTAAGAAGCTAGCTGCCTTCCTCAGTCTACATGCATATTTATGTTTATGTTTAAGAATGTTAATGTCTCCTGACTTTAATATGAGCTCTTATAGCTTAGAGAACAAACTTTCTGTTTATTCTCTAATTCCCTTACAGCCTTGTTCCATATTCCCAAAACCTGGCACTCTGTGATGTTGAGAGATCAGTATTCTGGCACATTAATACCCTGTATGATCATGGCTGAGACAGATGGGAAGTCACACATAGTTGCCAGCAAATAAGACCTACCATCTGTTAGTATAGTCCTATGCTCAAATCCTTACCTTGTCTCATTATTACATCTATAAAATAATAAAAGAGAAGGAGTCAGTGTCTTATTGAATCAAGCCTATTGATTTATTTGAAATAAAGGTAAGATAACCAGGATATTTTGTGATATAGAGGAAATATGAGAATGAATCTCAAGGACATAAATTAAGAGATGGGTCAAAGAAAAGGAAACTAGATTCGAGGGGGAAAAATGGTTGTGTAGGAATGCAAAGCAAAAACCTCCTTCCAAAATCACACAGAACACAAAAATAAAGCAAATACAACTAGGCCTGAAATCACCCTGAAGACTGCAGAACTGACCACCTACATCTGGGGAAGAAGAGAATACCCTACAGAAAAGGGTAAAGTGACAAAGCCACGATCCACTAGGACCCAAGCCCTTCCCCCATCCCAGCCCACAGGCGGAAGGAAGAATAATGGAGCAGGGAGGGAGTAGAAGCCCAGGACACTGAACACCTGGCCCTGGAAATCTGCACCAGGAGGATGAGCCCACATTGCATGGTGCCCTGGTGATTGGTGGGGCTGGACAACAGAGATGGGCAGAACACTCAGGGAGGCTAAGATCCCAGCTGCCTGTGGAGAATAGGCGTGCTCTACTGGCCTCGAGAAAAGAAAGGAGAGTGGACAGGTTGAAAGACTTCCCAGCAGTGACAGGGGCACCAGAGAGGCAAGGAGTGCACAGTGCTCTCTCTGTAGGAGTAAGGTCAGGTGGACAGTACGTCCCCAACCCACCCTCAGCCCAACAGGTTGGGAGCCCTTAGGAGCTTCAGACTCTCCATCCCCCTCACTGGTGACACATGCTGGAGACTCCTCACAGTGGCATGTGGCCTGCTGGCCAGCAGTGAAATCAAACTTAACTCCCAGTTAGGCAGGGTGAGAACCCCCAGCCTGCTCAGGGCCAACTAGAGAGCTACATGCAAGAACCAGCCCCAGGAGCTCTTTCCTCCTGGAAGGCACTGGTCCCGTTCACCAGCAGCCCCGCCATTGCAGCAGGCTGGGTGGAGGGCACCCCCAGCCCCACAGCCTGGTGCTTGTGCAGCCTAGCCTCAGGAGCTCTTTCCTCCTGGCAGGTGGTGGTTCTCACCTGCACCCCCACCATTGCGGTAGGCCAGAGGGAAGGCAGCTCCACCCACTGGCAGCTTCAGAGAGTATTCTCCCCAGTTCCGTGCTCAGCTGATGGCCCACACAGCCCACTTGAAATCAGAATACCAGGAGCAAGGCAGACAGGTGCCACACCTACTGCATGCCAACAGCTGGGGCTCCTGTACAGGAAATTGACCTTCTGTACCCTACAGGGCACCTCCTATACAAATCTATTATCCCATAAGAAACAGTAAAGAAAAAATGAAGAGACAGAGGAATTTGTTCCAAACAAAAATTCAGGAAAAAAAAACACCAGAAAGAAGGCTTACTGAAACTGAAATCACCAATCTTCTTGATAAAGATTTCAAAATAAAAGTGATAAACATGCTCATGGAGCTACAGAAAATATGCAAGATCTCAAGGAGGACTTAAACAAAGAGATAGAAATTTTCAAAAATAGGGTATCTGAAATGAAGCACACAATGGAGGGATTTAAAAGATTGTATGAGGTAGCAGAAACGGTAAATGAAATAGAAATTAGAGAATAGGGAAACACAAGCTGAAGAACAGAGAAAAAGGGATCTCTAGGAATGAAAGAATAATAAGCTGTGCAACCAATCCAAACGGAACAATATTTGCATTATAGGGGTTCCAGAAGAAGAAGTGAGAAACAAAGGGATAGAAAGTCTTTTTGAGTTAGTACTTGTTGAAAACTTCCCTGATCTGGGGAAGGAAATAGTCACTCAGGTCATAGAAATGCAAAGATATCCCAACACAAGGAACCCTAGGAAGAAAACACTAAGACATACAATAATTAAAATGGCAAAGATCAAGGATAAGGAGAGGGTATTAAAAGCAGCCAGAGAAAGAAAAAAGATCACTTATAAAGGAAACCTCATCAGGCTTCAGCAGACTTCTCAGCAGAAAACTTTTCAGGCCAGAAGGGAGTGGCATGATATATTTAATGCAACAAAACAGAAGGGCCTCCAACCAAGAATTCTCTGCCCAACAAGATTATCATTTAAATTTGAAGCAGGGATTAAACAATTTTCAGATAAGCAAAAGTTGGGGGAATTCATGACCACCAAAACATTTCTACAAGGTATTTTAAAGAGATTGCTCTAGATAGAAGTGCTCCTAAGGTTTAATAGCTGTCACCAGAGAAAATAAACCCACGGTAAAGGTAGTAGCCCAATTAATTACTAAGCAAATACAAAATTAAATCAACTACTCACAAAGTTAGTCAAGGGATACACAAAGTATAGAATATGACACCTAATATATAATGTGTGGAGGAGGAAGGAGAAGAAGGAGAGGGAAAAAAAAACTTTCGATTGTGTTTGAAATAGAGTAATAATCGAGTTAAGATAGACAGTTAGATAATAAGAAACTATCCTTCAACCTTTGGTAACCACAGATCTAAAGCCTACAATGGCAATAAGTACATAGCTATTCATAATCACCCTAAATATAAATGGACTGAATGCACCAATCAAAAGACATAGAGTTGCAGAATGGATTAAAAAAAAAAAAGACCCGTCTATATGCTGCCTACAAGAGGCTCATTTCAAACCCAAAGACATACACAGACTAAAAGTGAAGGGATGGAGGATTTAGAGATTAAAGATGGTAGCATGAAAGAATATATATCAATGATACTTTAATTTAAAAAAAAGAGAGAAAGAGATTTAAGGCCAAAGGCTTGGAAAGGAAGAGATCAAACTGTCTTTATCTGCTGACCACATATTGGTGGGTACAAAATCTAAAGAACCCAAAGACGAACTAAAATTCATAAGCAAGTACAAAAAATTTAATGTATTTCTCTATACTGGCAACCACAGAATAATTTATAAGAGCATTTAAAAAATCAAATATGTAGTAAGAAATCTAATGAAGTATGTGTGGGAAAACATTATTTAGAAAATTTAAAGAGACCCAAGTAAATTGAAGAATATGCCATGTTCATGCATGGGTTGGACAATTAAACATTATAAAGACAAAATTGATTTATAGATTCAATATAATCCCAGTAAAAACTCCAGAAGATTTTCTACAGATATTGACAACCTGGTCATAAAATTTATTATGAAAATTATGAAGAATCCTGAAGAAGAAAACCAAAGCTGGAAGACCTTCCAGATATTAAGATTTACTACCATAATTAAATGAGTGTGAAATTGGTACAAGAATAAAAAAACGTCTAAGGAACAGAATAAAATCCAGAACAGACCTATGAATATACAATTGTCTGATTTATGACAAAGTTGAGCCTACCTAGCAAAGGGGAAAGGATGGACTTTCAATAAATTCCAGATCGGGGATTTTCATGCAGGAAAAAAATTTTGAATCCTACCTCATATAGTACCCAAAAATCAATTCCAGATGTATTATAGATTTAAATGGTAAAGATAAAACAATAAAATTTTTCATATCAAACACAAATGTATCAACATCACCTTGGGGCAGGCAGAGATTTCTTAGATAAGACATAAAAAGCACTAAACCGTAGAGAAAAAAATAACAAATCAAATTGTAGTGAGCTGAAGAACTTAAAAGATTTGTATCCAGAATAAGTGAAGAACCCCTACAAATTAAGAAACAAACAAAAACAAAGAAGCCACCCAATAGAAGAGTGGGCAAAGGATTTAGAAATACACCTGACAGTAAAAATTTTAAAAAAAAGACAACTTACAAAAGTGCCTGTATACATAACTACTAATAAAGGGAAGAGATGTTCAACATCATTAGTCATCCAGAAATTGCAACACACCCATCGGACGGCATAAATGAAAGCCACTTAGAATCCTGTATGTCTCTTCTTCTGTCCCCCCCAGGCTTTCAGCTAGGTCTCTGGCATGGAGGAGCTCCACCAGCTGCATGCACACTGCCCACCACACACTCGGGTGCATGTCAACCCGTATTCCCACTTTGGGACTCAGCTCAGGTGTCATCTCCCCAGGAAGACTTCCTGACCTGTCCCACCATCTCCCACTCCCAGCTCTGGACTAGATGCTGCCTCTGTTTCTCACAACCCCTGTGCTTAGTGGCAAGTTATAATCCTAGTAGTCCTAGAGGATCTGATACAACATTTGAGATACAGTGTCTTAGGAGAACTTTCTCCTTCTCCTGTGAACTCCCATTAATTGGGTTGGCATGTATGGAATAAACTGTGAATATGTGGATGAGTTCATAATCTCCCTTGCAATAATAACAATAGATAATATTTAATGAACAATTTCCATGTGCCAGGCATTAATATGCTAGCTTTATCTCATCATCACAATTCATTGAGGTAAAACTACTGTAACCTCCATTGTATAGATGAAAATACAAAGGCACAGAGAGAGCAAGTGATGGGTTCCAAATTATGTGGTTTGTGTGGTGGACCTGGGATTTGAAAGGAGACAGTCTCACTTCAAAGCCAACTCTTAATAATTATCTTCTCCTGCTTCAGCAGACAGGTTCTATATGGGAGGGGTGAAGAAGGCAAACTTCCCCCCCATGCACACCAATTTTAGCTTTTGAGTTTTTGGCCCAAGAATCATGGCCTCTGAGGTATGGCCACCAGGCAAGAAGGATCAGAATCCTCCTAGGACAAATGGCTAAAGTGGCAGCCACAAACCATCTCTCAGGATACTTTCTTCCATCTGTTCCCATCATGTGGATGTGAGAAGCCAAGGAATGCATTGGAAGCAGAGGGAATCGGTGGAAGGGAACTTGGGGAATTATTGCCATTCTGGAACTCAATAAATCTTTGTAAAAGCCTTAAAAAAAACTGAAGGGTTGGAAAAAGATATTTCATGCAAATAATAGGGAGAAAAAAGCAGAAGTATCAGTATTTATATGAGACAAAATAGATTTCAGAACAAAGAACGTAACAAGAGACAAGGACATATACATACATAGTGGTATAGGGTTCAGGCCAACAAGAGGATATAGCCATTTATAAATATCTATGCACCCAATATAGGAGTACCTAAACATGTGAAACAAATAATAACAGAATTAAAGGGGGGAAATAGAGTGCAACACATTCATTTTAGGAGACTTCAACATACCACTCACACCAAAACACAGGTCAACCAGACAGAAAATAAGTAAGGAGGCAGAGGCACTGAACAATACATTAGAACAGATGGACATAACAGACATCTTCAGAACACTCCACTCAAGCAGCAGGATATATATTCTTCTCAAGTGTACACGGAACATTTTCCAGAACAGATCACACACTAGGCCATGAAGAAAACCTCAATAAATTCAAGATTGAAATTGTGCCAACCAGCATCTCAGACCACAAGGTATGAAACTAGAAATAAATTATGTAAAGAAAACAAAAAAGCCCACAAACACATGGGGCTTAACAACATGCTCCCAGATAATCAAGGGATCAATGGCCAAATAAAAACAGCAATCAAGCAATATATGGAGACAAATGAAAACAACAACTAAGCAGTCCAAAACCTATTGAACGCAGTGAAGGCAGTTCTAAGAGGAAAGTATATAGCAATACAGGCTTACCCTAAGAAACAAGAACAATCCCACATGAACAGTCTAAACTCACAATTAATGAAACTAGAAAAAGAAGAAGAAATGAGGCCCAAACAAAGAAAACTATTGAACTGAATAGACAGGCCTGACAACATGGGTATGGAGTAAGTATGTAGTAAAAGTCACATTGATGTTCTTGGAAAGAGTTGTTCAGTAGGGTCTGAGTAAAGAGAACTTGAGATAATGATCATCATAAAAATGTTCATATCCTTTGACCATTTACTTCCACATTTAAGACTCTAGGTTAAGAAAATACTGCTAAATATGGAAAAACTAGTTTCAAGCTCCTTATCCTAACATTATTTATTATGAAAAATTGGAAACAACCACAATATATAATTGAGAAATGGTTAAATTACAGGATTGTCAGTGAGTGAAATATTATGCATACATTAAAAAACGATGATTATGAAAACTAGTTTCATAACTAGGGAAAAGCCACTTGGAATTAATGAATTTAGAAAGTGATCCAAGCAGCATAGTTTGACTCTCCTTTCAGTTACTAAAAGAGGCTTAAAAGTGAAATTCCTCTGTTGTACATAAAAAGAAATTTCAGTTGAATTAAAATTAAAACATGAAATCGTAAAGCCTTGAAAGAAAAAAATGGGTTTCTGTTTCTATGAACACAATGAGGAAGACATAAACATGAAAGTAATGGAAGAAACCATGTGTATTGATAGATTTAACTGCATATAATTTTTTGTATATTAAGAAAACCAGAAGCAAAATAAAACTAAAAGGCAAAAATACTTGGGAATACATCTGGGACATATTACAGAGGACTGGTGATTGATATTTGAAGTGATCTTACAGAGCGATAAGGAAAAGATGAACTAGTCAAGTCACGAGTAGCCTACTTGCAAAAGACCTATCAATGTCAGTGATCGAAAGTAAGGGGAAAGTTCAGCTTTAACAGTGATCAAAGAAATGTAAATCTAATGGAATGCTTTTTATTTCTCTCAAACTGTAGAGTTGAACAAAGCCTGCCCAAGGTTGTAGAAGAATTTGCTTTTGGAGAGCAGCTTATGTATCAAAGTCCTTTAATCGTTTGCAATAATCGCATTTGTTGCCCTCTGTGAGGCGTAATGTTAAACATTGGACAAGGATTATCTCATGTAATCCTCAAAATTACACTTTTCTGTAAATGTGGTTTTTCCATGATAGTAATGGGGAAATTGAAGTATTGGAATAATCCAAACTTCCTTGCGGTCACTTAGCTTATTAGAGATGGAGCTAGAACATCAAACCCAAGTGACATGTCTCCAGAACCTGAACCAAACATGCTTGTCTGAGAATTTATCCCCCCAAAATACTTGGGTATATGTGTCTAAATATGTTTATCACAATATTTGTAAGAGCAGAACCTTTTAAAACAATTAAATGCACAACATTCTATTCCATAGAATACAGTGCGGCTATTAAAAAATCATGTTGAGCCAGGAGATACTCATGGAAAAATGTGGTTCTATTAAGTGAAAGGAGCAGATTTCAAAACCATATTTATAATAGAAGAGTACAGTTTTTAAAAATGGGTGTGCACAAATGAAGGACATACATTAAAACACTGAAAATGTTTTTCTATTTGGGGAACAGGGTTATAGGCTTCTGTTTCTGCTCAGTATGTAAATAGCATTAATGATGCCTGGTGTGCCCCACTTAGCCTAATTTACAGACTCTCTTTAACAGATGACATAACTTGGGAGTGATGATCTTACAAGAAGGATCTTGGGTATCTAAACAAAAATTTACCTTGCAGCTCTTATAATAGCAAACTTCCCTTGTGTATGCAATGACATATGCATGTACAAAATCTTAGGGGTATATGATTGCAAGGCAAGTCCTGTGTATTTTAAATGCCTTACTTTCTGTGTTAAATTTCAATTTTAATATGATGTCTATGTATCACTTCGATAACTGTTTTTCTGACCAATGCACTAGACAAAACTGACGGAATAGAAGAAATGGAGGGCATGGTGCTCCCACAATGATAAGGCACTTTTTTATTACATTATCTTTAATTATCAACTCTCATATAACTTGAGAATACTAAAATGTACTCATTGATAGTGGGTGGGGATACCCTGTATTACTCACACAAGTACTTGGAACTTTACTATAACAACTCAGAGGAAGGACTGGGAATTGTAACAAGAATTCCCAAATCAGGCTTCTAGCTCTTAAGGATTGATCAACTGCTGACTCCTTCACTGTCACTCCACATTCCCTGGTGCTTTGCCAGGCTCCCTAACTCTTTCCCATGGTGAAGACTTCAGGAATCTAAAGTTTCAACTTTTTAACCTGGTGTTTCCAGTCCTCTTTATTTGGTGTTATGCTTAGTTCAAAAACTGCCTAGTTCAAAAAAATGTTTTTACTTTTATTATGATAGGAATAGAGAACTGAACCATTGATATTCATATTACTTTTAGTTTACAGAACATTCAGCTTAGAAGTATAAGCTTTAATACAGAGTGAACATCGTGGTCCCTTGATGCCCAAGTCTGTATTTATTATTGTGTCTATGAATAGGTTCCTGGTATAAATTTACCCGTCAACCAACTGACCTATTTCTTCGCTGCAGTCCTCATTAGTGGTGTTGTACATGAAATTGGACATGGGATAGCAGCTATTAGGTAATGATATTTACCTTTTTCTTTCTACTACATGCACACAAGCTTTTCATTTGGGAGGGTTTATTACTAAAATTGGCCATGTTTTGATACTTTTTCTTTCTGTGGATCTTGCCTATTGCATATCCACCATTATTATTTTGAGGTTCTCCCTTTTATACAGGGGATTAATATATTGATGAGTATCTTCAACCATGTTCATGTCTAGGTCTTTTTATGCTTTGCCCACATAATTGTATCTTTGTCGTGCTTCATAATTTTCATCCAGTTCTGAAACTGAATATTTCTGTTCAACCATAGAGTCAGAATAATAACCACTACACTCAAGAGCCCACCCACACTGCCTTCTTAGAACTTTCTTTGGCTTACCAGTTGAAATACTTACCTGCTTCTATTCAGTGTCTCTCTGGCTCTAGAGCAAGAGCACTGAATTTGTTAACAAATACCATAGCATATGTAGAAACCCAAGTGGAAGAAGATAAAGGAGGATGAGACCTAGGACTTACTTTGAGTATCATGTCCTCTTCTTGTCTTGACTACTCAGTTGTATCACTGTAATTATATCTGAGCATTTCAAAGTCTCCTAAACCTATAAAATCTGATGGGGGAAGAGGATCAGAGCTCTTCTCCATTTCCACTGAAAATCATTACCATAATGAGCACACATAGTAACGAGAATGTGTTTTATCCCTCGGGTGTGTGGACCAGTTAAAAGGTTTTAAAACAAAAGATTTAATCACTTCTAATTACTTTCCAGTTGCTTAAGAAGAAGAGTTTATTGACTGGCAGTAAACCTTCCTCTTGACAGAGCATATACTGTTACACAGGTGTGCCATATAGTGGTTTAAGTGGGCAGCTACTTTTAAAAAATCTCAACTTTACTTCCACGTTTTCAGCATTGGCGCATCTAGGGTTTTACATATAAAAGAATTGCTAAAAGTTTAATAATTCACAGTATGTTTGGGAAATAATGTGGGTAGTTTTTTATAAAATCCCAGTTGCCGGAAAAAAGTGAATCTTAACAGTTATATATTTAGAACTGTGACAGCCCAACAGATTTTGGTGATGCTTTTTTAGAGTAGCTGCTTGGTATTATGAGGCTATTAAGTATAATTCCATTTTTAGAGAATGAATTGAAAAAAATAATTCTCTTAGAGATAATCTGAGCATTTTGCATTTTAAAGTTACTTATTTAACATTAATTCAATAGCAGTACACTTAAATCACCTTTATAATAGCTAAGACAAATGTAAATGATTAGTAGTTTACTTGAATTATATTTTCTACTGCGTTCTCTTAAAATAATTCAGAGTAAACCATAGAAATGTATTTCATTTATTTCTCATAGAAATATTAACCATTCCTTTATATATATAATTAATTTCAAGTTATTTTTTCAGCATGTTGATTTCTAAAAAATTTGAAGTTGTAAGTCTATTTCAGAATGCCATGTTTTATGAAATGCAATTTCACAGGTAACCAAGTCTATACACTACTATAAAATTATAACGTGTGTGTGTATAAATATACATATATGTAAAACATATATATAGGTATAATTTTCTTGACTGTCCATAGAGACTTTTCTTTAAGCAAGAATTTGAATTACAGTGGGAAATTTAAGATTACATACATTATTAATTTGACAAATGCAATACTAGTAGTAAATTTCTTTTTCTTATGTGATTTCTTAGGGAACAGGTTCGATTTAATGGCTTTGGAATTTTTCTCTTCATTATTTATCCTGGAGCATTTGTTGATCTGTTCACCACTCATTTGCAACTTATATCACCAGTCCAGCAGCTAAGGATATTTTGTGCAGGTAACAGACTCTTAAGTTTTTTATTCATCTGTGTGTTGTCAGTAGTTTTATAAAAAGTACTCCTGTCACAATGAAAACATCTCATCTTTTGGCTGGTAAATATAGTCTATAAGACTTTAAGTCAAAAGCAGTAGAATAAAATAATTTACATTCCAGTTTCTTAATTAAAGACAACATAAATTATTTTTAAAAGATTGAAAGTAAAGCAAGCAGAGCATACAATGCAAATGTGAATAGAAAATAAAGCATTAAGTTAGATATAGGGGGCCACTTTATACATGAATATAATACACAGTGAAAATGTAATAGTTGTGACTTACTATATCGAGTAGCAAACCATCAAAACAAAAATGGAAAAAGTACAAGGAAAAAACAAAAATACAATAAAGGAAGCTCATCTTATCTCAGCACATGCAGGTAACTGAAAAAGATCACTGAGGCTCTAATTAATAAGGTAAAAGTCAATAAATGTACAGACTATACAATGATAATTTGTCAGATATTCATGAAACTTATAAAAATTGACCAATTTAATTCAACACCATAGTTATAGTATATTTTTAAATGATGATGAAATAATACCCTAAGTTTCATAAAGGGAAAATTCATTGCCTTAAGCAGCTGTGAAATAAATGAAAGTAAATCAGTTAAGCATTTAACTGAAGAAGTGAGGAAATAATTATAAAAAATTTATTAGAAAAATTTTTATTCTGAAAAAAGAAAAATAGAACTCAAATCCAAGAATTAGTTCTTTGAAGGAAAAAAAAAAGATTAAACAATGGAAGAAAGTATCTACAGTTGACCCTTGACCAACATGGGTTTGAACTACATGGGCCACCTTATGCACAGATTTTTTTCAATTAATATTTTGTACATTTGTGATAGTTTGAAAACCATTTTCTCCAACTTTATTGTAAGAATACAGTATTGAATACAGATAAAAATATGGGTTAGCCAGGCGCAGAAAGACAAGTACCAAATGATTTCACTCATATATGGAGTATAAGAACAAAGGAAAACTGAAGGAACAAAACAGCAGCAGAATCACAGAACTCAAGAATGGACTAATAGTTACCAAAGGAAAAGGGACTGGGGAGGATGGGAGGGAAGGGAGGGATAAGGGTGGGGAAAAAGAAAGAGGGCATTACGATTAGCATGTATAGTGCGTGGGGTGTACAGGGAGGGCTGCGCAACACAGAGAAGACAAGTAGTGATTTTACAGCATCTTACTACACAGATGGACAGTGACTGTGAAGGGGTATGTGGGGGGGACTTGGTGAAGGGGGGAGCCTAGTAAACATAATGTTCTTCATGTAATTGTAGATTAATGATACCAAAAAAAATATATGGGTTATGCATTAATTGTTTACATTATCAGTAAGGCTTCTGGTCAGCAGTAGGCTATTAGTAATTAAGTTTTAAGGGAGTCAAAAGTTATATGCAGGTTTTTGACTGCACAGGGGATTAGTGCCCAACCATTGTGTTCAAGTGTCAACTGTATAAACAGAATTAGCAGGCAAATTGGGGAATAACAACTCATAGAGATAATTATAAAAGTGTTCTTTGTTCATCTCTGCAAAAAAATCTTGAAAACCTGGGTAATTATTTTTAAAAAAAGGCCTAAATTAACCTCAGAGGAAATAGAAAAAAAATCTAAATAGGCCAGTTATAATGGGAGAAAGTAAGAAAGTTGATGAAGAATGCCCCTGAAAGTTTCATAGGTGGAATTCTTTCAAATCTTAAAGGAAACTGTTTTTCTTTTTAATTCCAATTTAGTATAAATTTAACAGATCACATTGAAAAATGAAACAGATTTTTTTTTAAAGCTTATATTACACTGATAACATCTTTTAAAGCAACAAAAACTCTACAGACATATGGTGTATCTAAACGATGCAATGATGTTTTGACATTAGGAAATCTATTTGAAGGTGATAAACATTTACCATGGTGGGGAAAAAGTCTCAGCAGATCCTGAAATGGATATTTAAAATTCAGCTTCCATTAATGGCTACAAAACAAAAATCCTTAGTAAAAGTATAGCTGGATACTTCCTAATGGTGTAACACTTTTCATTCCTGTTAAAGGACAAGAGAAGCAGTAATACTATCAGTAAATGTGGGTCAGTACAATTAAAAAAAGAAAAAATATATTAGGAGTAAAGCTTTTTTTTTTTCAGATACTGTTATATACTTGGTGGGGAGAGAGATAAGAAAATCAGTGGAAATGAAATACAGAAAAATTCCAGTAAAGAGTCTGGTTACCAAATTAATATTCAAAAACCAATAGCTTGGTCGGTATAATGGGGAGGTGGGAGAGCTAGTGCGAGTGAGCGCGCATGTGAGTGTGCAAGCATGCGAGCGCACGTAGGCGGGGACACGCACGCATGCGAGCGCACGTAGGCGAGGACACGCACGCATGCGAGCGCACGCAGGCACGTGAGCAGCCGTAGCTAGTGTGTACGTGGGCGTGGGCACGTGCGCTTTATATTAACAGGAAAGCGCATGCGCCAGGTGCTTCCAGAAGCATCCGTACCTTCCTCGTCTTTGTCTTCGTCATCTTCGCCGTCCTCGTCTTCCTCGCGTCCCTCATCCCCGTCGTCTCTGCGCCTTCGGCCAGTCCGCTGCTTCTGCCTCAGCCACCCACACCTTCCTCTGGAACTTGTACTTTTCTCTTTCAGCCTTTTATCCCCACGGACTTTGTCACCCGCCAGCTGCTCAGTAGGCAAAATCTCCAGAGCTCTTCTTAGCCATGCCGTCAGATGAAGTCATCCATATTCCCACAGAAAACACGGGGACACTTATAGGTACTGTGGAGCTTGACCAGACCCTTATGTATGAAGCCGTCCCTGTGGAGACTGTCCCTGTGAAGGCCATTATTTTAGAGGCCATCCCTGTGGAAGCTGTCCCTGTGGAGGCCGTCTCTGTCGAAGCCATCCCTATGGAAGCTATTCCTATGGAGGCCATCCCTGTGGAAGCTGTTCCTGTGGAGGCCATCCCTGTGGAAGCTGTTCCTGTGGAGGCCATCCCTGTGGAAGCTGTTCCTGTGGAGGCCATCCCTGTGGAGGCCATCCCTGTGGAAGCTGTTCCTGTGGTCACCACAATGACGGGAACCATCAAGGCATACGAGATTATCAGTAGCAGCTCTGTCCATGGTGGCCACCACTATCCACCTCTTACAGTGCTGCCGCTCCTCATTAGCAGCAACCCAAACCAAGGGGAACATGACCAGGAAATGATTATGGTGCAGACAAAGGAGGAAGTGGGAGAATGCTACGAGTCAGACAAACTGCAGGCCAACAGCAGCTCTAAGGACCAGGTGGTCACACCAGTCGATGAAGACAACTGCTTCCAGCCGACCATGGCTTCCTTGTCAGCCTCCACATCATCAGCAGCCAGCAGCCACAGCCAGAAGCCCAGGAGCGGTCTAAAGAGCCACACCAGCAGCAAGGCCAGAGCGAAAAGCAGCAGGTCCAAGGTGAGCCGCAAGAAGAGGAAGCAAAAGAAGGTGCGTTCCAAAACCGTGGAGGGTGAGATCTCCATCACCAAGGGTTCTCCAAGTGATAAACAAGATCATGAAACTGGACAGATTGAGAACTCACTTCCTGATTTATCACAGTACCTGAAAGGGAAGAAGCTTCCTCCTGAAGGAATACCTGGCATCGACCTCTCAGACCGCAAGCAGCTGGAAACATTTACTAAAGTGAAGGTCAATCAATGCAAAGATGGTGCTCCAAAAACAGTAGCTTGTACTCATGAAGGCTGTGTAAAGATGTTCAATAATAACTCTACTATGAGAAAACATCTGCAAAGCCACCGTCCCAGAGAGTACGTATGTACAGAATGTGACAAAGCATTTATTGACAACTCAAAACTAAAACGGCATCAACTGGTGCATAGCGGAGAGAAGCCATTTCAGTGCATGTTTGAAGGCTGTGGAAAACATTTTTCCCTGGATTTCAATTTGCGTACACATATGCGAATCCATACAGGTGACAGGCCATACGTGTGTCCTTTTAATGATTGTAACAAGAGCTTTACTCAGTCAACTAACCTGAAATCTCATATCTTAACACATGCTAAGAAAAAAAATGGCCGAAAGAAAAAAGACCGTTCTTAAACTCAGGAAGCTCCTTCGAGAAGTGCAATTGGAAGAAAATATGCTTCTCTTTTGTATTTTGTTTCTAGGAAAGGTTCTAAATTCATACATACACATCTAGGAGTCATGTTTTAATAGAGTAGTAAAAAAAAGTAAAAAGTAAAAAAAAAATCCTCTCTATAACATTGTTAAGATTCTCTTTCTTGTATTGTAATACCATTTGAAAAGCATGGTGGTCTTGTAATGTTTAGTCCCGCCAGGAGGATCATCAAAAGATAGTTCTTGCCAACTGCCAAAAATAGGACTTATGTTTGCATCCTTTTAAATATTAAGTTTACATGTTGTTTATGACTTCAGAAAGTTCTTTATTTTGCAAATGTTCATGATTACACTTCTGGGAATATAATTAGTAATTCTATATGTGGCCTTTCTAGAGGTTGGTTAATTTGCTGGCAGTAGATGTTAAAAGAATTAAGTTACATGTATATGTATACACTTTCTTGTTTTAAAAAAAATAACTTTTTTTGCTATCTTTATTTTGGTTGTAGTCTTTGATGGTAACACAATTTGCAGAACTATTTTAGCTGCATTAAGTTGTGTAGTATTGAATATTACTGATTTAGTGGTATTATCAATGGAAGCCTATTTTATTTCTCTAAAATTCTCCCAGGTACATGCAGTGTAATTCTTTGCCTGTTCAGTTAGAAAGTGGTGCTCAGCTATATAATGTCTTGTGTACATGTTCACTTTTTAACACTTGATATGTACATCTGGTGTAATAGAAAAAGCAAAAATAAAAAACCTGAAGTCAGAAAAAAATGTGCCTGTATAATTGCTGTAGCTAGAAAATAGCAAAAACGGGGAAGGTGCTGCTGGCATCTGGGAGTAGAGACCAGGGATGCTTTTAAACACCCTACAGTACACAAGGCAGTCGCCTGCTGTAGAGAATTATCTGGCCCCAATGCCAGTAGTGCCACTACTGAGAAGCCCTGCTGCTGAGAAAGTGAAAGCTGTTAAGATGTCTTTGGTGTACTTATAAACATATCACTAATGGCCTAGATGTTAAGTAAAGGAAATATGTCCCACCACCCTCACTGCCACTTATCCTAGGCAAATCTGAAACATAGAGGGGTAATCTGGTACTAGATATGTCCCTGGAAGGAGATAGGTGGCTGCCCCAGAGTCAAAGAGTCAGTGCTACTGTGTGTGCCCTTACTGCTGTTGGGATGGGAAAAGCTTCGTGTGGTGGTATGATCCTGATGAGAGAGCGTGAGGTTGCAAGCACCCAGGCGGTCCTGGCGAGCTGTTCCATCCTGTGGAGTTGGGGAGAAAGCTGAATTTAGTACACAACAACAGTGATAAATCTAATCAATGGGGATGGATGATTTTATGAACTTGTGTTGGGACTAGCAACTGGTGGTGCAGAGCGCGGTGGCAGCGCAGTGGGGGGATGTTAACAAATACATTCCTAAATTAGTTTAACTAGAATAAATTCCAGTGGGTCAAAGAATTAGAGTGTTTTAATTGTATTTTTTAAATGAAGCTATGAAAGCAGTACAAGAAAACAGAGGTATCTTCTATAATATATTTGTTTATAGAATATCTTCTATAATCATAAACTAGAAAAAGCTTAATACAGAGGAGCTGTTTGACCGCACCGAACTTTAAAATGTCTGTATAGGCAAAACTATAAGCCAAGTCAAACAACAAACTGGAGGGGAAAATTACAATACTTTTACAAAGGACCAAATTCCTCATATATATATTAAATAATAATACATACAAATTAGTTAAAAAAAAAAAGGCGACCTAGTCAAAATGTGTTAAAACAGGCAGCAGATAGAAATAGTTCTCAGACAGAAAAAAACAGCCTTTTAATAAACATGAAAAATGTACAAACTCATAATTAAAGAAACAGAAAACAAGACAAAGCAATTTTACTTTTCACCTAGCAGATGGCAGAGTCTAAAATTATGATAGCACAGTGTTGTTTAAAGAGTGGGGAAATATATGCCAATTATGAGAACATAAATTAATGCAAACTCATTGGAGGTCAGTTTTGAATGCATATATTGACCCAACAATTCCATGTCTGTGTAATTTTCCATACCCTCAGAAATGCATACTTAATTAGATATATAATAGTATAAGCAAAACTGTTGAAGCATTTGTGAAAAAGTTAAAACAGCTTAAGTGATCATTAGTAGGGAACTTTATAAATAAGTCATAAATAGGTTTTTTAAAAAATTGATTACTCTGTGGTAGATATATGAAATGGGCATTCTGATATGTAATGGATATCAGTAAATATCCATATCAGTAAATGATAAAGTAATGGATATAAGAAAATTAGTAAAGTAGTGTATGTAAGAAGTGGGATAGATAAGAATGTGCTGATAAGGAAAAAGTCCAGAATATATATAAATGAAAAAGCAAAATAAACATTTTCAATAAGTAGTTTAATACCATTGGTGTTTTTAAAACTTTCTGTGTAAGGAACAGAAAAACTTGCTTACCCAATATGTCCTGGACTAGACTTACTCTGGGTATTTCTGGAATTTAACAGCTTAGAACACTAAAAAAAAAAATGTAGGAACATCTTACAATGTGAATATGGTACATAGAACAAGTAAGTATTAACTAGGTATCTGGCTGCTGTAATGTCTAAAAAAATCAGTGGTTTAAACTCTCATAAAACATTCCAAATGTCAATAGATCAGCACTGACAGGATAATTCTGTGATTTGGGGGACTCAGGCTCTTTCTGTCTTGTTAGCTCTTCTTTTCCCAGCCTGCAGCTTCTGTGTTATGGACTCAGATTTAGCTCTATGGTAGCTAAATTCCAGTCAAGTAGGCCAAGGATATTCCTATCATTTCCACTCACATCCTCCTGGCCAAAGCATAGCCATAGGGCCATACTCAACTTCCTAAGAGTCTGGGAAATGTCTTCAGTTTACATTTCTATCGTTGTAGGACACTGGCTCTCAACCACTGGTGCTGTTACCCTCCTGGGGATGTTTGGAATGTGAGGGGTGGGGCATGATTTGCTTGCCTAGGTGACCAGAGAACACTAATGGCATTTAGTGGATGGGAGCCAGAAATGCTAAATGTCCTGTAATGTAAGGGACAGACAGCTAAGAATCACACTGCTCAGAACGCTAGCTCTGAAAGGGAGAGTAGAGAGCTCTGATATGTAGTATTTGCTGGTTTCTGTGGTGTAAATACTCCCACCATGGCCAGTTTCAAGGTGCCAACTTGAAGTCCTTGAAGGAGGAATTGGGAATTAATGCACGTAGTTGGCTGTGGCAAACTGGTAGAAGCAGCCTCCAGCATACCACTAGGTTCACCTAACCATCTCTATATATGGTAGATATGGTTACAGTCTGTGACATGTAAGATACATACTGTATTTGGTCCATCAATATTTCTCTCCATATTTGAAACCAGTATAAGATTGTATACCAACTGCTTCAATAAAAACAAATAAATAAAAACATTACAGAAATATATATATATGTATATATATTACTCTCCATAATAGTGTAATTCTTAAAACAAGTACCATTTGGATTTCCATATCCCAGTTCAGTAAGAATGTATTTTATTTCACCTTAACTTATTTAAACAGCTTTGAAGTTCTTTTCAAAGATTGCAAGTATGTTTAAATTAATAATGTATACATTTTCTGAATGGTATAGTAACTAGGAGATATTCATGTTATATATATATTCATGAGATATTCATGTTATATATATATCATAGAAGTGTGTAGATAGAGAGAAAATAGAATATAGATTCTATTAGTGTTCAATAATTTTAGTATGTGGTCTTCCAAATGTATTAATATGGGCATTTTACATTTCAACATCTGAAATGGAAGAAGCCTCTAACAGAACATCTGTCCACTATATTATTAAGTAGTTCTACCTCACAGATTCATGAAAGGTTACTTTACTAATTTATCAGAATGCCCAGGTATTATGAGGTCCAATCACCCCTGCCCCTGGTTGAGCTTATATTCCTTTTTTTCTCTCTCTTCAGGTATCTGGCATAATTTCGTCCTTGCACTGCTGGGTATTTTAGCTCTTGTCCTCCTCCCTGTAATTCTCTTGCCATTTTACTACACTGGAGTTGGGGTGCTTATCACTGAAGTTGCTGAGGTAAATAATGGATTGTTTGCGACATTCTGTCACCAGATTTTGTGATGTAACACTTAGCATTCTATGTCAGCAACTTTTATTCAGATCCTCCTTATATACAGAATGCTCAGTTTCTCCTGAAGAAATTGCTGTAATCCTCTCAAATCAAAGTTTTGTGAAACACATTGGCTTTTTATAAATACTAAAAATTATTTGTTCTGAGTTACATAGGTAATACCAAGATTTTCTACTTGTAGTTTGTTTATAAAATGTCTCATTTACTTTTACTATTTATATCTGAACTGCTCTTGAGTCAAATGTCTTTACTTCTAAGAAGAAAGATGAAACGTAGGCTAGCCAGTGGGAACATTTCATGGGAGTTTAAGTTAATATCTTCAACTCAGTATTTTATTCCCTTAGACAATAATTATTATGACAGCATCAAGTCTTCTACTCAGACTTTGGGAAGAGGAAAGTTACCTTTGTGAAAGCAGGTGCACATATTCATTGTGCTGATGGTATTGTCTGCATATTTGGGACTGTGTTAACATAAGGATTTGTCTTACATTTCATCCACTGAGGATAAAGTCAAATGAACGCATTCTGATGACTGCTTTCATGAAAAATTTTAATTAGCCGTTTGGGAAAAACTTTTATCATTTTAATCTTAACAGTTGGCGAGCAGAGTGTTTGTTCAGCTGCAAAAGTTTCAAAATTTTGGAGAAGTAGGAAAAGTAAATTGTTGGGTTTTAGTTAATTTTCTAGGACTATTCATCTTGGATTCAAAGCTGGATTATTCAAAATAGTCTACTTAATTAGCTCAGTGTCTTCAACTATTATTTGCTCAGATTAATCATAGCTTGTCTTCATACTTATCTGGTTTGGTTTTGCCCTCTTCCCAAGGACTCACCTGCCATTGGACCCAGAGGCCTTTTTGTGGGAGACCTTGTCACCCATCTACAGGATTGTCCAGTTACTAATGTACAAGATTGGAATGAATGTCTAGATACCATCGCCTACGAGCCCCAAATTGGTTACTGTATAAGTGCATCAACTTTACAGCAGTTAAGCTTCCCAGTTAGAGGTGTGTATATTTTCTCAGTATAATATAATGCTCCAGGCGGGAGTATTTGGCCATTCACCAATGCTTAGACCATGTCTGCCAATTTATTTTCTAATTTCTTTAAAAAAAATCAGTAAACTAAGAACAGGCCCAAACTAGTAAACAGTCTTCCTGATAAGCTGGATACTAATATGTATATTTTCTGTAATATATATTGTTGTAGAACTTCTAACTAATTTCATAGCATTATGTTTGACTTTCAGGAGACTCTAGTACCTAATTCTTTCTGCATTCAAAAAAACTCATGTTAAGTTAGCTTTCAAGCACAACCACAACCAATTGACTGTGCAGTATGGATAATAGCATGTCCAAAGCTATTTGGGGTAGAGTTATTTTATGTGGCAGCATCCATAGGAAGTCATCTAGGTGTCCAAAAATACCCCCTGAAGTCAGTCAGATCTGTTGTTCTGTGTAGCAGGTGACAGGGTGAAGCAAGTTTATTCTCAGAAGCTACCAAGTTTATTTTGATTTCTTTGAATTCTGAAAAATCAACCTCCCACCTCTTTATGCAAAATCATGGGGGGCCCAAATCATTCAAAGTGTTGGAAAATACAAACTACGTTCACAGACCATATCTTTACGTCAAGAAATGCCCTGGCTACTTGTCCACATCTACTGGAGGTAGGAAATATTAAGAATAACTCTACTGAAGTACTGTGTGCAACAATGGCAAAGTAGTAAGAACAGATTTTTTTAAATTTTTCCTCAAATGTAGTTTTCCATGTAAAGCCCATTTTTTCATTGTTATTTGTTTTCTTTTTTTTTATTAAGGTATCATTGATATACAAGCTTATGCATAGATTTCACATGGTTACTACATTACCCCTATTATCAAGTCCCCACCACATACCCTGTTACACTCACTGTCCATCAGCATAGTTAAGATGCTACTGAGTCAATACTTGTCTTCTCTGGGCATACCACCTTCCCTGTGCCCCTCCTCCTATATTAATGTGGTAATCATAATGCCCCTTAATCCCCTTATCCCTTCTTTCCCACCCACCCTCCCCAGTCCCTTTCTCTTTGATAACTGTTAGTCCATTCTTAGTTTTTGTGAGTCTGCTGCTGGTAAAACCCTTTTTTTTTAATTTTGTTATCATTAATCTACAATTACATGCAGAACATTATGTTTACTAGGCTCCCACCTTCACCAAGACCCCCCCCCAATCCCCATTACAGTAAGATGCTGTAGAATCACTACTTCTCTTCTCTGTGTTGTACAGCCCTCCCCATGCCCCCCCCAACATTATACATGCTAATCGTAATGCCCCATTTCTTTTTTCCTGCCCATATCCCTCCCTTCCCACCCATCCTCCCCAGTCCCTTTCCACTTGGTAACTGTTAGTTCATTCTTGGGTTCCGTGATTCTGCTGCTGTTTTGTTCCTTCAGTTTTCCTTTGTTCTTATACTCCACATATGAGTGAAATCATTTGGTCTTTCTCCACCGGGCTTATTTCACTGAGCATAATCCCCTCTAGCTCCATCCATGTTGTTGCAAATGGTACGATTTGTTTTCTTCCTATGGCTGAATAATATTCCATTGTGTATATGTACCACACCTTCTTTATCCATTCATCTACTGATGGACACTTGGGTTGCTTCCATATCTTGGCTATTGTAAATAGTGCAGTGATAAACATAGGGGTGCATCTGTCTTTTTCAGACTGGGCTGCTGCATTCTTAGGGTAAATTCCTAGAAGTGGAATTCCTGGGTCAAATGGTATTTCTATTTTGAGCATTCTGAGGAACCTCCATACTGCTTTCCACAGTGGTTGAACTAATTTACATTCCCACCAGCAGTATAGGAGGGTTCCCCTTTCTCCACAACCTCGCCAACATTTGTTATTGTTTTTCTTTTGGATGGTGGCGATCCTTACTGGTGTGAGGTGATATCTCAATGTGGTTTTAATTTGCATTTCACTGATGACTAGTGATGTGGAGCATCTTTTCATGTGTCTGTTGGCCATCTGAATTTCTTCTTTGGAGAAGTGTGTGTTCAGATCCTCTGCCCATTTTTTAATTGGATTATTTGCTTTTTGTTTCTTGAGGTGCATGAGCTCTTTATATATTTTGGATGTCAACCCTTTATCGGATCTGTCATTTATGAATATATTCTCCCATACTGTAGGATAACTTTTTGTTCTGTTGATGGTGTCATTTGCTGTACAGAAGCTTTTCAGCTTGGTATAGTCCCACTTGTTCATTTTTGCTTTTGTTTCCCTTGCCTGGGGAGATATGTTCATGAAGAGACGCTCATGTTTATGTCCAAGAGATTTTGCCTATGTTTTTTCCTAAGAGTTTTATGGTTTCATGACTTAACTCAGGTCTTTGATCCATTTCGAATTTACTTTTGTGTATGGGGTTAGACAGTGATCCAGTTTCATTCTCTTACATGTAAATGTCCAGTTTTGCCAGCACCATCTGTTGAAAAGACTGTGATTTCCCCATTGTATGTCCATGGCTCCTTTATTGTACATTAATTGACCATATATGTTTGGGTTAATGTCTGGAGTCTCTGTTATGTTCCACTGGTCTGTGGCTCTGTTCTTGTGCCAGTACCAAATTGTCTTGATTACTGTGGCTTTGTAGTAGAGCTTGAAGTTGGGGAGCGAGATCCCCCCCCCACTTTATTCTTCCTTCTCAGGATTGCTTTGGCTATTTGGGGTCTTTGGTATTTCCATATGAATTTTTGAACTATTTGTTCCAGGTCGTTGAAGAATGCTGTTGGTAATTTGATAGGGATTGCATCAAATCTGTATATTGCTTTGGGCACCGTGGCCATTTTGATGATATTAATTCTTCCTAGCCAAGAGCATGGGATGAGTTTCCATTTGTTAGTGTCCTCTTTAATTTCTCTTAAGAGTGTCTTATAGTTTTCAGAGTATAGGTCTTTCACTTCCTTGGTTAGGTTTATTCTTAGGTATTTTATTCTTTTTGATGCAGTTGTGAATGGAATTGTTTTCCTGATTTCTCTTTCTATTAGTTCATTGTTAGTGTATAGGAAAGCCACAGATTTCTGTGTGTTAATTTTGTATCCTGCAACTTTTGCTGAATTCAGATATTAGTTCTAGTAGTTTTGAGTGGAGTCTTTAGGGGTTTTTTTTATCTCTTTTTTTTTTTGAGAGGGCATCTCTCATATTTATTGATCAAGTGGTTGTTAACAACAATAAAATTCTGTATAGGGGAGTCAATGCTCAATGCACATTCATTAATCCATCTCAAGCCTAATTCTTGTCAGTCTCCAAACTTCTGAAGCATAACGAACAAGTTCTTACATGGTGAACGAATTCTTACATAGTGAATAAGTTCTTACATGGTGAACAGTACAAGAGCAGTCATCACAGAAACTTTTGGTTTTGATCACGCATTATGAATTATAAACATTCAGGTCAAATATGAATATTCGTTTGATTTTTATACTTGATTTATATGTGGATCCCACATTTCTCCCTTTATTATTATTATTTTTATTTTTATTTTTAATAAAATGCTGAAGTGGTAGATAGATGCAAGATAAAGGTAGAAAACATAGTTTAGTGTTGTAAGAGAACAATTGTAGATGATCAGGTGTGTGCCTGTAGACTATGTGTTAATCCAAGCTAGACAAGGGCATTAAAACATCCACGGATGCAGAAGATTTCTCTCAAAACAGGGGGGGTGAGGTTCTAAGCCTCACCACTGTTGATCCCCAATTTCTCACCCGATGGCCCCCCCTGCGACTGTGTCTGTCTTAGGTTGTTCCTCCCTTGAGGAATCTTACCCATTGCTGGCTAACTAGTCATCTTCCGGGGCCATACAGGGAGATGTAAAGTTGGTAAGTGAGAGAGAAGCCATATTGTTTGAAAAGGTTAGCTTTTTACTTCTTTGCAGATGTATGCCCTCTGGCTTCTATGCCCAGCATTTGTCTTGAGGTATCTTTACCACTTGGAGGAATTATGATACTTGGTAAATTCGATATGAGGCATGAATTCTATTTAAGGGTTGTAATTAGGAAGGAAGAAGAAAAGCTATAGAGGTAGCAGATGGAAGAAAACATGGGAGGATTGATGATTTCTTTGACATATCTTCTTGTAGAGTAACTTAAGCATGTATAGGTTTTAAACTACTAACTAAATTGCATACACCTATTAACATAATAGGAATACAGTAACATAAACAAAGTAGATCTATAATTACCAGCCATCTCCAGTGAAGCCAAGAAAACCAGTTAGGCACCAGTCTTTAGGGTTTTTTATGTACAATATCATGTCATCTGCAAATAGTGGCAGTTTAAGTTCTTCTTTACCAATCTGGATTCCTTGTATTTCTTTGTTTTGTCTAATTGCTGTGGCTAGGACCTCTAGTACTATGTTGAATAACAGTGGGGAGAGTGGGCATCCATGTCTTGTACCCGATCTCAGAGGAAAAGCTTTCAGCTTCTCGCTGTTCAGTATGATGTTGGCTGTGAGTTTATCATATATGGCCTTTATTATGTTGAAGTACTTGCCCTCTATGCCCATTTTCTTGAGGGTTTTTTATCATGAATGGATACTGAATTTTGTCGAATGCTTTTTCAGCATCTATGGAGATGATCATGTGGTCTTTCTCTTTCTTTTTGTTTATATGGTGGATGATGTTGATGGATTTTTGAATGTTGTACCATCCTTGCATCCCTGGGATGAATCCCACTTGGTCATGGTGTATGATCCTTTTGATGTATTTTTGAATTCGGTTTGCTAATATTTTGTTGAGTATTTTTGCATCTACGTTCATCATGGATATTGGTCTGTAATTTTCTTTTTTGGTGGGGTCTTTGCCTGGTTTTGGTATTAGGGTGATGTTGGCTTCATAGAATGAGTTTGGGAGTATTCCCTCCTCTTCTATTTTTTGGAAAACTTTAAGAAGAATGGGTATTATATCTTCTCTGTATGTCTGATAAAATTCCGAGGTAAATCCATCTGGCCCAGGGATTTTGTTCTTGGGTAGTTTTTTGATTACTGATTCAATTTCTTTGCTGGTAATTGGTTTGTTTAGATTCTGTGTTTCTTCCTTGGTCAGTCTTGGAAGGTTGTATTTTTCTAGGAAGTTGTCCATTTCTTCTAGGTTTTCTGGCTTGTTAGCATATAGGATTTCATCGTATTCTCTAATAATTCTTTGTATTTCTGTGGTGTCTGTCATGATTTTTCCTTCCTCATTTCTGATTCTTTTGATGTGTGTTGATTCTCTTTTTCTTTTAATAAGTCTGGCTAGAGGCTTATCTATTTTGTTTATTTTCTTGAAGAACCAGCTCTTGGTTTCATTGATTTTGCTATTGTTTTATTCTTCTCAATTTTATTTATTTCTTCTCTGATCTTTATTATTTCCCTCCTTCTGCTGACCTTAGGCCTCATTTGTTCTTCTTTTTCCAATTTTGATAGTTGTGACATTAGACTGTTCATTTGGGATTGTTCTTCCTTCTTTAAATATGCCTGGATTGCTATATACTTCCCTCTTAAGACTGCTTTTGCTGCGTCCCACAGAAGTTGGGGCTTTGTGTTGTTGTTGTCATTTGTTTCCATATATTGCTTGATCTCTATTTTGATTTGGTCATTGATCCATTGATTATTTAGGAGCATGTTAAGCCTCCATGTGTTTGTGGACCTTTTACTTTCTTTGTACAATTTATTTCTAGTTTTATGCCTTTGTGGTCTGAAAAGTTGGTTGGTAGAATTTCAATCTTTTTGAATTTACTGAGGCTCTTTTTGTGGCCCAGTATGTGGTCTATTCTGGAGAATGTTCCATGTGCACTTGAGAAGAATGTGTATCATGTCGCTTTTGGATGTAGAGTTCTATAGATGTCTATTAGGTCCATCTGTTCTAGTGTGTTGTTCAGTGCCTCTGTGTTCTTACTTATTTTCTGTCTGGTGGATCTGTCCTTTGGAGTGAGTGGTGTGTTAAAGTCTCCTAAAATGAGTGCATTGCATTCTGTTTCCTCCTTTAATTCTGTTAGTATCTGTTTCACATATGTTGGTGCTCCTGTGTTGGGTGCATATATATTTATAATGGTTATATCCTCTTGTTAGACTGAGCCCTTTATTATTATATAATGTCCTTCTTTATCTCTTGTGACTTTCTTTGTTTTGTAGTCTGTGTTGTCTGATACTAGTACTGCAGCACCTGCTTTTTTCTCCTTGTTATTTGCATGAAATATCTTTTTCCATCCCTTGATTTTTAGTCTGTGCATGTCTTTGGGTTTGAGGTGAGTCTCTTGTAAGTAGCATATAGATGGGTCTTGCTTTTTTATCCATTCCGTTACTCTGTGTCTTTTGATTGATGCATTCAGTCCATTTACATTTAGGGTGATTATTGAAAAATATGTACTTATTGCCATTGCAGGGTTTAGATTCGTGGTTACCAAAGTGTCAAGGTTAGCTTCTTTACTATCTTACTGTCTAACTTAACTCACTTATTGAGCTATTATAAACACAGTCTGATGATTCTTTATTTCTCTCCCTTCTTATTCCTCCTCCTCCATTCTTTGTATGTTAGGTGTTTTATTTTGTGCTCTTTTGTGTTTCCTTTGACTGCTTTTTTGGGTAGTTGATTTTATTTTTTTGCCTTTAGTTAGTATTTGATTGTTCCGCTTTCTTTGCTGTGATTTTATTTTCTGTGGTGACATCTATTTAGCCTTAGGAGTGCTCCCATCTAGAGCAGTCCCTCTTAAATACCCTGTAGAGGTGGTTTGTGGGAGGCAAATTCCCTCAACTTTTGCTTGTCTGGGAATTGTTTAATCCCTCTTTCATATTTAAGTGATAATTGTGCTGGATATAGTATTCTTGGTTCATGGCCCTTCTGTTTCATTGCATTAAATATATCATGCTATTCTCTTCTGGCCTGTAAGTTTTCTGTTGAGAAGTCTGTTGATAGCCTGATGGGTTTTCCTTTGTAGGTGACCTTTTTCCTCTCTCTAGCTGCCTTTAAAAGTCTGTCCTTGTTCTTGAGCTTTGCCATTTTAATTATTATGTGTCTTGGTGTTGTCCTCTTTGGGTTCCTTCTGTTGGGAGTTTTGTGTACTTCTGTGGTATGAGTGACTATTTCCTTCCCCAGTTTGGGGAAGTTTTCAGCAATGATTTCTTCAAATACACTTTCTAGTCCTTTTTCTCTCTCTTCTTCTTCTGGTACCCCTATAATGCAGATATTGTTCCTTTTGGATTGATCACACAGGTCTCTTAATATCGTTTCATTCCTGGAGATCCTTTTATCTCTCTCTGCATCAGCTTCTATGCGTTCCTCTTCTCTGGTTTCTAATCCATCAATGGCTTCTTGCATCTCATCCATTCTGCTTATAAATCCTTCCAGAGATTGTTTTATTTCTGTATTCTCCCTCCTTAGCTCTTGCATATTTCTCTGCAAGTCCATCAGCATGGTTATGACCTTAATTTTAAATTCTTTTTCAGGAAGATTGGTTAGGTCTGTCTCCCCAGATTCCTTTTCCGGGTAGACTATCTGGCTTAATCTCGTCTATTTCAAATTTTTCTGCCTTTTCATGGTGATAGAGATAGTCATGGGCAGTTGGCACGTGTCAGCTCGGAGAATGTCCCTTCTTGCTAGTTTGTGGTCTTCCTCTCCTGGGAGAACGGTGACCTCTAGCGGCTTTTGCTGGACAGTTGCGCACAGACGGGGTTTCTGATTCTTGCCCTGCTGCTGTGAAGGAAGCTCCATGTGCAGTTGCTGTGGGCATGCCCACTCTCAGGCTTCTGCTCCACTATGGCGGGGCCACACCAGAGCGGGCGCCACACCAGAGCAGGAATGGGCGGGAGGCTGTTTATCACCGTGAGGGTCCTCGGAGCTGTGCTGCTGCCCAGGGGGTTAGGGTGCCTGGAGTTCCCCGGGTTCCCAGCTGCTGAGCTAATTGTGCTGGGATGCCTCCATCCAGCTGTGGGGTCCCTGCCCCTTTAAGACTTTTAAAAAGCACTCCCTTTTCTTTTTTCTGGGGTGCCGGCTGCAGGGACCCACTCGCAGGTTTTACTGTCCCATTTCCCCAGTATCCAGCACCCCACACGCTGTGTGTCTGCACTCCTGGTGCAGATGGCTGGGGCTGGCTGTTTAGCAGTCCTGGGCTCCCTCTCCCTCCCTGCTCCAACTCCTCTACTCCCGCCTGGAGCTGGGTGGGGTGAGGGGAGCTCAGGTCCTGCTGGGCCGCTGCTTGTATCTTACCCCCTTTGCAAGGCGCTGGGTTCTTGCAGGTGTGGATGTAGCCTGGCTGTTGTCCTATATTTTCTGGTCTCTCTTTTCGGGATAGTTGTATGTGTTGTATTTTCAAAAATATATATGGCTTTGGGAGGAGATTTCCACTGCTCTACTCATGCTACCATCCTGGCTCCTCTCAAAACCCATTTTTAAGAACTTTTTTAATTGTAAACATTTTTAAACTTACATAAAATGTCAGGAGAACAATATAAATGAAATCTCACATAGTCTTCTCCCAGCTTCAGCAGTTACCAACATTTTGCCAAATTTTTCATCCAGTCAGCCTAGTTCTGGGGAGAGTATTTTGAAACACATCACAGGCAAGCATCCTATCGTTTCATCCATAAACTTCAGCATGTTGCTAATAGATGATGACTTTTTAAACATGACCACAGTATTGTTATCACACACAACAAAATTAATAATTCCTAATTATCTATCTGGTATTCACTTTTCCCTATTTTGTTTTGTTTTTAATTTGGTTTGTTTAAGTTGGATGGTATGTCTTTTAAGTCTCTTTTAACTGGTAAAAATTCCCGAAGTTTTGTTTTTTGAAGTATCACTTGTTTGTTGAAGAAATTGAGTCATTTGTTTTGTCAAATTTCCCATATCTGGATTTGTTTATTTATGTCTTATCCTTGTGATGCCATTAACATGTACAGACATCGTGCAAATTTCTTATAAATGGCAGTTAGGTTTAGAGGTTTGATTAGATTCAGAATCCATTTTGGGTGGGGGGAGGGCAAGAAGAATTTATAGGTATGTACATAGCGTCTGATTATCTCCCCTATGGTAATATTAAGATTGTCTGGTGGGCTAACCTGATTCTTTAAGGTTAAAATATTTGTTAATTTTTTCCTGTTCTCAAGACCCACTAACCATCATCCAAAACTTTTCAGATGACAGGAGGTTAGTGTGTAACCCACATGTATTCTTCTATAAAAGAAATAATCCATTATTTCACAATTCTAAAGTCCATTATCATTTTCCTCCAGATTTCTAATTTGATATAATCTGTATTGAATTACAGAAGCCAAAATGACACAGTAATCAAAGAAAGTTCTGTCCAATAGGCTTGTTGGGTTTAGGATATCTGCATTTCAGATGTTTGTTTTGTCCTTTTCCTGTCAGAATGGAAATGAAGATTTTCCCTGAAATACTCTGAAACTCTTTCCTTATTAACTTTTTTAGTATTTCACTATTATAGGTCATATGCTATATTTTTTAAGTATTTGTTTAAAAATCCAAAGCAGATATTACCTTTCCATGCTAATAAAAAAATCAGTCCCAAAATAAATCTTCAGTCTCTTTTGCATCTGTCCTCAGGAGAGACTCTATTAGGATAGGTGTTAATTTTACTTGATGACTGTACCTAATAAACTTGTGCCCCTATTTAAACATTTTTAGATGGAGTGCATATATTTAGCCAGTTTATAGGAATCTTAATGACTAAATATAACTGAAAGTATGAACTAGATTAATTTTCATAGTACACTTGACCATTGGAGCTATGGATATTTAAGAAAGCCATGGATTGATAGTATTCTGTGTGCATCTAGGTACCTTTTGTTATCCTTCATTATGAACAGAAAAGAAAGATTTAGCCAAATATGGTAATACAAAGTAGCTAAAATTCCAGAAGTGATTCATGTTCAATTTAGAGTGGAACTCAGTGTACATAATTAAAATTTTAGGAATTTACACCACTTCAAAACAATAAAGCCACCCTGGAAAGATCTGACCCTGGAAGAGCCAATAAACTGTCCCAACCAATCATTTCTGGCTTCATGTTTTACACCCTAACTCTCCCAGGTGTATTCTTCAATTTTTAAAGATATTCCCTAAGGTATTGATTAAGTAAGGTTTTAAGCAGACTAGATGTTCTCCTTAAAAAATCAACAGGTAGATTTCTTGCAAATTAGAAAAATGTGGTTAATCTCTCTGAAATGACTACATTTTATGAAATTATTGGGAATTGCTTTTTCTTCTGTTAATCCTTTCCTTTTTGATTTTTAAATATTAACTTGCTGAACTATGAATGTCACCCACAGAGCCAAGGCTGATTTAATTCCACCTCTGCCCTTGGGGCATAGGGCATGCCTAAGGAGCTTGTCCCATACACTTCTTGGAGACTGAGTGGCCTTGTCAGGAAGCCCCAGAAAGGACACTGGGTGAGGGCTTGGAGTCCTTTGTACCTGGAATAGATCACTGGTCTCACTCTAGTCAGAACAGAAAACAAAAGCTTTTCCCCCATTCATATTCAAGCCTGTACTTTTAGGATTGTTGGGTATCCATATGCCACTTAGTGATTTGAATGGAACTAAAAGTTACTGACAAGAGCTAGTCTAGCTCTTTTGGGTAGACTATTTTCCTAAAAAGTAGGTTGTACCTTCTCTCTTTAGTTTGAGGGGACACTCTTCATTTCATATATGCATAAATTCCTTTTTTCTTGTCTGAAAGCATTGTCTTGAGTAAGAAAGACTGCACCCAGCAAGTCCAGCGTTTGAACTACATTTTAAGGAGCATGAGATTGAGTACTAAAGGTGACTGTTCCCTAAAATGAAGGTGTGAGCCCAGACTCAGGCAACCCCCTTGAACAGCCCATATTCCCGTCCAGAGGAGGTGAGGGTATATAACCATAACTTCCTGGCAACAGGAATGTTGTACTGTCTTAACATATCTCTAACTGAAGTGAATAAAGGCTCTTCCCAAGCTACTTTAAAATAATAAAAGGGAAACTCCGGGAATCTTTCCCACATATTTTGAATAACCAACTTGTTTTTGCTGAAATCTTCTCTAATGTTTGGAAAAACTTATCTCTTTTCCCGGTGTGAACATTAAGTTATGATCTAAGGTTTCTTTGCTATCCTAAATAGACAAGAGTGTGTGTGTGTTTATAATTTTTTTAACTACTTGTTACTAGGCAATGCTGGTATAAAGTCTACTGTAGAACTAAGAGTAAATAGGCTTGCCTCCCTGTGTTGGAGCTCTAACTACATTTATATATTTAATAAACTAGGGTAAGACAATTGTTCAGTTCATTTTAATGATATAGAAGGTAGTGGGGACTGTAACTATAGATTGAAGAAGTTTCTTTGCAGCCTTATTGCAAAATCACTTCTGGTCTAGACCATCCTTTGAAGAATAGACTATTTCTACAACTGTCTTAGGGCCCATCTTAGGGTATATTCAAAATATGTAGGTTCTCCCTGGAGTGGAATTGTGAAACTGATCTGGTCTTAAATTTTCCTAATTGTCTCCCAGACTGGGGAGATTTTAAGGGACAGTTCTAATCTAGTGATAAATTGAGCCCATGAAAGCCCCTGGGACCTCCTATTGCAGTCTTGAATGCTCCTTCCAAAGTAGAATTGGACTGGCCTCTCATGCTTGATAGAAGTACACTAATGTGAAAATTATTTGTGGCATCCCCATTTTATAGGTTAGAATTGAGTAACAAAAATTGATTCAGCAACTTGTTCTTTAATGTAATCCAGGAGAAAATATTCTAAAATAAAATATTTTTTTAAACCTATAACTTCTAAAAACATTGATAAACAAAAATATCAAGTTTACTTCTGACATGGTAACAACATATGTAATTCTTTATTGGAAAATTCCATGTCAGGAGGTACTTAAGGTTGTCTGTACTGCCACAGGACAGATTGACGTTTGGGTTGGAGTAATCACCATAGGAAGAAGCTGTAATCCAGAGGTGGCAAATTGGTGGTAGCCAAGGCCAAATCCAGCCTCAGCAGCTATATTTGGTTTGGCTTGCATGGTATTTTCTTTTAATTGGCTGCCATTATTAAAATTCTAGAGGTTTCACATGAGGGTACAGATTTCTGACTCTCTTGGAATAAAATGGGCAATCTGTCAAATCTGGGGCCCAAGTTAAGTGGCCTGGCTGCTAACCTCTTACAACAGGGTATGTATTTTCTAACTCATCAAAGTCCCCACCATTTCCTGTTTTTTCCACACACTATCGCTTCATTTATTTGGTACCTGCTTGGCCCCTTGAAGCATTTGTGTTGCCAGACATGCTGTATAAACAGTGATACCAAATTCTTTGCTTTCAATTCTGTATTGCATACAATCTTCCAAGAAAGGTTAGTGATCAAACATCAGATGTAAATTTTTAAATGGCTACTAATACAAAAGCAAGTGGTGTAGACCATCATTTATGTATTCAATACATATTGAGTTGTCTACCTTATATATGACTCTAAGAAACCTTTCCCTCAAGGAGCTCGCAGTCAAAGCAACAGACCATACCCACTTTATTACAGTATAAGGTTAAATGTAAGTAATGACAGGAATTATTGGAGATTGTGGCAGCTCGTATTGGTTAGTCTTGACTGAGAAGATGAGAACAGATTTCATTGCAGCAGTCCTTGACTTAGACTTCAACAATGATGGAGGAAGTATATCCAAGGAGTTACATTTTCGTAGCTCTACATCGGAAGGTTTATCTTAAGTATTCAGTATGTAGGAAAGGTTTGCATACGCTAGCTAGGTGATAAGCAAACAAGACTCATTGCTACTCTGTTCAAATGGGTCAGGTAAGAAGGAATTATAGTCTGTATGCAAGTAGGAATAGGTAAAGAGAAAAATAATGAGAAGGTAAAAACTGATGGGACTTGGCGACTGATCAGAGAGAACGCTGAGGTTTTTAAGCCTGGATTGACTAAAAACAAAAAAATCCTGCAACAACTTTTTATCTTACAATTTACTATTAGGGCTGAGGAGTGATGATAGGCCCAGGTTTGTCTATGCCATTAGATATTCACAGTTTGCCTTCATATTTTAAATATGATTTCCTTACCCCAAATTTGAATACCTTTTTGGTTATGATTAGAAAACAGCAAAACTACCCACCCACCCAGCCAGTGCAGAGGAGAAACTAATGCATGGCTTAGTTAGCTTCATCACTGTTTTGGTCTTCAGTTTGTGTTGGCTGAGGAGAGACATCAGCAGTGGCTGGGGGAGATCTAGTCTAACTAATACAAGATGTCTTCCTCAAATAACTTAGTAAAAAAAAAAAAACTATTTAAAAACAAAAGCCTTTGGCTGGAATGCAAAATCCTTATAAAATCATATTGCAGTATCAACTAACATTTTCATGTTTGTGCTCCTGAAGGCATTCTTGTAATAGAAAAGCTTTGTTGTGCTGGAAAATGCACTTTTTTTGTGGTACTGTGGTAACTTTGCTCTTGAGTCTGTCTTCCTTAGCCTGAGTATGGTAGTATGGATATAACATCCTAAGTTTAATTGGTCCTTGCCACATACCAATTTAAGCTTTACCAGTTTGATGTGCTAAATGCAGGAAACCTTCCAAAATAAGTAAATGGAAATCATTTTTGTCCTACCATATCAGTGATTTAGCTTCTTCATTCTGCCCCACATATAAGTGAGGCAGTCTACCAAAGAACTTTAAAAATTAAATGAATAATTGGAATAAACAGTTGCCCTGTTTCTATTGTCTGCCAAAAACGGTAACAGGAGTACCAGTATGCAGGCAAATATGTGCACATCTCTGGGTTAGATTGGGTTTTCCTGGTTTTGTGAGGAAAGCCCCAAGGTAAGCCAGAAGGTGAGAGAGAGATTTCATAAAATAGCACTGCCCATAGGGGTGAGAGTCTCTTAGGCATCCTGTGGCCCACTCTGTTTGCTGACACCACAGTATACGAGCTCAGTAGTGATGCTGGATCAAGGGTATTTTACGGTAGCTAGCAGTAGCTCATTAAATAGTTGTGCTTGACCAGTTGGAGTTACTGCAAAACCTGCTGAGACCTGGAACTCCATGGGTGAGTTTATATGAAGACAGCTAACCTACGGTGAACACTGCTTTCTGATTGCAGAGTGGGAGTATACCTTTATAATGTAAAATCAAACTCAACAGCAAGTAACCATTGAGCTGAACTCTACATTACACAGTTGTTTCAGAATTCATCTGCATTTTACTTACTTTTTTGGTTTTGGAAGCAGATTTTTTATTATAAATGTACTTCTGTATGACAGACTCTAATAATTTCTCTTTAGCCTACAAACGATTAGATGGCTCGACTGAATGCTGTAACAATCACAGCCTCACAGATGTGTGCTTTTCCTACAGAAATAATTTTAATAAGCGTTTGGTAAGTTTTTCCTGAAGCAGTCTTGCTTATCTGATATCACTGTTACAAAAGAAGCATAAAGAACTAAAATGTAATATGTGAAAACATCTCCCTTTTGCTTTGTATCATTTTATTAAAATCTCTACATTTTAGATCTCACATTTCATCTAAGAATCTTTAATAATGTATAGTGAAAATACATTACATGGTCAAATTGGAACACTTGAATCTAACTTACAGTAGGTGCACACAAATGGCATTTCTTTTGCATGAATTTTGTTCTTAATATGCTAGGTGACATGAAAGATACTAAAGGACTGTAACTTGGTGTTCTTATTAATAACTCATTTTTAATATTGCCTAATTAATATTTTATTCATAGCATACATGTCTACCTGCTCGGAAAGCAGTTGAAGCTACCCAAGTTTGTAGAACCAATAAAGACTGTAAAAAAAGTTCAAGTTCAAGTTTCTGCATAATACCTTCTTTGGAAGCTCACACACGCTTAATAAGAGTGAAACACCCACCACAAATTGATATGTTGTATGTAGGACATCCACTGCACCTTCACTACACAGGTGGGTATTTTCATGGTAGACCCCCCCAAAAATCAGTAAGTTGCATCTATGCTCTGTGGTAGAAACTTAGTACAAATCCTTGCATTAATTTTATTTATTATAAATTTGACTGCTTTTCAACATTTTGTTAACTTGTTCTTAAGCATTAAATGAAATTTATGCAGTAGGAAAATAATCTGAATTTATAAAGCAAGGTGGAGCTGAATCCCATGTCACCCTGTGGAGAATGATACATTTCCCTTCATCACCATTTTTTCCCAGGTCACATAGATGATCTCTCAAATGTTCTCTGAGGGTTTTATATGAATATTATTTCAAAACAGGGCCAGTGTAATTGTTTTAACAGTGGCAACATGATTGGACTAAATGTGTAGCTTTTCCATATGGCTGAAGATCATACAGTCTAATTCTCTAATTCATTTTGTTATACAGGATTTTTTTTTATATTCCTTTTTTTATAACAGTTTCATTAAAATATAAATCACATACCTTACAATTCACCCTTTTGAAGTGAACAGTTCAATAGTTTTTAATATATTCAGGATTGTATAACTGTCACCACAATCTAGTTCCAGGATGTTTTTCATCACCCCAAAAAAAGAAACCTCATACCCATTAGTCAATCACTCCCCGTTTCTCCCTAACACCTCCTGTCCCTTGGCAACCACTAATCTGCCTTCCATTTCTATAAATTTGCCTGTTTTGCACATTTCATATAAATGGAATATTTTATGACTGAATTCTTTTACTTAGCATAATGCTTTCAAGGTTCATCTGTGTTGTGGCATGTGTCAGTATGTCATTCCGTTTATGGCCAAATAATATTCAGTTGCATGGAAATACTTTTTTAAATTCATTCATTAGTTGATGGACATGTGGGTTTTATGTTACTCTTGAGAAGTCTGTCTTTCATTGCTTCCGAGTCATATTCTGAGATACAACCTGGGTCATTCTGATTTTTTAGTTTGGCACTAAGTTGCCCTAGAATGCAAATATTAAACATATCCTCACTAAATGAAGAAATGTTCCCCTTTTAAGGGTAATTAAAAAATGAGTACTATGGGTTCTACATAATTAGAGGAAAGTTTTTAAATGTTTTAAGGAAAAACAGGATTATGGAATCCACAGAGTGGAAGAGACCTTAAAAATCCTAGTCTTAATCCTTGTTTTAGCAATGTAAAAAAAAACAGACCAAAAAAACATTAAGTGATAGACTAGTTGTAGTGAACGTGATTTAAAGTTATGCTTCTTTGAAAGGAGGACTCTTGTGATGTAAATTCTAGTGTATTTTTTAAGTCAGTCTGTGTATTTGGTAGTCATACTTGATATATATTCTGTTTTATCTTATTCTTACCTCAAAATATTAGTATACACTGGCACATGAATTTCTGTATTCTACTCTTTTTACTAAATGTTCTAGAATAACCTATTGTTTTTATATGTGGGACATATAGCCTGCCCACATATATTTGGGAAGGGTTTTCTCAACCAGTTTAATAAGTTACCTTAATTTTGACTGTATGGTAAAATTTGTAATGCTATTGCTTATTTGTATGAATACTATTCATTATTACTTATTTTTATATTTTCAGTGAGCATCACAAGTTTTATCCCACGTTTCAACTTTCTGAGCATAGATCTACCTGTGGTTGTGGAAACATTTGTCAAGTATCCTTTCTGGTGTGAAAAATGTTTAGAAGTGCATTACTTCAACTTGGTTAGCCTTACCTTGAATAGAGCATTCTTAGACCATACAGGTATCAACCAATTGCTGACAGCTAAAAAATAGATTTTAAAATTGACAAAGATCAGATTGTATGTACTTAGGAGGGAAGAAGTCAAAGGAGAGAGAGACTGATCAGGGAGGGAGAAAGGTGAAGATACAGAAGGGAAGGAACCCAGAATACAAATTTACAAGTCTAAAACAAAACCTTCCACTAAGTTTATAAAGGATGAAAGTTTCTGTTACTAGTGCGGTAATGAATTCTGCCCCTTCTGGGTCTGTTAGCTCTGACCAAATGGAGGTATGCATAAGGGAGGTGAAACTTGTTTTCACTACTAAAATAGCACTTCAAAGGACAAAACCTCATGTGTTCTTTGCATATTATGTTTGCATATAAAAGAAAAAATTTTTAAATTGATTGTTATGTAAATTTGAATAAACTGAACGGTTTAGAAGAGTATTTTTGTCACTTTGAAATCTTTATAATTTCTTCCTCAATGATTTCTCAGAAAAATGAAATGGAAAACAAATGAGCATTGCACCTTTGTCTCAGAGAGATTTTTGCTATATACAGCCTTATAGATGATAGTAAAATAGAGTTATATTTACATCATAGTTATGTTTATGCTATAACCTTATCAGTGATAGGAAAATAGGGCTCAAGGGGCCACAATCTTTGTTTCCTAACAAGGTAATACTTTCTAAGGATCAAAAAGTAATTTTCCCTTATTTCTTATTCCTTCCACATTTCTTTCCTTTGTATCATTAAAGGATTAGAAAGACTTAGTCTTCCTAGAAGTTCATTATAGATTGCCTTAGTTTACAAATAGTTGGCCTTTATTTTTCTAGTCAAGGTTTTTGAACTTCAAATAATATAAATCATTTGATTGAAGTAGAACCAATCTAAGAAGAAATAGCCTATACTGGTGGGCAGAGATTTAAAGAAAGGAGGGAAGTCAACAGTAATCTCAAATCCACTCCTAGTAAAATATTTTCTGACTCCTGGAAATGTGGTTTCCACTCAGACCTCACAGTAGGCTCCTTAACTGATTTTAACCAGGTACCTGATTTCCCTCTCAGGAGCCCTGGCTATTGTTAATGCAGTTCCCTGCTTTGCTTTGGATGGACAGTGGATTTTAAACTCTTTCCTGGATGCCACCCTTACCTCAGTGATTGGAGACAATGATATCAGAGATCTGATAGGATTTTTCATCTTGCTTGGTGGCAGTGTACTTTTGGCTGCCAACGTGACCCTGGGACTCTGGATGGTTACAGCACGGTAATATTTGCACTCATCTGACAGAATCTCCAAGTTACAATATGCAACATTAAAAACTTTACCTGGTATGAAATATAAAGTGTTTCCTTCAAATTACATTTTAGCAAACAACTTTAAGCTCCTCCTATATTCAGAGTATCCGAACTCTGGGATGGGGAATAAACAGGAGAAATGAAAGACGTAATCCCTGACTACGTTCTGGTTTTAAAGACTGAACTTAACAAACTTCAGATGCTTGTGGAACAATTTTAAACAAGTGCAAATTCATGTTAAAGCATTTTGTGTGACTGCGTATCAGGTTGCAGTCGTGTAAAGGTGAACAGAATTGGGTGGAATTAATTGGGGAAAACTTTGAAAAAGCATCATCAATCCAGATTTGAACAAGACCAGACTTGGGCCAAGTGAAAAGGTGAGCATTTTCTTGGCCTATATCTCTTGTCCTTTGTCTTGTTTGAAAAGTATTTTAAAATTTAATGGTGTATTATTTTGTACTCTGACTACCAAGTCCTGATTATAAGTAAATTAATAAAATTTTATAAAAGAATCTGCTGAGATGAAAGGGAAAATCTTTGTCAAATGATGCCAAATAAGTGAACAAAGTAGGAAGTAGGGCCCACAAAATCATGATATGTTTTGCCCCACAAGAGTCGCCTCTTTGATAATGTGTCCCGATAACCTCATAAAGCAGCACTAGCCTTGATATTCAGAGTGCGCTGCAGGAAGTTTCTCCTACTTGCAACCTCAGAACTGAGCCAGGTCTTCCACCAGATCACAGGACCTTCTGCAGTCCTGGTTACCATTCTCTACAGAGCTTTGAACTTGGAACCCTCCCAGGGCAGACATTTCCTCTTACACTGTAGTGCTCTCTGGGGCCTAGCTCCTGGGTATCCTGTCTTTAAGAAGCAACTACCTTAAGCCCTGAACTATACTCTGTTCTCACCAGTGACTCCCATGTTTCTCTGTGTTGGGTCACTAGACACCTAGTCCTTGCTTTCCGTCTTTCTCCTAAGCTACCTCTGTGGGTCCACAGAAGACTTGGTAGTACAGTGAGAATGCCTACACATGAGTACAAAAAGTAGATTTGCCAGAGCCTAGGTAGGAACTGGCTCTTGAGCTTGAAAGAGCCCTGCCTAGTTTGAGGTCTTTGGACTGGAGATGCAGGTCTGGGAAATCAGCAGGCCACTGTGAAGCTATTGATCTTAGAAGTGGATGAGCATGCTGTTTTTTTGGTGAAAAATACATGTTTCTCTCATACACTCAGGAACATTAACAGTCATGTATCGGACTTCTTCATTAAGTGAGATATTCCATAGGGCTCACCTTTTTCAGATCATTGAGCTGTTCTTCAGTCACAAAACTTTTTTTTATCTTTAAACAAATTCTTTAGATTGTATTACAAATTTGCCTGCCTTCTTAAATAGAAATTATATATTGAATGTAATTTTAACATTTTATTAGTGACTTGAGGTCATCGGTTATTATCATTACTAAAACTGTACATATTATTGGTTTATCTCAGAAAAAAAGGCACTTTTTCTATTCTTATGCAGACAGTCATTCAGGGTCAAAATGTATTAGCAGACTAATGCTTGGACCTGTTCAGGTAGCAGAGCTTGGGGAATGCCATGAAATACTTAGAGAATTAATTTGGTTACATGAGCTAAGCAGTTTGCTAATGAAAATGTTGCATATGTGGAGGTCAGTTTTTTTAAAACTGAAAAATATTTTAATAGAGGAAATCCTACCCATTAACTTCTTTTTCTGGGTAAAAATAAAACTAAACACCTCACTTTCTTATGGCTTTCAAACACTTTGGTCTGTTGCTCCGTAGGATCAGGATTTGGAAACCATTCTATTACAATACTGAGCAGATCAGTCCCATTTGTAATAGAAACAGCCTCATAGTGTACAAAAGGAAATGTCATGTGTTGTCTCTTCAGCTTGATTGTGGGTACATCTAGGGCAAGGACTGTGTCATCCTCCCCTCTGCATTTCTGGCACAGTGCGTGAGACATAAATAGTTAATAAATGTTGTTGAATGGATGATTAGTGTTATTTATGGATCAGAAAAGCATGTTTCTATTTAAGTGAGCTGTAAAAAGTATTACTGAATATTTACTGTAAATATATGTTAACATAAAAAAATAACTTGGGAGGTCTTTGTGTCCCTGATATATTACCATCTTTATGGAAATAATCCATTTTGCTTTCTGTAGAGTGATTAGAAAAATGAATTACTTTGAGGATTTGAAGAAAGTGTTCTTTCTGTGTTGTCACTGTTCAACAGTAAAACTTTTTTCAGTGTTCCTACTCTGCATTGTTTACATTTTTTAGAGTCTTTTTAATCACCTACAATCTGTAAAGAATGTATATATACTTTTTCAGCATCTTAGTTTGAAAAGACATGCAGTTAAACTTGACCTTTTGATAATCGCTCTTATAGGTCATTGTGTGTTCTAACAGGAAACTGTAAACATGTGCTTCATGGATATGTGGCTCTCAGTCATCAGTTGGTCCTGTGGTATTGAATGTCCACATACTGATGGTGCACAGGTATTTTTTCTATAAATCTTGACTGTGCTGTAATTGATTCTTAGGGTTTTACTTGAAGATACCATAGTCGCTGGTGTTTGATGTTTAGCAATAAAAGAATAAATGTATACCAGCATTCTATGTTTTATCATCATCTATGTGTTGTCTTTTTTTGAATTGTACTTTCTATCAAAATTATTCCCTTTACATAAAGTAAGATCTTAGTTGTTTTTCAATTATTTATTCTAAAAGCAGCCTTCAGTTTTCAATCAAGCAATCTACATAAAAGTTGTTGCAGGCTACGGAAAGAAAGTCTTTTATTTATTTATTTTTTATTAAGGCATCATTGATATACAATCTTATGAAGGTTTCACATGAGCAACATTGTGGTTACAACATTCACCCATATTATCAACTCCCCCCCACACCCCATTGCAGTCACCGTCCATCAGCGTAGTGAGATGCTATAGAGTTACTACTTGTCTTCTCTATGCTGTACTGCTTTCCCCGTGAGCCACCTACATTATGTATGCTAATCATAATCCCCCTTAATCCCCTTCTCCATCTCTCCCCGACCCCCCGACCCCCCGACCCCCCAGCCTCCCTAACTCCTTCCTTTGGTAACTGCTAGTCCCTTCTTGGAGTCTGTGAGTCTGCTGCTGTTTTGTTCCTTCAGTTTTGCTTTGTTGTTAACACTCCACAAATGAGGGAAATCATTTAGTACTTGTCAGAAAGTCTTTTTTAAGTGAGATTCCTGTGCTCTCACCACTGTTTTGGAGATGGCCTATTTACGGATGAAGAAAGAGGACTATTGTGCTTCCTTTCATGAGTGTTTGACAGAAGTCTTCTCTGTTAGCCTGTTTTTAGGAATTCATGATAAAAAAATGTTCCAGTGATGACATTTGGTTTTTGACCTTTTGCTCTAGTGCATGCTGGTCCCTTGTCCGCAGAGCCAACCTCTCTGATGACACACACATACACATTCTCTCTCCCTCTCTCTCACTCGCTCTCTCTCTAGGTTCCTAAGGGCCAGATAAAATAGGCTGGAAATTTAGCCCTGTTCCAGATTGGCTAGCTTCATTCCATTTCTTCTTGCCTCTGATCCCAGTGTACTACTTGTAAGAGCCAAAAGACTAGATGACCAATTATCTAAACCACCATTTTTAAAGCAGCTTTATTGAGATATGATTACCATAAAGTTCACCCATTTAAAGTATGCAATTCAGTATAAGTTATTTTTCTTTTAATGACTAATCAAACTGTAGTGTACATATGCTTTAATATAAGCTAACCTTTTAAGTAAATGAACAAGTGATAAAAGATGGGGAAAAAATAGTTCACTTCACAGCTATTATAACTGCTTTTCAGTGGTTTTCAGCACTGGAGTAGAGTTGAATAGCAAATTTATTTTTAAGGTAAAGCATGTGGATATACTTCCTTTGAGACAATAAGCCTTTCTTTTAATAAGCCTTTTTAATCAGTACATTGGCAGGTTACCCTTGCTGTTTAGGCCACACTAACTTGAATCATCCATTGTATATTTTATCAGACCATGGCAAATGAATTCAATGAAAGGAAAGCCTCTATTTCAGAACCTAATGCAATAATACATTATACTCAGGGTGGAGGTAGGAAAAATATGGCTGAAAGAAGTTGCAATTCTAATTACCAAGCAGGTGATTGTGAAATTAAATTTCCCATTAAAGGGAAAGAAAAAAGCACCCCCCATTGCTGTCACTATCCATCAGCATAGTAAGATACTATAGAGTCATTACTTGTCCATGACCTACCTATATTGTGAGTGCTAATTATAATGCCCCTTAATAACGTTCTCCCTCCCTCCCCACCTACCCTCCCCACCCCCTTCCCTTTGGTAACCACTAGTCCCTTCTTGGAGTCTGTGAGTCTGCTGCTATTTTGTTCCTTCAGTTTTGTTCTGTTCTTACACTCCACAAATGAGTGAAATCATTTGGTACTTGTCTTTCTCTGCCTGGCTTATTTCACTGAGCATAATACCCTCTAGCTCCATCCATGTTGTTGCAAATGGTAGGATTTCTCTTCTTTTTATGGCTGAATAATATTCCATTGTGTATATGTACCACATTTTCTTGATCCATTCATCTATCTACTGATGGACACATGGGTTGCTTCCACATCATGGCTATTGTAAATAGTGCTGCAATAAACATAGGGGTACATATGTCTTCTTGAATCAGGTATCTTGTTTTATTTGGGTAAATTCCTAGGAGTGGAATTCTTGGGTCAAGCGGTATTTCTATTTTTAGTTTTTTGAGGAACCTCCATATTGCTTTCCACAACAGCTGAACTAATTTACATTCCCACCAACAGTGGGAAGGTTTCCCCTTTCTCCGAATCCTTGCCCCACATTTGTTGTTGTTTTTCTTTTGGATGGTGGCCATCCTAACTGGTGTGAGGTGATATCTCATTGTAGTTTTAATTTGCATTTCCCTGATGATTAGCAATGTAGAGCATCTCTCCATGTGCCCGTTGGCCATCTGAATTTCTTCTTTGGAGTAACATAAGCATTTAAATCTTGTCTTGCCCAGTTTCTTAACTGAGAAAGAGGCACTGTGATGAATGAATATAGGAGAGAATTTGGGGTAGGATGGACTGAGGACTAAACCAGACAGTAGAAAGCTATCTACTCTGCACAGCCTGGATTACTGTACTTCAAAATAGCTATTTTTTAACATGTTCATTTTAATTTGCATTTTTAAGTCAGAAAACAGGCTAAGCTTTTTGTTTTTAATGTATGTACTTTTGTACATTTTTTTTAATCCACGTCCTTCCCGCATACTTCCCTGCAGTGACTGTCACCTTCTTCCTACTGTTCAGCATTCAGGACTCCCATTTTTATAAAGAGTTTACAAACATTGACCATACCTTAGCCTCTTTTATAGGCCCCTGACTTTCATACTTTATTCGTATCATTCTTTTCTTGCCTTTCAACCACTTTGTTTCCATCCTTTAATGGCTTCTAATTTTCTTTCTAGGCTTTATGTATCACCAGAAATCTACATTGGGATGTAGCACTTTGCAATTTATAGAATGTTCACTTCTCCAATTTGGGGCCCCCCACCCCCCACCCCCCTTATGTTATGGAAATACCTAGGAAAAAGAGGTTGGTAAATAGGCGTTTGGGGAGTATAAAATTCAAACAGAAGGAGATAATGTAATTTTTTGGCCTTTATTGAAAAAAAATTTATTTCTTGCCAGAAAAGAAATACACATTCATTATAGAAAACATGTTAAGTGTAAATAAATTGTAATCTATTGAAAAAAATAGGATTATATTACAAACTGATAAGCTGCTTTTAAAACTTGACAGTGTATTACTAACATTTTTCAATGTTATTAATATTCTAGTATTAGTTTAATGACTACATAATATCTCAGTGTTAAACATGTCATAATTTCATCAACCCCTATTCTTGCCAATTTTGCAGTAGTATAAACAATACTGTGAGGAATAGCCTTATATCTAATTCTTTTTGCATAGCCATGATTTTTTGGATAATTCTGGAAACTCTCCAGATAATCCTAAAAGAAAAATTGCTATCTTAAAACATGAACAAAGTTTTATATATACCTATTGCCTTGTTGTATTTATTCTTTTTCCTGTTAATAGGGTATGCAAAAATGGTGTCTCATGTTAATTTGCATTTCTTTGATTAGAAAAAAGGCTGAACATTTTAAAATGTATTCATTGGCCACTGTTCTTTTTGTTTATCCCCATCCTTGGCCCATTTTTCACTGGACTAATTATTGTCTTACTGCTTTTCATCATAAGCTCTGCTCTATCATTTGATTTGTTACGTGTGATTATAGTAAAACTTCACTTAAGTATAATGCTTATTTGTATGTTTTTATATATCATGGTCTGTCAGTCTTTGCCTTATGTCTTCCACCTTTTGAAAGTCTTCTCAAGATTTTATAAATATTCACAAACATTTTCTTATGATAATTTTGCTATTTCATTTTTTCAAACATTCAAATCTTTAATCTACATGCAATGTATGTGTATCGGGGCAAAGTAGGACTATAAGTTTGTTTTGTTATCCCCAAATGTTAACCAGTCATCTCAAAGGTGATGGTTAGTAGATATTTCATACCAGCCAGGAAAAGGCATAAATTTACATCCTTTGGAGAAAATAGATAAGTGAAATTATCTCTGATTTGATAAATCAATCTTATATAAGGGGGCAACTATTTGTTATTTGCTTTTTTAATTTAGTAGTACAGTGAATTCAGAATATATGTTGTGTTTTAACTGAAGAGTGCTAAAATCATTTTTTTCCTTAAGGTGTTTTTATTTTTTATTAAAGTAGTATTTCTCATTCCTAAACAATATAGAGTAGAGGTTTATCCTTAATATATATCATTATCTAAAAGTACTGTTTTCATCAACTTCTTAATTAAAATTTTTTTTGCTTCTTAGATTTTCAAGCTTTAATTCCTCTCTCTGTGGATTAATATTAGTCTTTAAAAGTTATAAATATCTGTCTTTGGAACAGATGTCCTGATTTTTAAAGTAAGTATCTTATCTTCATCTCTTTTAGTTATTTAATGATCAAGTATGGAACACTGCATTCCTTGATTACTTGTTCAAATATATGTATTCATTTTTAATCATAATTTAAAATCATGAAAATAAGAGGTAATGAAGAGACTATGAATTTGTATTTTATTTTTATAATAAATGATCAATTTAAAAGAAGGTGGTTCAGTGTGCTTTTTTCTCCCATTTAAAATGCTTTTTTTCTGAGGTCATTGTATTGGTTTTTAAACTTGCCAAATTTTAGAGTATGACTTGTAAATATGCTGCTCTAAGAGATGCTTACTGGATTAAAAATGTTCCATTTTTATAGCTCCTCCCCATTCTACAGTCACAAACTGATAGATATATTCTTTCATTCATTTAAGAAGTATCTATTGCATACTTACTGTGTTCTGGGCACTCTTCTGGGCTCTGGGGATACAGCAATAAGTAAGACAATTTTTCCGTTTTGAATTTGTAGGGTAAAAAATACCATTTATTTTTAAAACTAAATATATGCTAAGCACTACCAACTGTTGTAGGTATGCGATGGCAAGAGATTAAGCTAAGAAGGCTAGTGGAGGCCCAGTGTTAGAAATATGTTAAGGAGAGTATGGACTTTAACCGAATGTCAAATGGGACGTCATTGAAAGTTTCAAGCAAGAGAGTGCTGTAATCAGATTTGCATTTTTGATGGATCACCTTGGCTGAAGGTAAAGCATGAATTGAGGGAGGCACACCTAGAGGCTGTGAAATTGGCTAGGAGACTTTTAGTTATCTCAACAAGAGATGATGGTGATATAGAATAGGATAGTGACAGTAGAGATCAAAAGAAGAGGACAAACTCAAAAGTGGAATCCACTGTATTTGATGGTTACATTTAGTTTAAGTTTAGGAAGGAGTCTTGACTTAGGACTTCAGGTTTCTGGCTTGGACAGTTAAATGATGGCAGTGCCATTAACAGAACTAGGGAACATCAGAAAAGGAACAGTTCAATTTGGAACTCTTGAGTTTAAATGCCTGGAAGGGCTTCAAGTGGGCCATTGGATGTGTAGGTCTAGAAGTCAGGAGGAATTAGTTGGAAGTCCCATGTATGAGCTAATGTGCTGCAAATATGTAATTAAACCTGCGGGAGTGGACAGATAGTCTGGGGAGAACATAGAAGAATGAAAAGGAAAAAGAATGTGTCCTAGAATAGAGCTCTCAGGAACACCAGCATTTAAGTAAAAAAGGTACAAGGAAGAGGATACAGAAGGAGCTTCAGAAAATTAAGAAAATTATAAGTGAGAGTTTGGTATTAGAGAAACAAAGGGAAGAGAATGCGTCAAGGAGATGTCACAAATCAAATATGAGGTGTTGCTGAAAGAGGTTCTACAATGTCCATGGGAGTGAGCAAGAGTGCATAATAGATGATCTTGAGAGAGCAGCTCCAGGTTGAAGGGCATGGTGGGTGTGTGCAAGTAGAGACTGCAAATGCAGGAAGTGCCCTCCAGTAGTTCCATTTGGAAGGGGTGGGGAGAAAGTGTGGAACTTGGTGAAGGGTAGAGGAAAGTTGTTGTTATCATTGTTTTAGCAATGGGAAGATCTTGGGTATGTTTTTGGTGGTGATGGGAAGAACCAGAGAGAAGGAAAGATTGAACATCAAGGGAGGAGATGGGATCTGTAGCACAAGTAGCCTTCAGCAAGAGGTATGCTTTTCTAAGAGGTGGAGAAGAGGAAATATGAATGCAGGTATAGTTATCTGTGGGTTTCATGGAGAACCTCACTTGAGTCCTACGTGTCCAGACAGTGCTTGGTTGAATAAGATGGAGTCCTCACATAGCTGCCAAAAACAGCTTAGCCCCTCCCACTTCTACATGAGACCTGCCCATCAGAGGCACTTGAGAAACAGGCACAGAGTGCTCAGCTCTGGAATAATAGCATCGAATTTTCCTGATTTTCCTGCTTTCCTAAGTTCTCAGGAAACACAGTGCTGAAATACATAAGTCAAGGAGATCCACAATAAGGCACTGTGACAAAAATGATTTGGAGCTGAAGGCATTTGAGTTCCTGGAAGAACTCAGTTTTCATGAATCCCCTCCCCAGGAGCCCCTCTCATCTTCTCAGACATTGTCACAAAGCTATCACACCTCCCACCTATTCTCCTAAGGGCTCATTTATCTTTCCAAAACGTCATTTGTTTTTCCATAAGTGCCCTTCTAAGACAACTCCCAGAAGTACCCTATGCCTTTCCTCTTCCCCATTAGATAGTAGATAAACCCTACTCCCGTGCTGTGTATATAATTAAATCTGGATTTTTGTCTTGCTGTCTTGTGTCAGTTTAATTTGCAGTTCCCAAATCATTAATCTAAAAGAGTGAAGGAAAAGTTTTTTTCTGAAAGAGTAAAGGAGCATAAATGTTTCAGGTAGTTCAGAGAGACAGAGATGGTAAAGCAAATACAGCAAAATGTTAACAACTGTTGATTCTGGATGAAGGGTATGAGGGAGTCCTTTGTGATTTTCTTGAAACTTGTGTTTGAAATTATTTCAAGGTAAAAGGATTTTTTTTAAAAAAAGAACCTTCTTGGGCACTTATTGATCACCTCCACTTCTTTATTTTCTATTTTATGCTATTTCCAATTTCAACACTTTTTATTTCAGAATGTCCTATGAGTAGAAGAGAGGAAGAATTTGAAAGATAGACCTGCTTTTTTGGGTTTGAGCAAATTATATCTCCATGTCTTAATTTCTTCTTTCTGAGGATAATACATTCAAAATTTTGTTATGTAAACTGAGATAGGCACATAGTAAATACTGAATAAATGTTATTCCCTGCCTTTCTAGGACCTGTTCAAATCACACTGCCTTTGTGAGACCTTCCCTCATCACCTCCACAATAACATTTAGCTAAGTGGCTTTTTCATAAATTACCTCTTTGGAATTCTTCCAATAACCTTACAGTCATTTTCTTTGCCTTATAAGTCAGGACATTTAATGAAGTTTAACTTGGCTAAGATCACACATTTGGTCAGTAGAATGCAAGGATGAGAACTCAGTTTTTAGTCCCAAGTCTTGTGTTCTTTGTTATACTGTAATTTGGTATTTCTCCTTCTCAAGTGTTTTAACTGTGGTAAAACAATTTTATGCTATGTATAAAATTTAGCATTTCAATCATTGTAAGTGTACAGTTTGGTGGCATTAAGTACATTCGCATTGTTGTGCCACCATCACCACTGGCCACCTCCAGAACGATTCATCTTCCCACTAAAGAAAACTCCAACCCCCTGCCCACAGTCCCTGACAACCACCATTGTACTCTCTGTCTCTGTGAGTTACACTACTCGACGTACATCATGTAAATGGAATCGTACAGTATTTATCCCTCTGTGACTGTGTTATTTAACTTAGTATAATGTCCTCAAGGTTCATCCATGTTGTAACGCATCCATCTCAAGTTTTATAAACGTTTGTGCTCATGACATTCACCTATGGTGTCCTATTTCCTTTCCTGGTTTATAAACTCCCTGAGGGCTGAGATCCTATGCTTCCTCTTGGTATGGCCACCTACATAGTACCTAGTTCATAACCGTATTCAATAAGCTCTCTTGGGTGGATGGTTACAGACAACTCTAAGGTAGAAAAATGATCCCCCTCTTATACTTGAACATTCCAATTTCACCCTACTCTCAGCTCTCAGAGACAAGGAGATGGATATGCATAATTGTATTTTCTGCTATTGCACAGGAAGCCAGACATACATAAGCAGTTTCCCCAGGTTGGAAGTATGGCAGACATGTGAATTTTAGACATGTTTACTGTTTAAAACATACATGCAGGATTCTTTAAAGAGAGGAAGAAATTTTCTTTTAGTACTATGAAGTAAGTGAGAGTTTGCCAGTTTTTTTTCCTTCCCTGAGAAAAATAAAAGTGACTCATCGCATATAGTAAGAATGAATGTTTTGGATGGTTGGTCATTAATCTTTGGTGTCATCTGAGTTCATTAGAGATGCATTTACATTGTTATGCCATTTGGTTATTACATAATATCAGTAAACATTAAAGGATAAAAAGGAGAAATGGAATAAGATGTATTTTAGGTGCAGGTTTTAGCTCTGCCACCTACTAGTAACCTTAAGAAGGTGAAGACTTTAGAGCCCTTCCTCACTAGCATGCCCGTGCCTCCACCTCTGTGATGCAATAGAGCTATAAGGGCAAACCTGGCTTCAGAGCCAAGCAGAGAATGTGGCCAAGTCATGAGCAGCCCCAAGAAACTCTGACAGGAGCTGCAACTGGATCACATCAGAATGTTCAAGAAGTATGTCTGAAAAGCAGAGGCCACCTGCTTCCAGGAAGAAAGGCTATATTTCAATGAGCCAAGTCTACTTCAAAAAACAGCACTCCAAAGAGATGCAACCTGAGGGATTCCCCTAAGCATTCCTGAGCCAGGGCCTCTAGCACACTTTGGAGAGTGGTGGTATGAAATAACTGAGTGCAATCTGAAAAGTAAAATGATAGAACATACTAAATGATTTCCTTCTGTGTGTCTGCAAAAATATCATTAGCACATTTTTTGTGTCTGTGTGTGTTGTCACAATTTTTTTTGGTATCATTAGTCTACAATTACATGAGGAACATTGTTTACTAGGCTCCCCCCTTCACCAAGTCCCCCCCACAAACCCCATTACAGTCACTGTCCATCAGCATAGTAAGATGCTGTAAAATCACTACTTGTCTTCTCTGTGTTGCACATCCCTCCCTATGCCCCCCCACATTATACATGCTAATCATAAGGCCCCCTTTCTTTTTCCCTGCCCTTATCCCTCCCTTCCCACCCATCCTGCCCAGTCCCTTTCCCTTTGGTAACTGTTAGTCCATTCTTGGGTTCTGTGATTCTGCTGCTGTTTTGTTCCTTCAGTTTTTCCTTTGTTCTTATATTCCACATATGAGTGAAATCATTTGGTACTTGTCTTTCTCCGCCTGGCTTATTTCACAGAGCATAATACCCTCTAGCTCCATCCATGTTGTTGCAAATGGTAGGATTTGTTTTCTTCTTATGGCTGAATAATATTCCATTGTGTATATGTACCACCTCTTCTTTATCCATTCATCTACTGATGGACACTTAGGTTGCTTCCATTTCTTGGCTATTGTAAATAGTGCTGCGATAAACATAGGGGTGCATCTGTCTTTTTCAAACTAGGCTACTGTATTCTTAGGGTAAATTCCTAGAAGTGAAATTCCTGGGTCAAATGGTATTTCTATTTTGAGCTTTTTGAGGAACCTCCATACTGCTTTCCACAATGGTTGAACTAACTTACATTCCCACCAGCAGTGTAGGAGGGTTCCCCTTCCTCCACAACCTCGCCAACATTTGTTGTTGGTTGTCTTTTGGATGGTGGCGATCTTACTGGTGTGAGGTGATATCTCAATGTGGTTTTAATTTGCATTTCTCTGATGACTAGTGATGTGGAGCATCTTTTCATGTGTCTGTTGGCCATCTGAATTTCTTCTTTGGAGAACTGTTTGTTCAGCTCCTCTACCCATTTTTTAATTGGATTGTTCACTTTTTGTTTGTTGAGGTGTGTGAGCTCTTTATATATTTTGGTTGTCAACCCTTTATCGGATCTGTCATTTATGAATATATTCTCCCATACTGTAGGATACCTTTTTGTTCTATTGATGGTGTCCTTTTCTGAACAGAAGCTTTTCAGCTTGATATAGTCCCACTTGTTCATTTTTGCTTTTGTTTCCCTTGCCGGGGGAGATATGTTCATGAAGAAGTCGCTTGTGTTTATGTCTAAGAGATTTTTGCCTATGTTTTCCTAAGAGTTCTATGGTTTCATGGCTTACATTCAGGTCTTTGATCCATTTCGAAGTTACTTTTGTGTATGGGGTTAGACAACGATCCAGTTTCTTTCTCTTACATGTAGCTGTCCAGTTTTGCCAACACTAGCTGTTGAAGAGGCTGTCATTTCCCCATTGTATGACCATGGCTCCTTTATCGTATATTAATTGACCATATATGTTTGGGTTAATGTCTGGAGTCTCTATTCTGTTCCACTGGTCTGTGGCTCTGTTCTTGTTGCCAGTACCAAATTGTCTTGATTACTATGGCTTTGTAGTAGAGCTTGACGTTGGGGAGCAAGATCCCTCCCACTTTATTCTTCCTTCTCAGGATTGCTTTGGCTACTCGGGGTCTTTGGTGTTTCCATATGAAGTTTTGAACTATTTGTTCCAGTTCGTTGAAGAATGCTGTTGGTAATTTGATAGGGATTGCATCAAATCTGTAGATTGCTTTGGGCAGGGTGGCCATTTTGATGCTATTAATTCTTCCTAGCCAAGAGCATGGGATGAGTTTCCATTTGTTAGTGTCCTCTTTTAATTTCTCTTAAGAGTGTCTTACAGTTTTCAGGGTATAGGTCTTTCACTTGCTTGGTTAGGTTTATTCCTAGGTATTTTATTCTTTTTGATGCAATAGTGAATGGTATTGTTTTCCTGCTTTCTCTTTCTATTAGTTCATTGTTAGTGTATAGGAAAGCCTCATATTTCTGTGTATTAATTTTGTATCCTGCAACTTTGCTGAATTCCGATATCAGTTCTAGTAGTTTTGGAGTGGAGTCTTTAGGGTTTTTTATGTACAAATATCATATCATCTGCAAATAGTGACAGTTTGACTTCTTCTTTACCGATCTGAATTCCTTATCTTTCTTTTTTTTGTCTAATTGCCATGGCTAGGACCTCCAGTACTATTTTTAATAACAGTGGGGAGAGTGGGCATCCCTGTCTTGTTCCCGATCTTTGAGGAAATGCTTTCAGCTTCTCGCTGTTCAATATAATGTTGGCTGTGGTTTTTTTATACATGGCCTTTATTATGTTGAGGTACTTGCCCTGTATACCCATTTTGTTAAGAGTTTTTATAATGAATGGATGTTGAATTTTGTCAAATGCTTTTTCAGCATCTATGGAGATGATCATGTGATTCTTGTCCTTTTTGTTTATGTGGTGGATGATGCTGATGGATTTTTGAATTTTGTGCCATTATTGCATCCCTGAGATGAATCCCACTTGATCATGGTGTATGATCCTCTTGATGTATATTTAAATTCGGTTTGCTAATATTTTGTTGAATATTTTTGCATCTATGTTCATCAGGAATATTGGTCTGTAATTTTCTTTTTTGGTGGGGTCTTTGCCTGGTTTTGGTATTAGGGTGATGTTGGTTTCATAGTATGAGTCTGGAAGTATTTGCTCTTCTATTTTTTGGAAAATGTTAAAGAGAATGGGTATTATGTCTCCTCTGTAAGTCTGATAAAACTGTGCAGTAAATCCTTCTGGCCTTAGATTTTTGCTGTTGGGTAGTTTTTTGATTACCACTTCAATTTCATTGCTGGTAATTAGTCTGTTTAGATTTTCTGTTTCTTTCTGGGTCAGTCTTGGAAGGTTGTATTTTTCTAGGAAGTCCATTTCTTCTAGGATTTCAAGCTGGTTAGCATATAGGTTTTTGTAGTATTCTCTAATAATTCTATGTATTTCTGTGGGGTCCATCGTGATTTTTCCTTTCTCATTTCTGATTCTGTTACTGTGTGTAGATTCTCTTTTTCTTTTTATAAGTCTGGCTAGGGGCTTACCTATTTTGTTTATTTTCTCAAAGAACCAGCTCTTGGCTTCATTAATTTTTTTCTATTGTTTTTTTCTTCTCAATTTTGTTTATTTCTTCTCTGATCTTTATTATGTTCCTCCTTCTGCTGACTTTGGGCCTCATTTGTTCTTCTTTTTCCAATTTCGATAATTGTGTCTTTAAACTATTCATTTGGGATTGTTCTTCCTTCTTTAAATATGCCTGGATTGCTATATACTCTTAAAACTGCTTTTACTGTGTCCCACAGAAGTTGGGGCTTTGTGTTGTTGTTGTCATTTGTTTCCAATATATTGCTTGATCTCTATTTTGATTTGGTCATTGATCCATTGATTATTTAGAAGCATGTTGTTAAGCCTCCAGGTGTTTGTGAGCCTTTTTGCTTTCTTTGTACAATTTATTTCTAGTTTTATGCCTTTGTGGTCTGAGAAGTTGGTTGGTAGAATTTCAGTCTTGTTCTTTTTACTGAGGCTTTTTTTGTGCCTAGTATGTGGTCTATTCTGGAAAATGTTCCATGTGCACTTGAGAAGAATGTGTATCCTGCTGCTTTTGGGTGTAGAGTTCTGTAGATGTCTATTAGGTCCATCTGTTCTAGTGTGTGGTTCAGTGCCTCTGTGTCCTTACTTATTTTCTGTCTGGTGGATCTGTCCTTTGGAGTGAGTGGTGTGTTGAAGTCTCCCAAAATGAGTGCATTGCATTCTGTTTCCTCCTTTAATTCTGTTAGTATTTGTTTCACATATGTTGGTGCTCCTGAATTGGGTGCATATGTGTTTATAATGGTTATATCCTCTTGTTGGACTGAGCCCTTTATCATTATGTAATGTCCTTCTTTATCTCTTGTTACTTTCTTTGTTTTGAAGTCTATTTTGTCTGATACTAGTACTGCAACACCTGCTCTTTTCTCATTGTTTGCATGAAATATCTTTTTTCATCCCTTGACTTTTAGTCTGTGCATGTCTTTGGGTTTGAGGTGAGTCTCTTGTAAGCAGCATATAGATGGGCCTTGCTTTTTCATCCATTCCGTTACTCTGTGTCTTTTGATTGATGCATTCAGTCCATTTACATTTAGGGTGATTATTGAAAGATATGTACTTATTGCCATTGCAGGCTTTAAGTTCGTGGTTATCAAAGGTTCAGGGTTAGCTTCTTTACTATCTTACTGTCTAACTTAACTCACTTATTGAGCTATTATAAACACAGTCTGATGATTCTTTATTTCTCTCCCTTCTTATTCCTCCTCCTCCATTCTTTGTATGTTAGGTGTTTTATTTTGTGCTCTTTTGTGTTTCCTTTGACTGCTTTTGTGGGTAGTTGATTTTATTTTTTTGCCTTTAGTTAGTATTTGATTGTTCCGCTTTCTTTGCTGTGATTTTATTTTCTACGGTGACATCTGTTTAGCCTTAGGAGTGCTTCCATCTAGAGCAGTCCCTCTAAAATACCCTGTAGAGGTGGTTTATGGGAGGCAAATTCCCTCAACTTTTGCTTGTCTGGGAATTGTTTAATCCCTCCTTCATATTTAAATGATAATCGTGCTGGATACAGTATCCTTGGTTCATGGCCCATCTGTTTCATTGCATTAAATATATCATGCCATTCTCTTCTGGCCTGTAAGGTTTCTGTTGAGAAGTCTGATGATAGGCTGATGGGTTTTCCTTTGTAGGTGACCTTTTTACTCTCTCTGGCTGCCTTTAATACTCTGTCCTTGTCTTTGATCTTTGCCATTTTAATTATAATGTGTCTTGGTGTTGTCCTCCTTGGGTCCCTTGTGTTGAGAGTTCTGTGTGCTTCTGTGGTCTGAGAGACTATTTCCTACCCCAGTTTGCGGAAGTTTTCAACAATTATTTCTTCAAAGACACTTTCTGTCCCTTTTTCTCTCTCTTCTTCTTCCAGTACCCCTATAATGTGGATATTGTTCTGTTTTGATTGGTCACAACATTCTTTCATTCCTGGAGATCCTTTTATCTCTCTCTCTGCATCAGTTTCTCTGCATTCCTGTTCTCTGATTTCTATTCCATTAATGGCCTCTTGCATCTCGTCCATTCTGCTTTTAAGTCCTTCCAGAGATTGTTTCATTTCTGCATTCTCCCTCCTTAGCTCTTGCATATTTCTCTGCAAGCCCAGCAGTATGGTTATGACCTTTATTTTGAATTATTTTTCAGGAAGATTGGTTAGGTCTATCTTCCTAGGCTCCCTCTCAGGGGATGATGTATGTGTGATTCTGGTCTGAATCAAATTCTTCTGCCTTTTCTTGGTGATGGGCAGATGGCGCATGTGCCAGCTGGGAGAACAAAATCCCCTCCTGCTTTCTCCTGGCCTTTCTTTCCTGGGAGAACGGCGACCCCTAGCGGCTTGTGTTGGGCAGTTGCACTCAGACGGGGTCTCTGATTCTTGCCTGGGCCGCTCTTCAGTAAGCTTTGCGTGGTTGCTGTGGGTGTGGCCACTTTCAGGCTGCTGCTCTGCTATGGCGGGGCCGCTCCGGAGGGGGAACAGATGGGAGTCTGTTTATCGCTGTGAGGGGCCTCAGCACTGTCATGCCACCCAGGGAGTTAGGGCACCGGAAGTTCCCTGAGATTCCCAGCTGCTGGGCTGAGTGTGCCGGGACGCTTCCGTCCAGCTGCATTAGCACATTTTTTGAATATGCAGGCTTTGTGGAGATAAGGCAACACACAGAATCACAAAGGATCTGTCTTACTAAAGAGAAATCAAGCAGGTTTTTATTTTAGCAAACCACTTACAACCTTAACCTACTTGTGGCTTTTTTATGTAGCATAAAATATTTCTCATACTGGATTGGGTTCCTTAAAGCTCATTTTAAATTCAAATCAAAACAGGGAGAAGAGGTAACCATTTAGAATGGTCATAGAACTTTGGTAGTATCACAGGTTTTTAGACTGAGGAATATTCTCCCAAAATAGGAGTTGGCACACACTTTTGGTTGCCTGCCCAAAAGCCATTCTTCTCTCTTATTTTCTCTTCTGGCAGAGTCTCTTTCCCATAATAGAGCTTAAAATGCCAGATACTGTCTCTTTCACCCTCCTTACATGTAGGGTTGGCCATGTGTCCCAGGACAGGCCAATGAGCCTTTTGGCAACATTCTCTCTAGACTCTTCTAGAAAGATTTTCCATCCTGATGAAAGCAAGATATCAAGAAGAGCTTTCTTTCCCACCTCTTCCCATCTGTCATTTTATAGGTTATGGGAGCTCTGGAGGCCATACTGGAGGCATTAAACAGTAGACCAAAGCAAACAGGCTAAGGATAGCAACATAAGGGGATGGAAGGAGCCTGGCTCACTGCTGACGCTGTTTAGCCCAGGATGACCTAACTTTCTACTTCTTGTTAGGTAGGACATTTAAAATTCCTGTTACATATGCTACTTTTAGTTGGATGTTGTTATTCAGATGAAAGCATTTTAATTGATCCAAGGATATTTTAAATATAGTCCAAGAAAAGACTATTTTACACCAAATATTTGATAATTTTTCCTCATATCAGGAGGGCATGTTACTGAGCATAAGCATAAGCATATAAGAAAATCCTTATACCATTGGGGTAAAGGGAAGTTCCGAGGAGAGAGACGACGGTTGCCCCTTGACATGTCAGGTATCAAAATGTTGGAAAGAGTTGTTATAATGTCCAAGGAAAGACATAGTGTAATAGTTAACATATCTATTAGGAAAAATTTTGAGCCAAATTTATAGGCACAATTATTAGAATACAATCCAAAAATAATTGGTTTGAATTTTAAGGGCAAAGATAAAACTGCCAATCTTAAGTATTAAAGATTTTTATTAAGGATTCTAATTCAGATGTTATTCTGATTGTAATGAGGGTTTAAAGTTGTCCTATTTGAAATGCAATATAAACTTTCCAGATTGAAAGTAAAATTCATAACAAAGCAGCTTTGAAATTGTTTCTGTAAGGCCTTAGAAAACCCAGATATCTGACCTTGTACTTAATAAAACAGAAAAGTCCATTTGCTGCTAAAATATAGTTATTAACAGGTGATTATATGAGTGAATCTGTTGTTATTATTCAGCATTTTGCTAAAAAATTATCTTCATTAAAATGTTCGGTTTACTATAATTTATATGGAACCCACACATTTTATTTACAAATTTAGAACACTGTATATTTAGCAATTGATGTCCATTTTTTTTTACCTTTGTTTGCTAAGGTAAGACATATATTTTTCTCAAAATGCCTCAGGTCAAGTTGAAACAATGAAATTAATATGAAAATATCCATTAAAGGATGCTAGTGTCCAAACTCTCCATCTTTTCCATCTGTCATTCATCTGGATATAACCAGATCTTATTACATAGAATGAAATGTGTCATATGACAGCAGTGGTTCTCAACCAAGATGACTGCATCCCCCAGGGGACATTTGGCAACATCTGGACACACTTTTGATTGTCACAAGTGGGGAAGGGGTGGGTGCTACTGGCGTCTATGGGGTAGAGGCCAGAGATATTGTTAAACATCCCACAATGGGCAGGACAGCCCCCCACAGCAAAGAATGTTATGTCCCCAAATGTCAATAGTTTCAGGGTTGAGAAACTGAGGTTTACACCAGGCACCTTGATGTTTAAAATACAATACAAACCGGTTCTTTGTTCATTAGAATTCTATAGAGGAAAGAATAGATTATTATCATTTTAATATCATCTGAACAATTCCTCAAGAGAAAACTTCTTATAAACTGAAAAATAATAGGTTGAAGTCTAGCTTGTATGTATTGTTTGTTTTGTATGAGAAATTCCTTCTTTTGGTGTTAGAATATTTTCTTTCATGGAAAGATAGTACTTAGATTGAGCCTTCCTCCCTGTAACTCCCTTTTTAAAAAAATTGTGTATTTAGTCTGTCTGGAGGTGAACCTGAACTTTACTAACATTGCAAAGAGTTCTCCCCAAGGTGTAGACTACAGACGTGAGACTGGTACAAGGAAAGTCACTTAAAAAAAGAAGAGAAGGAAGTTTGTTTTCTTTTCAAAGAGTTCTAAGGAAGGTTGTTCTGCAACCCATCAGCCTGTTCTAATATCTAGTCTATAAATTGTAATGATAAGACATGCCACATTGCAATGTAGATTGATATCATTAGTTTGGAAGATAATTTAGCAATATTTACTAACCTCAAAAATGTCTATGGCTTTTGAGGCAGTGATTCCTTTTCTAGGAATTTAGTGTAAATTAATCATCCTAAATATGCACTAGGCTTTCTACAAAGAGAAGTTCCTAAAAGTATGATTTAACCCAGTGAATAACTGGAAACTACCTAGCTGTCCAACAACTAAAATTGTGGAATGGGTAGATTAAAGTGACTAACTTGACTCAACTTTATGTCCACGTAAAGATATTAAAATTGTTTTTACAGAACACATGTGATAACATAAGAAAATATTTTTGTTAAAAAATAAAACACAATATGAAAGTTTGTTCACTGCATGATTATAACAGAATAAGAAAAGGAGTCAAGCAAAATCCTATAAGCTAGTATAATTCAAAGCTTTTTGCCCAGAAATTCCACTTCTAAGAGATAACCCTAGGGAAATGATTGGCTGTAAAGAAATGAATCACTATGCAAAAAAGTAGAAACAACCTTAATGTTTTTTTAGTTACAAATTGGAAACAAATCAAATGTTCAACAACTCAATGTAAGGTTTAGTAAAAGCAATATGGTGCAACTATGCAATAGAAAAATGAGCAGCCAATAAAATGATGTAGAAACATGTATATTGACTTGACAACATGTTTACAATATATTAAGTGAAAAAAATGCAGGTTAAAAAGAGTACATACATTTAAAATCCCTTAAAAGAATAGGAAGAGGTAAGAATGTTTAGATGTATAAATATAAGCCTGAAGGGATAGTCCCCTCCAGAGGTAGCTAGTTATCTTTGAGTGGTGGGATTATAGATTTTTTTGTGTGTATATTTTTTCATATTCCTATAGTCAGTGTGAGTTACCTACATTAAAACAAAAGAAAGAAAATATATCAAAATGTTAGCAATACCTGCAAAATAGGACTATGGATCATATTTTCTTTTTATATTTTGCTTCCTGTACTTTCCTAATTTTCTTTACTTCTTTCACTGTGTAAAAACATCCACATATAAAGAGATGAGCCATTAGAAGAAAGCACCTCTTTAGAAGTGTCCTCTTTAGAAGAAAGTGTCTTGAGTTAGTCACTCCCCTTCTTTAAAACATCTATCTCAGATAGGATAAGCTAGGTTCTGTTGTAATAAGCCCAAACAGCACAGTGTATTTCCCACTCATGCTACATGTCGTTCGCAGGTGATCTGGGAGCTCTGCTCACTATAGTGACTCAGAAACCCAGGCTGATGCATCAGCCACTCTCAAACTTTGCCAGTCATCACACCAGAGGGAAAAAGAGCTATGAAAAGTTACACATTGGCATCAATATACTCCACAATTATTCACATGGCCCTATCTAACCCAAAGGAAGCCAGGAAGTAGGTAGACCACATTATAGTTGGTGAATGGCACCTAATAACACAGTCTTGAAATATGGGAAGCAAATATTGAAAGAACTCTAAGGAGACCCCAACAAATCTATAATCAGAGTGGTTGTACTTCTGGTACCTGATACTGGAGTCTGTCCCCTGACTTGATCTTGTTGGAAACAGGCATTGTAGAAAGCTTACAGATGTGTCAGATGGAGACCAGAAATCACAAGAAAATAGGACATGTTCTTTGTGAAATCAAAAAACAACAATGCATTTGTTGATTATGTATAGCAAAACAGGATAGAAGAACATGCAATACATACATAGGTGGCATTAAAGACAGAAAGAGACAATAGTCCCAAAATGGAGTCACTTTGCTAAGCCCCAAGTGACTTAATATGCAAACCAAGACTTAATAGCTAGCCTAATTACAGTATCAGCCTCTCCCAGGAATGTGACCTTTAACCAGTCAATCTGGCATACCTGATTAGCAGTAGTGAGGTAATCTGCAGGAAAGACCCCTACCCATCCCCCAAAGGAAGGGGACCTTGCCTGAAACAATCCACTCTTTGTTAGAAATTTCCTTTTTCCATACCTTCTGCCTATAAAAGCCTTGCATTTTGTGCGACTCCTTGGAGCTCCTTTCTATTTGCTAGATGGGATGGTACCCCATTCATCAACTGCTGAATAAAGCCAATTAGATCTTCAGACTTACTCAGATGAATTTCATTTGCTTAACCGTGGCAACCTTTCAGATTTTCTGAAGATATACTCAGCTGGGCTAAGATGTAGTTTCTTATTTCTCTAAGTCTGCTCTGATTCACCTGACAAGCTCCCATCTTCCAGGTAGAAGAGGGGCCAATGACAAGATCAAGTCCAATTTATTGACCTCAATTCAATCCCATAATTTAAAATGTCTTTGTAGGTAAACAGTGTACTTCAATGACTCCATAAAATGTTCACAGGGTAGGAGTTCTGCCCCTCCCACTGCTCCTCACCAAGAAGACATCTGAGTGTGTGAGGGAGGGGTATTCCTTCTGTGACCTCATAGTGGCAAAGGGCAGATGTTAACCTCCCACAGAAAAGCAGGATCCAGACTCTCCCACTCCTTGTCCTCTGATTTCCCAGCAACCTAGCTTATATAATTCCTGCCCTAGTACTTCAACTGGAAGGGGGAGATGAAGACATTTGGGTCTTGTGACCTCCCTCCCAGACTCCATTCCACCTTTCTTTTCCCTACAGTTGAGCCCTGAAGGTGGAGGATGCTTTTCTCCTCTCTTCTTTACAGCCTGGGGGTGGGGGGGGGGGCGTCCCTTCTGCTGGTACCTAGAGCCTGTATATTAAAAAGGGAACTTTGTTATTTAGAAATCCCTTTCTGCAAAATGCTTGGGTTTTATGTACATTGTCTTACTAAAAAGAGGTCAAGAAAATCAGCTTTGAAATTCAAAGCTAATGAATGACCTCTCTGTTCTGGGCAGCACCTGTCTGTCCTTTCTTTCCTGGGACAATAAGCTTGATGACTCTGTCAGAAGACTACCAGGAAATAGGTTTAAAGGGGGAATCAAAATGCACTGGTGTAATTCTTATAAAATATGTTCGTTCCTCAGAGAGGTGAGATTCGAGAAACTAAGGCAATGAGATTCATTTTCTTGGGTGTCTTGTGAGATCCGTCTTTTCTTCAGAGAGACAAAGTGTAATTTTCAAAAACATGACCCTAATGAAAATATAGGATGAATACATGTTATCACCACTTTCATGCATTAATGAGGTAACCAGCAGGATGGTAAATCTGGTACAAAGGAGGATTCAAAAGACAGATTCATATGCTTAAAAAAGGAAAAGCATGCTGAACTAAGTTTGCTAAGTTAGAAAAAAAACAGGGCAATAAAACCATAACCTTTGGGGTTATCACTTCTGCATAGAAATATTTTGCATCTCTACTGGACAAAAATCTACAAGTTAATATGCTTGAGCTTTAATCAAGCAACAGTGCATTCCCAGGAAGATCTAAGTAAACCCTTTGGTTTGCTTGTTAGATAAAGGCTCTTAAAGGAAGCTTCAGTCTGGCCCTGAAATGTGTTTCCTTTTGCCTCTTTACAAGTGTTAGCTTCTTTTTCTTAACATAGTCAAACGTTGCATACATCCCATCCATCATAACAGACACAAACACAGCTTGGTGAGAGCTGATGGAATGATGGGACAAATCCATGAATGGATTTATAAAGAATCTATAGATATAAAGCATAGGGGTTTAGAGCAAGCCCACATTTCTGCCTTAGAGACGCCAGTGAATAGGTGTATTTAAAAACCTAAAATTGTGATATTGCTCCAAACCTACAGATCTTAGAGATACCTTATTCCTCACAAATTACCCTTTTCTCTGAATCATAATCTAGAAAGATTGAAGTAGGCCTAAGTGATTCTGTTATGAAAGTAGATTAATCTAGTGAAATGCAACCGTAAGGGCGTGTGGTAATTATCTGTCAATCGTCGTAGGTTAAGTAGGTTACCCCAGCTCATGAAATGTATGCTAGCCTATTAGTTTACTGAAATGATGAACATTATTTCTTCGATAAGCAGAGTTGGCTTAACTCTAAGGGATTTAGCAAAGTTCACATGTGAAGCATCCTCCAGCTGACAGTAATTTCCAAAACAAATCCGACTTTTTAAAAACCTCATAGCAGTTCATTTGTAATACCATCCTCCCTATCGAGATGGTCTTTGAAGTACCCTTTTGGTTAGAGAGAAGTAAGAGAAACCAGCATTACAAAAGACCAAAGACTTCGCTGAGTGCAGTTTCCTCACGGAATTTCATTTTTTGAGTAGAGGTCAAGATCATCTGATTAAAAAGCTCAAATTTTCTGCAACTTTCTATTGAAGTCTGTGGTGTGGAACGTGAGCATGTTTCCATGTTAAGATTATTCAGCTGTGGAAAACACAAGAACTTGCACCCAATTTTCCTTTAAAAGTTGAAGAAATCTGTGGCGCTGCATGTTGGCGCAGAAGTGAGAAAGGTAAAGGTGTTGCTCATGGACTGCGTGGCCATTTTGTTTTGCTTCTCCTGCAAGAAAGCAAAGACAAACACTTGGCAAAGCATTGTAATTCCAGAGTATGAGCAAAGCTGAGACATTTAAGTCTCATGGGAACATGGGAACGAAACGAAACATGGGAACATAGATTCTGTTGGCTAATCCCAATAGGTAATTAATCATGTCCCTGACAGTGTGGAATGCAGCTTTTCCTGCTCTGTGCAGAGACTTTACCAGGCAGGCCGAGAGATTCTTTGAATACTGGAATCTGCAGTGGATTAAGGGGTTGTAAGCCAGTGATTCTGAGATCTGAAGATTTATAGATTTCTTGAACTAGTAAAATTTCAAAATAATGTTGAAGATTAACATGGTGTTAAGTTCTTATTTTGCCACCAAATAACATTGGGACAAACCTCACTATTCATAATTGCCATCATCTCATAAAAGATATGGCTTCACAGACTGTCTTGTTTTCGAGGGCTAGTTCCTAATTGGATTCACTAGTGAATTTGGGGTGAAGATCTATTTAAGTAGCTTAACTTCTTTCTCAAACCTTTCATAAGTGACTGACAGGGTCACTGAAGTACCTGTCGTCCACAGCAGATCAACTGAATGCTACTCCTGAGACAGTGTGACTGGATTAGATTTTGGCTCCAGATAAGGGCTCAATTCTTGAGTTTTTCCTTAGGATCATCTTGATTTAAGGAGGATTCTTTTCAACTAGCTAGGAGATAAAAGATTGAAGCATTGACCAAATTCTGACTGGGGCATGTATTCAGCTTTCTTCTGCCTTACTTGACCTTTAAGCAAGAATCAAATCAAACTCTTGGAATGCCTATTACTAAGGGTGTTGGGCTAAACTTTGGGGAAGAATTTCTCACTTAAGTCTTCCAAAGTACAGCCTGAGAACGTATGAAAGGAGCAGATTTCTGGGTTTTAGTGCCATAGGTTCTGAATGAAGTCTGAGATGGCAGCCCTAGAATCTCAGTTTAGAACAAGCATAATGTGATTTTGATGCACATGGCTCAGGGACCCCCGACTTGAGAAATATTGTCCTTGGAGCTCTAACGAAGTGGAAATAGATAGATAGATATTTAAAATGCATTAAAGTAATATCACAAAGGTGAGTGGGAGTGAGTTACATGTTCCAGATTTCTCACATTTAGAGGGGAGGAAAGATATCAATTAACATTCCATATTTGTAAGTGAAGGATACATGTTGTAACTCTAGGATAACTAGCAAAAGAAAAGAAGAGTACATGATATCCAAACTGAAAGAGACTGAATGACAAATTATCAATGCAAAATAAGGAAAGAAAAAGGAACACAGAACAGATAGGAAAAGATGCATAGTAAGATAGTAGATATTGTGGATAAAGTGAAGGTTCCTATGGCCAGGATTCTCACCTGGCCCTGGTTGGCTAGCTCACTACACATGTGTGGGCAATACGTCATTATTGACTCTATATAAAGAGCCCTGCCCAGTGCTCTGGTGACACGGTGGCACGGCTGCAAGGCTGCAGGAGAGCAGAGATGAGACTCGAGTGGTGGCAGTGCCGAGGACAGAGACTGGGATGGCTGCAGGGGTAGAGAGGCTCAGAGGCAGAGACCCGCCTGCTGCATGCAGACTCACTCTGAGTGGACAGGATTCTAGTGATTGACCTGCCACCGTGGGAATAAAGTTGGGTATAACCCTTTCACCCCAAGAACATTCTACTGTCATTTCTTTGGTCACATTGAATCCATAGTGAACTTGTCTGGGGCTGAAACCCATTGGCAAGACAGATATAAACACAAACATCAGTATACATTGACTAAAAGTGGACTAAATTTTCCAGTGAAAAAACAAAAATCATTAGATGGAAAACAAATGGACAAACCCAACTCCATGTTGTTTAAAGACGTACATTTAAAACATAAGAATAAAGAAAGGTAGAAAGAAGTGACAAACTTTTATCCCACAATCGCTAACTAAAAGGTGTAGCTATATTAGTATAAAAAAATTGAATTAAAAGCAAACAGCATTATTGGAAAGCAAGTCACTTCTTAAGAAGAGATTCAATTAACTAGGAATGTAGAACAGTTTTAAATTCTATGTAGCTAATAACATGGCCTCAAAATGCATTAAATAACAACTGGTAAAACACCAAGGAGAAGAAGACAATCCTCAATCATAGTGGGAGATTTTAATACAACTTTCTTACTATCAAGTAGAACCAACAGACAAAGCCTACTTCAGGTATGACCATGGAGAATGAAGGACAAGGACACAGCCAAAGTCCAGAGAGGACCAGGTACGGGGCATTCCTCCCGAGACCAGAACCAAGGTCTGACATAAGAACTTCCTTCACTCTGGGGCAGGGAATCTGCATTTCTTACCCATCACATTCCTCAATGCGATGCCCCAGTGATTGCTAAATGCTTTTTCCATTCTTCCCTTTCCCAAATGGGAATTTTCACTGTAGATCTCCTATTCCCTCTCTACATCATATACTGAAACCTGAGTAGCGGTGGGGGGAATAACATTCTCTTATTATGTAGATTTCTGGAGCTAGGTCCCATGAAGGGGCCTGCACACTACTACCCAGAGATGCTAGACTTTATTTTGTACTCAGCTGATGGATTATACTTTGGGTTGTCTCCTGAGGGGAGGGATGAGTGTATTCTATATATGGGAATAAGGGTGTGCATGGATATTTAGAGGGTCAGGGGTTTAGAAGTGTCAAGAGCTTGCTAATTGTTGCCTGTGTCTATTTTCCCTTTCTACATTTTAGTAACAGACCCCTCTGAGTGTAAGCTCATCACATGGCTGCCCAGCAAGATGCTATATTTCTCAGTTTTTGAAGGTAGGTGTAGTCATATGACCAAATTTGGGCCAATGAGATATGAGCAGAAGTTATGTGTATTTATCTCCATAAATATGAAGATGAAGCTGCTTGCCCTGATTTTTTTTCACCCACCAATTGGGAAATGACAGTGATCGTAACAATCCCTTGGGTCCTAAGAGGGATACTGAGCTGTCCACCAGCCTTGGTTACTGTATGTTCCCATGGGACAGAGCTGTCCTGCAGGCCCTTGATTATTATGTAAGAAAGAAAGTCTTATCATATATAAGCTATTGTAGTTTGGGGTTCCTTTGCTACAGCAACTTTTCTTGTATCCTAACTAGTAGAGATGTGTTGTGGAGTAACAGTGGCCAGTTGGAAAGGTGAGAGTGGGGAGGAAGAAGCTGTTGCAAGCCTTAATAGCATGCTCAGGAGTCAGGATTTGAGGGACTTGGTAAGGTAAAGACTGCAGAAGGACTGGATGGGTGGTTGGGCCATTGGTGGTGATAGGGAAGCTGATGACATGGCTTCGCTTCAGCCACTTCCTGTGATGTTTAGGATTCTGTATCTCCATGTATACCCTTCTCGAGAATTCCATGCCCATATGTCCAAGGACTGATCAGAATTTCTCTTGGGGGGTTAAATAGGCTTCTCAAACTCAACATTTCAAAGCTTAGCTTTCTTCCCCAGAGAGCTTTCTGTTCTTTTGTATTCCCTATTCTGGTTAATAATTCTACCACTCAGTATCACCCCTGACCCAGATGTCCTCACTAGAAACTAGGGTCACCCTTGATTCCTTCTTCATCACCACACATAGTTTCTCATAAAGATCCCCTACTCCCATTTTCTTCATTCATTTCTCTGGTCCCATTGCCTTGATTCAGGTCCCCATTTTCTTTTACCTCAATGTTGTAGTATCCTCCTTTCTAGCTGATCTCTCTGATTTCAGTGGCCCCCATGCTTCACATTGCTCTCAGGGCTGTTTTTCTAAAACACAAAGTTGACTATATCACTTCACCTGTTTATATTCTTTCTCCATTTCCTATAAGCCAAGGAGCCCACAGTCAGTACAGATCTGGTCCCCTTTTAGCCCTTTTCAAGCCCCTAGGTGCACTGTGGGACCTGAGCACACTAGGCTTGGCAGTATCCTCTCTACCTAGAATGTCCTTGTCCTCTCTTCACTTAACGGACTCTTACTTAGCCTTCAAAACCCAGCTTAAATATGACTCTTTGGAAAATTTTTCCAGGTTTCTGTGGTTTAGTTGCTTTATCAATATTTTATAAATGAATGAATGAATTCAAGATAGAATACTGACAACTGAATCCCAAAGAACACACCCAGCAGAAAGGCAAAACATTTTAGAAGTCTAGAATTTTACCACTGGAAAAGAAACTAATAGATTTTAAAGATCATCTAAATGTATTTATATATGAGCTTCAGAGAAGTTAAATGACTTTCCCAGGATCAGACAGCAGAACTGAAAGTAAGACGTGGGTTTTCTGGTTTGGTTTCTGATGCTGTTTTCCTACATTTTGCTGGGAAAGTGTCAGAGAATAATTTTAAAGAAGGGTTTATCTGGAAGTTTGAGTTTAAAGGTTTGGACATTTTAGCTTGTGGACTAAGTTGCAATTCAAGTCAAGTATGGAATGATCAGAATGTCGATATAACCTCATCATAGAGATAGTCATCTAAGATATGAGCCATTTTCCCAGAGGGACAGATAGAGATCCTGTGTGCACACCAATGTGGATTTTGAAAACCAGAGAGTGTCCAGTCCAAGGGCTCAAAATGTTTTTTTTGACCCAGAGGCTCTTTCAGCCCAGCTTCTAAGAATAGTGTTTTTGAATGCTTAAAAAACATCAAACATAGAAATAAAAACCAATTGCACTGAAAATATGGTTACCAAAGTATTAAAAAATTGTACATGTGTGACATATGTCCTTTATTTAACCTACTAAATAACAAGGTCTAGGAGTAGTCTAATAATTACCATGATTTTGAAGTGGCAATGAATATAAAGAATATTTCAAGATACCTGGGATGACTGTCATGTGATAGAAAAATGTTTGTGATTTCTGTTGATAACAAGTCAAAGGTTCTACTAACAGAACTGTGGTTTGAAATTTAACTTTTGTTAGAGATCAGTGAAAATGAAGAGGAAATGTTTTTTTCTCTCAGGTTCACTGCTCTGCCAAACTGCAGGTTGAGAATCCACCCTCTGGATTGTCCAACCTCTTCGCTTTAAAGCTGAGGAATGTTTTCTCTGAAATATGTGAAGTGAGTTCAAATAAAATTAATTCAAAGAAAACTATTGATGGAGTGTATGCAGTTGGCCTCTTTCAACTCAGCACACTTCTCTCAAGGAACATGGGCTTAAAAACAGAATCAGAGAAGGGAGGTTGCTTTTAAGCCATTTCTGCTTTCTGCTCAGTGTTCCTGGTTCCTAAGACCTGCTTGGTGCAAAGGCCCTTAGAAGGGGAGATTAAGAACAAAACTCAAGTTGCTATCTCAATAAATTATCCTGCCACCATTCTAAGAACAAGAAGAAAGATGGCAGTTAATTTTTGAAAAAAGTCCAACAGTAAGAAGTATCCAAGCAATATATACAAATACAGAATCATTATGTTGTACACCTGAAACTAATAATGATGTTACAAGTCGATTCCACCTCAATATCAAAAAAGGAATAATGTGACTGTAGGTTTGGGATGCAAAGTCACCTGGATTGTACATATTTTTTATTTGACTTCTTAAAAAATACACATTATGGAGGTGTGGAGTAAGGCTTGAAAATATTTCTTAAACCAAATAATTGACTAAATTTGCCAAAACAACTTATTGAATTCATGTCTCTACCATTGATTTATAGTGCTTCCTTTATCAGGTATTAGATTATTAAATTTACTTGGGTCTACCTCTTGACCATATAATTCGCTAATTCCTGTGCTACTCCACACATGTGCTATACCAAGACTCATTTAATTACATCTCTGATATTTTGGGCATTTGAACAATAATAACAACAATAATAATATAAAAGAGAAGTGTTCAAAAATGCCCTGTTAAAGGACTGAATGCCTAGGCTTGAATTGAACGGATATTGCCCAGAGGTCCTGAGCAGCTAAATCTTTTGAACCTTTTTGATCACAGCCCACAATGAGAAATAGATTTTTTCACTGGAACTCATCACGTGCGTGCATGCATACACATATACAGTTTGTACGTGATTCAAACAAAAGTTTCCCCAGACGTCTCTTAATAAGTGATGATTTCATGTGAAACCTTCATGAGAGTGTATATCAATGATACCTTAACAAATAAATAAATAAATAAGTAATGAGACCCACTGGATATTTTTGTTCCATGCCATTCTATTCCATTCAAAGTAATGCTGGCCAGTGACCTGCTATTTATGACCAAGGACTGAGTTACAGCCCGTACTTAAATAAACACTGGACTAGATGAACTCTGAGGATTCTCAAATTCTAAGATTTAATGATGTATGTGTGGGTCATATAAATAAGTACAGTATTAGATGGGGCAAATTTTTTCAAGAAATGTTCTTTTTTTTTGGTATCATTAATCTACAATTACATGAAGGACATTATGTTTACTAGGCTCTGCCCTTCACCAAGTCCCCCCAACATACCCCTTCACGCTCACTGTCCATCAGCTTAGTAAGATGCTGTAAAATCACTACTTGTCTTCTCTGTGTTGTAGAGCCCGCCCCGTACCCCCACACACATTATACATGCTAATTGTAATGCCCCCTCTCTTTTTCCCCCCCTAATCCCTCCCTTCCACCCATCCTCCCCAGTCCCTATCCCCCTGGTCACTGTTAGTTCATTCTTGGGTTCTGTGATTCTGCTGCTGTTTTGTTACTTCAGTTCTTTGTTCTTATACTCCACAGATGAGTGAAATCATTTGGTACTTGTCCTTCTCTGCTTGGCTTATTTCACTGAGCATAATACCCTCTAGCTCCATCCATGTTGTTGCAAATGGTAGGATTTGCTTTCTTCTTATGGCTGAATAATATTCCATTGTGTATATGTACCACCTCTTCTTTATCCATTCATCTACTGATGAACATTTAGGTTGCTTCCATTTCTTGACTATTGTAAATAGTGCTGTGATAAACATAGGGGTGCATCTGTCTTTTTAAAACTAGGCTGCTTAGGGTAAATTTCTAGAAGTGGAATTCCTGGATCAAATGCTATTTCTATTTTAAGCATTTTGTGGAACCTCCATACTGCTTTCCACAATGGTTGAACTAATTTACATTCCCACCAGCAGTGTAGGAGGGTTCCCCTTTCTCCGCAACCTCGCCAACATTTGTTGTTGTTTGTCTTTTGGATGGTAGCCATCCTTACTGGTGTGAGGTGGTATCTCATTGAGGTTTTAATTTGCATTTCTCTGATGACAAGCGATGTGGAGCATCTTTTCATGTGTCTGTTGGCCATCAGAAATTCTTCTTTAGAGAACTGTCTATTCAGCTCCTCTGTCCATTTTTTAATTGGATTATTTGTTTTTTGTTTGTTGAGGCATGTGAGCTCTTTGTATATTTTGGATGCCAATCCTTTATCGGATCTGTCATTTATGAATATATTCTCCCATACTGTAGGATACCTTTTTGTTCTATTGATGGTGTCCTTTGCTGTACAGAAGCTTTTTAGCTTGATATGCTCCCACCTGTTCATTTTTACTTTTGTTTCCCTTTCCTCGGGAGATATGTTCATGAAGAATTCACTCATGTTTATGTCCAAGAGATTTTTACCTATGTTTTTTTCTAAGAGTTTTATGATTTCGTGACTTGCATTCAGGTCTTTGATCCATTTCGAATTTACTTTTGTGTATGGGATTAGACAGTGATCCAGTTTCATTCTCTTACATGTAGCTGTCTAGTTTTGCCAGCACCATCTGTTGAAGAGACTGTCATTTCCCCATTGTATGTCCATGGCTCCCTTATTGTATATTAATTGACCATACATGTTTGGGTTAATGTTTGGAGTCTCTATTCTGTTACACTGGTCTGTGGCTCTGTTCTTGTGCCAGTACCAAATTGTCTTGATTACTGTGGCTTTGTAGTAGAGCTTGAAGTTGGGGAGCGAGATCCCCCCCACTTTATTCTTCCTTCTCAGGATTGCTTTGGCTATTTGGGGTCTTTGGTGGTTCCAGTTCATTGAAGAATGCTGTTGGTAATTTGATAGGGATTGCATCGAATCTGTATAATGCTTTGGGCAGGATGGCCATTTTGAAGATATTAGTTCTTCCTAGCCAGGAGCATGGGATGAGTTTCCATTTGTTAGTGTCCTCTTTAATTTCTCTTAAGAGTGTCTTATAGTTTTCAGGGTATAGGTCTTTCACTTCCTTAGGTTTATTCCTAAGTATTTTATTCTTTTTGATGCTATCATGAATGGAATTGTTTTCCTGATTTCTCTTTCTATTAGTTCATTGTTAGTGTATAGGAAAGCCACAGATTTCTGTGTGTTAATTTTGTATCCTGCAACTCTGCTGAATTCAGATATTAGTTCTAGTAGTTTTGAGTGGAGTCTTTAGGGTTTTTTATGTACAATATCATGTCATCTGCAAATAGTGACAGTTTGACTTCTTCTTTACCAATCTGGATTCCTTGTATTTCTTTCTATTGTCTAATTGCCATGGCTAGGACCTCCAGTGCTATGTTGAATAACAGTGGGGAGAATGGGCATCAATGTCTTGTACCCAATCTCAGAGGAAAAGCTTTCAGCCTCTCACTGTTCAGTATGATGTTGGCTGTGGGTTTATCATATATGGCCTTTATTATGTTTAGGTACTTGCCCTCTATGCCCATTTTGTTGAGAGTTTTTATCATGAATGGACATTGAATTTTGTAGAATGCTTTTTCAGCATCTATGGAGATGATCATGTGGTTTTTGTCCTTCTTTTTGTTGATGTGGTGGATGATGTTGATGGATTTTCGAATGTTGTACATCCTTGCATCCCTGGGATGAATCCCACTTGGTCATGGTGTATGATCCTCTTGATGTATTTTTGAATTCGGTTTGCTAATATTTTGTTGAATATTTTTGCATCTACATTCATCAGGGATATTGGTCTGTAGTTTTCTTCTTTGGTGGGGTCTTTGCCTGGTTTTGGTATTAGGGTGATGTTGGCTTCATTGAATGAGTTTGGGAGTATTCCCTCCTCTTCTATTTTTTGGAAAACTTTAAGGAGAATGGGTATTATCTCTTCTCTGTATGTCTGATAAAATTCTGAGGTAAATCCATTCTACCTGGGAGTTTTGCTCGGGTAGTTTTTTTAATTACGGCTTCAATTTCATTGCTGGGATTTGATCTGTTTAGATTTTCTGTTTCTTTCTGGGTCAGTTTTGGAAGGTTGTATTTTTCTAGGAAGTTGTCCATTTCTCCTAGGTTTTCCAGCTTGTTAGCATATAGGTTTTCATAGTATTCTCTAATAATTCTTTGTATTTCTTTGGGTTCTGTCGTGATTTTTCCTTTCTCATTTCTGATTCTGTTGATATGTGTTGACTCTCTTTTTCTCTTAATAAGTCTGGCTAGAGGCATATCTATTTTGTTTATTTTCTTGAAGAACCAGCTCTTGGTTTCATTGATTTTGCTATTGTTTTATTCTTCTCAATTTTATTTATTTCTTCTCTGATCTTTATTATGTCCCTCCTTCTCCTGACCTTAGGCCTCATTTGTTCTTCTTTTTCCAATTTCGATAGTTGTGACATTAGACTATTCATTTGGGACTGTTCTTCCTTCTTTAAATATGCCTGGATTGCTATATACTTTCCTCTTAAGACTGCTTTTGCCACGTCCCACAGAAGTGGGGGCTTTGTGTTGTTGTTGTCATTTGTTTCCATATATTGCTGGATCTCCATTTTAATTTGGTCATAGATCCATTGATTATTTAGAAGCATGTTGTTAAGCCTCCATGTGTTTGTGAGCCTTTTTGCTTTCTTTGTACAATTTATTTCTAGTTTTATACCTTTGTGGTCTGAAAAGTTGGTTGGTAGGATTTCAATCTTTTGGAATTTACTGAGGCTCTTTTTGTGGCCTAGTATGTGTTCTATTCTGGAGAATGTTCGATGTGCACTTGAGAAGAATGTGTATCCTGTTGCTTTTGGATGTAGAGTTCTGTAGATGTCTGTTAGGTCCATCTGTTCTAGTGTGTTCTTCAGTGCCTCTGTGTCCTTACTTATTTTCTGTATGGTGGATCTGTCCTTTGGAGTGAGTGGTGTGTTAAAGTCTCCCAAAATGAATGCATTCATACTATTTCCTCCTTTAATTCTGTTAGTATTTGTTTCACATATGTTGGTGCTCCTGTATTGGGTGCATATGTGTTTATAATGGTTATATCCTCTTGTTGGACTGAACTGTTTATCATTATGTAATGTCATTCTTTATCTCTTGTTACTTTGTTTGTTTTGAAGTCTATTTTGTCTGATACTAATACTGCAACACCTGCTTTTTTCTCTCTGTTGTTTGCAGGAAATATCTTTCTCCATCCCTTGACTTTTAATCTGTGCATGTCTTTGGGTTTGAGGTGAGTCTCTTGTAAGTAGCATATAGATGGGTCTTGCTTTTTTATCCATTCCATTACTCTGTGTCTTTTGATTGGTGCATTCAGTCCATTTACATTTAGGGCAATTATTGAAAGACATGTACTTATTGCCATTGCAGGCTTTAAGTTTGTGGTTACCAAAGGTTCAAGGTTGGCTTCTTTACTACCTTAGTGTGTAACTTAACTCGCTTATTGAGCTATTATAAACACAGTCTGATGATTCTTTATTTCTCTCCCTTCTTATTCCTCTTCCTCCTTTCTTCATATGTTGGGTGTTTTGTTCTGTGCTCTTTTTAGGAGTGCTCCCATCTAGAGCAGTCCCTCTAAAATACCCTGTAGAGGTGGTTTGTGGGAGGCAAATTCCCTCAACTTTTGCTTGTCTGGGAATTGCTTAATCCCTCCTTCATATTTAAATGATAATCATGCTGGATACAGTATCCTTGGTTCAAGGCCCTTCTGTTTCATTGCATTAAATATATCATGCCATTCTCTTCTGGCCTGTAAGTTTTCTGTTGAGAAGTCTGTTGATAGCCTGATGGGTTTTCCTTTGTAGGTGACCTTTTTCGTCTCTCTAGCTGCCTTTATAAGTCTGTCCTTGTACTTGAGCTTTGCCATTTTAATTACTATGTGTCTTGGTGTTGTCCTCTTTGGGTGCCTTCTGTTGGGAGTTCTGTGTACTTCTGTGGTATGAGCGACTATTTCCTCCCCCAGTTTGGGGAAGTTTTCAGCGCTGATTTCTTCAAATACACTTTCTATCCCTTTTTTTCTCTCTTTTTCTTCTGGTACTCCTATAATGCAGATATTGTTCCTTTTGGATTGGTCACACGGTTCTCTTACTATTGTTTCATTCCTGGAGATCCTTTTATCTCTCCCTGTGTCAGCTTCTATGCGTTCCTGTTCTCTGGTTTTAATCTATCAATGGCCTCTTGCATCCTGTCCATTCTGCTTTTAAGTCCTTCCAGAGATTGTTTTATTTCTGTAGTCTCCCTCTGTACTTGCTCCTTTAGCTCTTGCATATTTCTCTGCAGATCCATCAGCATGTTTATGATTTTTATTTTGAATTCTTTTTCAGGGAGACTGGTTAGATCTGTCCCTGCAGATCCTCTCTCAGGGGTTGTCTGGATTATTTTGGACTGGACTAAATTTTTCGGCCTTTTCATGTTGATAGCGGTGGTTGTAGGCAGGTTGCGGGTGTGTCAGCTGGGAGAACAAAGTCCTTTCCTGCTTGCTGGATGCCTTGCCCTTCTCTGCTGCCTGTGTCAGTTACCTGCACTCCTGGAGCAGCCACCGGGTTAATCCCCTAAGCTCCTGTGGGTGGGGTCTCCGTCAGAGCAGCCCAGAGCCCTACGGGGAGTGGCAGGTATACTTGGTGCGCTCCTCCGCAATAGTGGTGCCCCTGCCAGGCAGCTGTTCACCAGCAGTGGCCTTTGGGTCTGGCCCGGGCAGCTGTGCATTGGACTGGGATTCCGGTTGGCTGCTGGGAGCGCTGCTGCTCCCTCTGGCACCGCTGCAGGTGCGCGCGGGCCTCTCCCATGCCCCTCTGGCACCTCCGCCACTGGCACGCATGGGCCACTCCTGGGCCACTCGGTTGCCGCCACCATGGGCTCACGCGCACCTCTCCTGGGCATCTCTGGTGCTGCGGCCACCGGCGTGCGCGGACCACTCCCAGGCTGCTCTGTTGCCGCCGTGGTGGGTTCGCATGGGCCACTCTCAGTCCCCTCTGTCGCCACCGGTGCACATGGCCCCTTCCAGTCCCCTTTGGCACCGCCGCCCCCGGTGCATGCTGCCACTCTCCCACTACTGGGCTGATGTGTTGGGGTCCGCGCCGGTTGGGGGAACAACTGGCATGCTGCTTAGTGCTGTGAGTGGCGTCAGAGCTGCACTGCCACCCAGGGGGTTAGGGCGCCTAAAGTTCCCCGGGATTCCCAGCTGCTGGTTAAGTGTGCCGGGATGACTTCATCCAACAGTGAGGTCCCTGTGTCTTTAAGACTTGCAAAAAGCACTCACTTTTCTTTTGTCTCAGGGGTGCCAGTTGTGGGGAACTGCCTGTAGGTTTTGCTTTTCTGTTTCTCTAGTATCCAGCACCCCGTGCACCTTGTGTCTGCGCTCCAGGTGCGGATTTCTAGAGCTGGTTGTTTAGCCGTCCTGGGCTTTCACTCCCTCCCCGTTCTGACTCCTTTGTTCCCGCCGGGTTCTTCCTGTGGGGAAGCGTTCGGGTCTCGCCTGGCCACGGCTTGTATCTTACCCCCTTTGTGTGATGTTGAGTTCTCAAAGATGTAGATGTATCCTGGCTGTTGTACTGTATCCACTGGTATCTCTTTTAGGAATAGTTGTATTTATTCTATTTTCATAAATATATATGTTTTTGGGAGGAGATTTCCACTGAACTACTCACACTGCCATTTTGGCTCCGCCCCCAGTCAAAATGTTCTTATTTTTATCTCTAACTTTTTATTTTAAAAATTATGAAACTGCAGATAAGTTGAAAGAATAGTACAATAAGTGCCCTATACTGTTCACTAAGACTGAGAATTATTTTACATTTGCTTCTTTCTCTGTCCAAATGCACACACATATGTGAACACACACACACACACACACACACACACACACACACATATACAGTTATTTTTATTATTTTGGCTAAATCCTTTGAAAGTAAGTTGCAGACGTAGTTTATCCTGAAATACAATACATTAACTTGTTATCTCTTGAAAATAGGGATATTTTCTGATGTCACAATACTATTATCACATGCAGGAAATTCAACATTAATGCAACAATATTATCTACTATACAGATCACATTCACATTTCCCCAATTGTCCCCAGATGTTCTTTTAGCTATTTTTCTTCCACTTGGGATTCAATCGAGGACCATGCAGTGGCTCTTCCATATGAGACATTAAGCAAGTCAACTGGTTTGTGAGCCCAGTGTTTTGTGAGCCCAGTCAACTCACAAAACAAGAGGTAATAATATGTCTTTAAAAAATTTATTGACATAATTTCAGGCTTTCAGAAAAGTTGCAGGAAGAGTACAGTGAATTACTGGATATCCAGAATCCCCAAATGTTGATTTCCCTTTATTTGCTTTATTCCTCTCTCAATCTCTATCATCTATCTCTAGTTATATCTCTTGTTTTTTTCAGAACTACTAAAGAGCAACTAGTAGAATGATGCTCATTTACCGTTTAATACTTTAGTTGGTATTTCCTAAAAATACCAACTTATGTAGCCATATACAGTGATTTTAAAAGTGAGTTAACACTGATACAATACTATAGCCTGATCTGTTGGTATACCTAATTGAATTTCACCATTGTCTAATAATGTCTTTTATTGCAAAAACAAAGAGTGTAAAGTTCCAAGATTTATGTTGCTTTCAGTTATCATGTCTCTTTAGTCTCCTTTAATCTGGAATATTCCCTGAGTCTTTCTTTGTACTTCATGACAGTGCCATTTTTTGAAGAGCGCAGGCCAATTATTTTGTAGATTGTCCTTCACTTGCAGTTTGCCTGATGTTCCTCATGATTAGATGCAGATCATGCATTTGGGACAGGAATCCTGCAGAGGTGATGCAGAATTCTCAGTGCATGTTACTAGGAGGCACAACCTGGCAATTAAACCCATTACTGACAATGGTAACTTTGATCATTTGGGTAAGCTGATATCTGCCAGTAACTGTAAAATTACTGCTTTTCCCTTTGTAATTAATAAGTGGCTTCTGGAGAGATGCTTTGATATTCTGTGAATATCCTGTTACTACTCAAGCTTTTACCTACTGCTTTAGCATGCATTGATGATTCTTACCTGATTTAATCATTATTATGATAGTGGCCAAATGATGACTTTTACATTTCTATCATTCCTCCTACATTTATTATTTGGCTTTCTACTATAAGGAAGATCTTTCTCTTCTTATTTATTTACTTGTTTGTTTGTTTTCATTCATTTAAATGTGAATTCATAGATTCTTACTATATTCAATAAATTATAATCTTCAGTGTTATTATTTACTTTTATACTCAGATTGTTCCACAGTTGGCCAGTGGGAGTTCTTCAAGCTGGCTTCTGTGAGCTTTTAACACATCTCCATCGTTTCTTCTGCACTTCCTTACTTTTTTGCACAAGATGACTCAGGCTCATTTTGTATTTTCCTTCTTCCAACCGTAAAATCAGCCATTTTGTAAGGATCCCTGGTTCCTTCTAGTAGAAAATGTTCTTTAGAAACCAAGTTCTTGATCCTGGGTATGTTCATCATTACTAGAGTGTCATTACTTCTAGGCCCTCTCAGTAGACAGGCCTGGGAAATAGATGTATATATATATATACATACATATGCATACTCAATACATATACACACTCATACATATCTGTATCCATTTCTGTATCTAGCTGTCTATATACATCTAAAAACTGATACCTCTGGTTCCAGTCCAACACAGCAGCATTCAGTGTATTCCTCCCCTTTCCATAATTGTAACTACTGTCTTCAACAGTGAAAAACCTGGGTCCCATTATTTGCAATATATTTACTTATTCAATTAGTCCTAGAATACATATAAAGTAGTTTCAGAATTGCAAACTCATGCCTATGCAAAAAAAAAACCTTTCTTACTAGAGTTCAGTATTTGTTTAGAGTTCTTTTCTGTTGAGCCTGAGAGCATGTGGGCCAAATTCTGGGTATCAAAGTTACTTGGATTAATGCCCCCTCCCCAATGCTATTATGTTATGTATTTAGAAAATGTTTCAGTTCATTTGTTTGTATTAACTTTTAATTTTTTATTTTAAGCCACTCAATTCTGGGGTGGCTTGTCATGCAGCAGTGGAATACCCAGACACCATGGCCTCACACCACAAGGCACATGATGTCAGTTTGTCCTGTTGTCATTGGTGAAAAGTTGGGTCATTTGGTTCAGGTCTTGTCTACCAGATTGCCCCATTATAATTAATAAGTAATCTGTGGGGTATCTCATCTTTCTTTAGTAACTCTGCTACATGAACTTAAGACCATTATAACAATAGTGGTGGCAGGGCACTACTTCAGTGTTACGTTTATGTTTTTCTTGTTGGAAATACCAGCCTTAATGTCATAGGAAGACCAAGAGAAGGCGAGCACCTGTTGACTGACTGCCCAGCAGGTGGGCTCCACAACTGGCAGAGAAGGTGGAAATCCAGCTGTGATGAAAATACTTGATTGTATACAGAATCTGTGCTTGAAACAGATTGCTACAAACTCTGTGTAGGTTTGCCAGCTTGTGATTCTGATCCCGAATCATGAGATTTGGAGAAAGAAGACAAGCAAAGAGAGTCTTTTTATTTGAAGCTTTTCATATGGAGTTAGGATTGGGTGCTGAGAAGTCTGTTAAGGACACTGCTTTTTGCTTCATAGTAATGCAATTGATTCTTAGGATAAATGTTCCACTGTATAAAACTAGTTGGCTCTATGTTACTTTCTTGGTCCATGTCTTCTAATTTCTGCTTTTAAATATATAATTTGACCATATTCAAGCAATTAAATCATGATCCTGTCTTTCCATCTTGCAGATGTTCATGGCTATATCCCTAATACCAAGGATGTGTAGGGCACATGGTAGGGACTGAGTGTGTACAGGCATGAATAAATGAGCACATGGGGATTCCCACTCTTTCATTCATTCCTCACAGATTTATAGCATGCTCACTCTCCTGTTATATGCCAGGAATTACCTAGGCATGGAACCGCAGAGGTTAATAAAACAGCCTCTGCTTCAAGGGCTAGCCAGCTAGAGGTAAAGAGAGAAACATAATGAATTACAAAAGTTGGGTGGGGACTGGCACTGATAGGAATGTGCACTGGGTTTGTTGTATTTCTAAGGTACTTCTTCACAATTAAGGCACATCGAGGTATTATTCACAGGGAAGTGCAAGGACGCACAGCGGCTTAGTAAGCAGCTGAAAGAACACATCATAGTTATAAAAAAGACAGGCAGGGGGCTCCACAGTATTGCACACATATTTATCAGTCTCACCAACATCATCATCATTTTTTAAAAGTAGTTGAGTTCACTAACAAGTACCTGGGATTACCAGCATTGCTGAACTGTTTCTGAGTAGTACACTGGGTTTTATAGGAACAGAGAAGAAGGGGTGAAAAAGGCTTCCTGCAGTTAATTAACCTGGGTCAAAATTATGAAATACTTCTATGAGATTTGCCTTAGTGTAAAGTGTAATCTTAAAAATGAAGATAGTCAAAAAAAAAGAAAAATATTTTTAAAATCATGCATAAGTCCACCCATAGGTAAACATCTTTGTTTATATTTTTCCTAGTTTCTACAACATATATACTTTAAACTATACAAAAATAAGACCAATCTGTATATTTTCTTTCAGGACTCCTTTTTCCCACTTAACAATAATTTGTGAATATGTTGCTATGTTATTACATATTCTCCTATGATGTCAAATTTAAGGGCAGCACTATATGGAGAGAGAGAATGTTGGGATAAAATTGCTGACTAAGCCACAAAGTTACATACAAACACTACTATTAATGTTACCAGTATTTGTAATTCTACTGGAAAAAAAACCCTCACAATCTTACCAATCTTTTCTACAAGTTAACGTGTAAATTGTTAACTTTGTAGAGTCGGGGCCCCCATCAATAGTAATTATTAAATTAAAGTTACATTTTTCTAAGCCTGCACTAGCCAGTATAGCATAGCCACATGTGGCTACTGAGCACTTGAAAAATGAAGTTTTAATTTTATTTAATTTTCCTCAATTAAATTATTTTTTAAGTAAAAAATAAATATGGACTCATTTTAAAATGTAAAATAAAGATGAACAGCTGAGGCAGAAACAGGTGGAGATGTAGACACTAGTATACAAGAAGAGGAAAAAAGCCAAAGGGATTGGAAGAAAGTATGTTGAGAATTTTGTGCTATTTGCTGCAGCAGACAAAAACAAAAAAGCTGTTTGTTGTGTAAAACTGTTTATAAAGATAATAAAGTGGAAAATAGTAAGGGACATTTTCAAATACAAAGCGAATTTGGTAAGAGTCAAAAAAGAACCAATAAAATGAGTTGCCTGCATTCAAAATTGAAAATCCAATGAGAATTATTTTAAAAAATCATAACAGGCTCTGACCTTGTAACTCTGGCCAGCTTTATAATGGCTTGGATTCTTGCACTTATGAGAAAACCAGTTTAAATGGTGCATATCTCTGAAACAGACTCTATGAAAAGCATCACGGACACGGTTGTTAAAACAGTTCAGCATATACACCAAATGCTGTGACTCATCACCAGTTTATGGAATCGTCGAAAGAAATAGACAATGAATGGAATGATCTTGTGTTGGTTGCCAATGCTTGTTGGTTGAGCCGCAAAGAGTTTTACAAAGTTTCACTGTTCTGTTAACTCCAATTCAAGATTTTCTTGAAACAAAAAGAATGCTTGCCAAATACTCATTGATTAAAAAAAAAAGGCAATGTGATTTACATGTTTTTTGCATGAGTATCACACTGCATCAGAGTAAGTTTGAAGCTCTAAGAAAAGGAAAAGCTTATTTTCCTTTTGTGATTTAGTTCTTTATTTGTGATTTAGTTAGGTATAAGAACTTATGTTGGAATTGAAAGTTTTCATGATTCAAATCAATAGTAATGATTTATCTATTTTTCAAACATGAATCAATATGCATAAGATTTCAATTATAAATTGTAAAGTGGCTGTAAAAACTAAATATATTTGGAGAATGCTTCATTAAGGTTGATAAACTTAGAATTGCTTCTCAAATAACACAATATCCCTTTGAATTTAATGTTAAGAATACTGAGTTGACACAAATTAGTGCATTTACTTAACTTGGACAGGCCTGGGTTCGAAACTGACATGCATTTGCTTTAAAGTCAAATCAATTCTTGTAAAACATAAACTGGTTTTGTCAATGGACATGTAAATATTAAAGGACAATAATTTTTAGTATTCATTGAGTTACTGGAAAGTTTTTAGGTGTGTTAAAACAACTTTAGGTATGAAAAATTTGGGGCATGTGAACTTACTTTTTTTTAACTGTAAATTTTATGAAATCTAAATACAGGTTAAGTATTTCTCAAGAAAATATAGCATCCAAAGTTGTGCTATAAGGGTGAAATACATACTGGATTTCAAAGACTTAGGATAAAAAAGAGAATCTAAAATACCTCGTGGATAATTTTTTTACATATCGAAAGGACAATATTTTGGATATATTGGGTAAAAGAATATGCATTATTAACATCAATTTCTCCAGTTTCCAGTTAGTTCTTTTCTTAATTGGGCTACGAGAAAATGTAAAATTGCATATGTGGCTCCATTGGACAGCACTGCTCTGCATCAGGAAACATGGGCTTATTTATTTCACAATACTCCAGTACAATATCAAAAGAGCATGGAATCATCTTTTCATTATTTGATAAGTGAACTTACTCCCAAATTTTGGACAATTTTTTGTAACATTACTGGCTTCTGGAAGACCAAGGCGTGTCTGAAACTTGCAGTAACTTTTCAGGTTTAGAGCCTGTGTTTTGTAAGAATAACAGGAGTTGAGTGAGAAAAAGAAGGCTAAGGCTGGATTGTGAAAAGTCTTTAAGCCTTATGCAGCATTTGATCTTTATTCTGTAGGCAATTTAGCAAGGGGGTTATTGTATCATTAGATTTGTATTCTGGAAAGGTAGCTCTTGAAGCCTGAGGGGCATGAACTTATGGAGCCAGTTATTACTGTGCAGGCTGGAAATAACAAAGGCCTGAATTTAGATAATGGGAGACAGGGCATGGAGGAAACCACGAGATGGATTCAAGGAAGATTTGGTGGTAAGTGGTACATGAGAGAAAAAGGGAAAGAGTCTAGAATGAGTTTGAAGTTTCTGAGGTGGTGAGCTCAGTGGATGGTGGTACAGAATCTGTTTTTATTCACTGTTTAGTAATGCAAATATCTCAAGTTTGAGATTACATGAGAAAGATCAAGTTGGGGAGCAAGGTAAAGAGTTCAGCTTGGTCATTTGACTTTGACTCTGTATGGGGTGAATATAACCAATAGACACGTCCAGCGCTCAGGGGAAAAGGTGCAAAGATTGCCAAATGGGGTGGTCATGTTGGAGGAAAAAAAATACACACACACACGCACATACCATTTCTTTGTAACACCAACAGAATGTTCTTTTGACTTTATTTTTCCCATTTGGCAGACATCTTGCCAGTACAATTTTCTTTTTCATATGATGATGAAAATGCACTTTCTAAATTATTTTTGAATAATTGCAAATAACCAAAGTACAATAACTTTTTTTATTATTAAAGTATCATTGATCTACAATCTTTTGTTGGTTTCAAATACACAACACAGTGGTTCAATATTTACCCATATTCTCAAGTCCCCACCCCCTCCAGTGCCATCACCGTCCATCATTATAGTAAGATGTCACAGAATCATTAACTGTATTCTCTGTGCTGTACTACCCTCCCCTTGACTAACCTATATTATGATTGCGAATTATTGTGCCCAGTAATCCCCTTCTCCCTCCCCCTTTGCCTGCCTCAGCCCCTCCCCTTTGGTAACCACTAGTCCCTTCTCAGTGTCTGTGAGTCTATTGCTATTTTGTTCCTTCTTCAATAAGTCGTTTTTTAAGGAAGCAAGTTTAAAGTAATATTTGTTCCTTTTCACTTGTGGACTTTTTATGTCAACAGGGATACATAGATTGGAACAAAACCTATCCATTTCAAACAAAAATGAGAAAACTATATATTTGTAAATGATTTTGAAAACATGAGATTGAAGATTATTAAAGGACAAACTTCCCGATGCAATGAACATATTTAAAAATATTAATATTAATATATCCTTAAAGAGCAAGATATTTATAATTAACATGGTGATAAGCCAAGCAATATACTATAAAAGCAGAAGAAATCTATGGCTTAGTGAGGAGGAGCATATTCTCTTCTATAGCCTTGATGTTAACAGTAACTGATGCATAATGATTTTAGGCAGTTTCTCAGAGCCTGACAGAGGGGAGTCATAGGACTGGTTGTGCCAAAGGAATGAAGCTGAAAACTGAGCCAAAGAAGATTTTAAAATAAGAGCTGTGTCAACATGCATTAAATTCACTTGCTTTGAAGAAGCTGCAACAGGACCCAGGAACAGGAAAAAAATATTGTTTTGTCTTTGCATGCCAAAATGTAATCGTTCCTTTTCTTCTACACTTTCCTTAAAACAGCAATTGTCTGCGTGAACAATGAGTGTGTTTTAAATGAACAATTCAGTGCTTTCTTTCTGCTCTCATTTCCAGTACTGGAATGGCAAGATAATAGACTAGAAATTCTGACTTCGGAGTTAGACCAACTCACACTCCAAGTTTCCCTCTGCCACAGACTGGTATGTGGCCTTGAGCAGGTCACTTGGCCTCCGTGTCTACGTCTTTAAACAGGAAATAAACCTTACTGGGTTGGGAGGATTAGAAATGACATATATAAAGAACTCACAGTACATTACAAATACTGTGGCCCATAGTGGACATTTGAGAATGGAAGTTGGGCATTCAGGACAATGTAGTTTAAAGGGAAGAGCCCTGACCTGGGATATGGGGCCCAGGGTCCTGTTTCCTGAGCCTTTGTTTCACTGACAAGTACCAGACTCTGGGCTGATCTGTCAAACTTTTTGGATTTGAGTCCTATTAAGGAAAGAGTGTAGGCTGGAGAGAAACACAGGCCAAGTTCAAGGACATTAGGGTGCTGCCACTCATGCAAGGTGGAAAGTTCTTCAGTGGAGAGCTGACCGCTGTGTTGTGGGAACACAGGCAAACATATGAATGACCCTTCAGCTCTGCCTTAGTTGGCGAGGCAATTGAGCTGGGCCTTGAATGCTCACATGTGGGTTTTTTCCACTGGAGAAAGAAGGTGTTTCAAGTGAGGACAGAGACCCAAGGGTCCAGCAAGTGAAAGGGCATGGTGCTGCCACACTGCAAAATGTCTGCTCATATCCAGTCCCAATGCAGTCCGCTTCCGGGACTGCCTCTGACTGTTGAGTTGTACCAAATACATTTTCAGATAAGTGGACCCATTGTGGGCTTTGGAAAGCTTTTTCCTCTACTGTAGGGAACTGGGAACTGAAATGGGAACTGCGCTATAAACCCCTAGGTACCCACCATTTGGACAAGGGCAAGGAGAAACTACCAGAAATCAGTCGTGACTCCTTAGTTATAATAACCAACCCTTCCATGGGGTTTTCTACATGCCAGGCACTGTTCTAAGTGATATACTTCTATTAATTTATTTCATCCTCAGAACATTTGTGTGAAAAAGGTGCTATTTTGATATGTCCTTCACAGATAAAGAAATTTAGTCTTAGAAAGATTCCATCATTTGCCAAAGGTCACCTGCAAGCAAATGGAAGAAACAACACTAGGATCCAGGCTGGCTGACAAAAGGCCCTGATCCCAACTATTCTGCAAACTGCTTCTCTAGAGACTGAGGAAATAAGAATCAGTCTTACAGAAATAAATACATTCACAGTTGAGAATTTAGTCACATCTTTGGATAAAACTGTAATAAAGCATTCAGGTGAGAAGTCGGGGCATTGCTTTTTGGACTGAATCACACTCTACTATTTGCTTTGGTAACGACTTTGACTGTCACTGCTTGGGCATTACAGCAATTCAGTCTCCCTTCCCCCTAAGGCGCCATTCTTTGCTGAAAATGAGAGGAAAGGAGGAAGTGGGGTGGGTTGGACAGCATTTCACATGAAGAAACAACAGCTTTGTAAGGAGTCTCAAGTGGAAGTTCTCTTAAGAAAGGCTGGCCTGGTGTGTCTTTTCAGGGCTCAGGGACAGAGCCTCAGGCTGTCTATCTTCCCTCTAGGTCAGGCTTTCTCAAACTGAAGAACCTTCGGCCCATGTGCAGATCCACCTCAGAGCCCTGGAAGTCTGCAGGGGTGAGGAAAGCAGCTGCAGGGTAATAGCAGGAGCCAACTTCTCATCCTTTTGTGTTCTACCTGCCACTTCTCAAAGGCTCAGTGGGAACACAGATGACGCTTATGACTGGCACTCCGGGTGCTGGCTTGAAAACCTATTTCGTCATTTACTGTTCTTAAATAATTATCTGGAGTGTTCTACCAACAAACTCTAAGGGGCTTCTGAATGCTCTGTGGACTGCCCAGCACCCTGGGGGGTCAGGAATATGAATGAGTTGAGTGGCGGGGAACAGAGTGGGGAAGTCACCTGTGTTGGCTCTTGGCTGTCACCCTCATCTCCCTTCCCCAACACCTGACCTAAGAGAACTTGGTCTTTGCTTGGGGTCATTTGCGCTGTCGAGCATGATGTCCTCAGTTGATTTAAAAATACAAGGATTCTGAGGGTCTACTGTGTGTCAGGCACTGTGCCCAGTCCTGAAGGAGCTTGGTGCCTGGAGCAGTGTGCGCTTTCATATTAGTATCAACATCTTCATCATCATAGCGGCCTGCCATTTACTGAATACTTGTCATATGTCAGACACTGCCCTCTGGGCTTGCCGTCTTTATTCATTAAATCCTCCCTACAGCTCTATGAGATGGGTCCTGTTATGAGCTCCATTTTACAGAGTGGGGGTAAAAGCACAGAGGGGTTGGCAAACCTGTCTAATGTCACCCAGCTTGTGAGAGGTGGGATAGGAATTCACCCCAGAAATAGTTTGGTGGAGATAGGCAATAGCTCAAGAGAGAAGGGAGGCATGTGTCCAGTCACACTCTCCCTGATGCGGAGATGATAGGCAGGGTCATCTGAGGCAGCACCAGGATGGGGTGAACAGCCTGACCCTGGGGCCACCTGCCTGGGTTCAAGTCCTGGCTCCGCCACCTTCTAGCAACCTAACCTCTGTGCCTCAGTTAATCCATTCGTGAAATGGGGAAAATGGCACCTACCTCTTAGGGCTATTTTAGGATTACATAAATGAACATTTGAAGCTAAAGAATGCTTTTCTCTGGGAAAACCACACCCACGAGGCTGGTTTCCAAGCAGCCTTCAAATTTTGCTCTTTTTTGCAGATACCTCACTTCATCGCGATCCCATCAGGCATTTACTTGAAATTTGCTCAGGTGATGAAGTTCACTTAATAAAAATTTCTAAACAGCTTTTCCTTAAAAACCTGATTTGGCTACAATTCTTTTTCTAACTAAGATAACATTTCATAACAGAATTAGTCATTTTGCATGAAAAACTCACAGTGTTTTGTTCATTTACAGGTACCGCCGCTACCTGTGCCTAATCCAAGACATTTCCAGCACCCCAAAAGGAAACCCCATACCCATTAAGCAGTCACTTCCAGTCTCTCCTCCCCACCTGCCCATCCCTGGCAACCACTAACCTAATTTCTGTGTGTTTATCCGTTTGTGACTGACTCGTTAGCTAATGTTTTCCAGGGTCATCTATGTTGTAGCATGTATCAGTACTTCATTCCTTTTTATGCCTGAATAATATATTACCTATTCTTCTGTTGATAGAAATTTGGTTGTTCTCACCTTTTGGCATTTGTCAGTAGTGCTGCTATAAACATTTGTGACAAGTTTTTGTTTGAACACCTGTTTTCCATTCTCCTGGGTATAAACCCAACAGTGGAACAGCTGGGTCATATGGTTACTGTATGTTTAAGTTTTTGAGGAACCGTCAAACTGTTTTCCACAGTGGCTGCATTGTTTTACATTCTCACCAGCAACTTCTCCACATCCTTGCCAATACTTTATTTTGTTATTTTCTTGCTTTTAAAATGTATTTGCTTACTTCCATTGTAGCCATCCTCATAGATGTGGGATGTGAATAAAATGAGAGTTCCTGTGGCCAGGATTCTCACCTGGCCGTGGTTGACTAGCTCACTGCACACCTGTGGGCAATACATGGCCGTTGACTCTATAAAAAGAGCTCTGCCCAGTGCTCTGAGCACAACACTGTGGCAGGGCTGCAAGGCTGCAGGAGAGCAGAGGCTGGAGTGGTGGCAGCACTGAGGGCAGAGGCCCAGAGGAAGGCTGTGTGTGACAACTGTGCAAAGAGGCCCGGGGGACAGCTGTGCGGGACGACTGTGTGGACACAGGGGCCCAGAGGCAGACCAGCTTGCTGCATGCAGATTTGCTCTGAGTGAACGGGATTTTAGTGACTGACCTGCCACCTGGAAATAAAGTTGGGTATAACCCTTTCACCCCAAGAACGTTTTACTGTCAATTTCTTTGGTCACACTGAATCCATACAAACTTACCCGTGGCTGAAACCCATTGTCAAGACAATTGGTGAAAGTCGGCTGGGTTCACTGTTGACCAAGGAAAAAGACAGGCTGCCCTTATGGGAGGGGTGCTTCAGCGGGCTGCCCCTGTGAATGGGAGACAGTGGATTGTCCCCCAATGGGTATGTGGTCTGAGATGGCTTGCCTCCTAGAGAACTGGGCCCCACCCCAAGACTGGAGGCAAGTGGAGGTGACACCTGAGGCTGTAGCGGTGGCCCTTGGTATATAGTAAGCAGATCCTTTGAGAACCAGAGTGCCCGTTAGGCAGCGGGGACTGTGAGTTGGCTGCTTCTCACTAAAAGTCTACAGAGGAGACCCAAGTACTAAAAAAAGTCTACAGAGGAGACCCAAGAAATGGCAGCACGAGAATGCGAGCTGCAGACTTCTGTGGATGCCCTGAGGAGGGAAATGATATTGATGCGGGAGGAGGCAGCATGAGAACGTGAGCTGCAAACCTCTGTGGATGCCCTGAGGAAGGAGATGGCCTTGATGCGGGAGGAGGCAGTGCGAGAGCGCGGGAAGCAAGGTGCCCTTGGAGACAAGACAGCAGCGCTGCCAGGTGTTCTGAAGGAGGAAGAGGCCATCAAGGAAAAGGACTGAACTCCTGAGGGAAGCACAGGCGCAGGTGGCATGAGAACGTCAGCTGTGAAGCATTGAGCTGAAGGTAAGAAACCTTCTGAAGACTGAGCTGGCATTGCTGCGAGGCACAGTAGAAAAGGTAAAGGTTGTCGCAGAGGATGCACTCGGGGGAGGGGAGAGAAAGGTGCCATCAGCCCCAGAAATGGAGGAGCTGGGGAAGGATGAAGGGGTGGGGCCGGAGGCACCATCACGCCCAGTGGTTGTAAAGAAAATAAAGACCCAGAAGCTGCAAGTTCCCCAAAGAGAGGAGCAGCTCCCTCCCCAGGTCCTGGAGCACTCTATGGTCCGCCCCTATACTCAGGCTGAGACGGTGGCTGTGGGACTTAGGGGTGGATGGAATTGTTCTGTCGGGATCAGAAATGGGAAAGCTGTCTTCCCTGACAGTGCAGCCCATCTTGAGGCAGCGATTACAAAATGCGAGGTGACATGTACAGTAGCTGAAGCAACGAGAACCCAGAAAGAAATAAGACCTGTTACTCACAGGAGGAATTGGAGGGGCCTCATGAGGGTTACAAGGACCCAGATGTGGGTTGATTTGATATGAGCAGGAGTAGATGGAAGGAAATTAGACGGGAAGCTAAATAGGATCTTACTAGAGCTGTGGCAACTACTGAAACCAGAGCAGCAGTTCCAGTCGCTAAGACCAAAGAGGCAGAGGCCAGAGACAGAGTCACAAGTCTGGCCTCTGTGTCTGCAAGACTTTTTGCTGAAGAGGCTGGAGAAACAATGTTTGAACTTCTTGCACAGGGATCATCGTAGATGACTAAGGGCACATAGATTGAGAGGAGAGAATCCTGGAGGGGTGGAGTGTGAATAAAATGAGAGTTCCTGTGGCCAGGATTCTCACCTGGCCCTGGTTGACTAGCTCACTGCACACCTGTGGGCAATACATGGCTGTTGACTCTATATAAAAAGCTCCGCCCAGAACTCTGGGTACGACATAGTGGCAGGGCTGCAAGGCTGCAGGAGATCAGAGCAGAGGCTGGAGTGGTGGCAGCCCAGAGGACGACTGTGCGGGACAACTGTGCAGAGAGGCCTGGAGGACGGCTGTGCGGGACGACTGTGTGGAGAGGCCCAGAGGATGGCAGTGCAAGCAGACGGGCCCAGAGGCAGAGACCAGCTTGCTGCATGCAGACTCTTGCTGAGTGAATGGGATTTTAGTGACTGACCTGCTACCTGGAAATAAAGTTGGGTATAACCCTTTCACCCCAAGAATGTTTTGCTGTCGATTTTTTTGGTCCCATTGAATCCATAGTGAACTTGCCTGGGGCTGAAACCCATTGGCAAGACAGGGAGTGTATCTTATGGTTCACTCTGCTTTTTGATCTGGCAGTGTAACACTTGGCTTTACATAAGACCCTCCTGGGTTTTTATTTTATTTTTATTTTTAATAATTCCGATGCCCAGGAGGCACCAGGTTGGGGCCCAGGCAGCAGCAGGTTTTAAAGCTCCCCAAATAATCCCAATGTACAGCCAAAGTTGAGAATCACTGTGTCAAAGATTCCAGGCCCCTCTGGGTTACACACTCTTTGGTCAGAAATTTAAATTGTGTTTACTAGCAGGGTGAGGCCCACATTCATCTGAAAAATGGCGGGGGAGGGATCCATATTTCTGTCAGCCATTTTAGCTCTAACAGCTAAGCCAGGTTTTTTAAAGAGAGGAAGTGATTTCACCATAGCTGCACACAGGGGTCAGGGAGGCAGCATGTTTCCAAGGGTCCCAAGTGAACTGGTAAAAAGGCAAAAAACAGTAAAACAAAACGCTACTGGCTTTGATGGCAGATGTAGCTGCTAAGGTTTGCTAGCTCCTCCCACATCCCCCACTTCTCTTCCCAAGAAAGGCCTGAGACAGCAGCACAATAGGTGGCTTCTGGGTTCAGCACATGGAGGTTTCCAGTTAGCACCCCACTTCCATGCCACTGCCGCCACCTTCTCCTTTTTATCACAGAGCTCTTTCCTGTTTTCCACTTCCTTCTCAGTAGGTAGTTGCTGTTGCTAATTGTACAGGATACACAGTAGCTCTTCCCCAAGTTTATTAAAAACTCTGCTTCAGAATCTATCTTGACCTGGCTGATAGGCAGGTGGGCCCATGGGAACGTGAGTTTTGGAGTAATACCTATCCTAAGTAGCATTTTGCTATGAGGGTCAGCTACAGTTTTTCTTCACTCTAAGCATTGATTTCATCTTACTGTCACTGCCCTGTAGCCCCACCCCGCCCCCCAGCGTACCCAGAGTGGAAGCAAGCCTGTTCCCCTTCTTGCAGCGCGGGAGAATGCTGTCCGCAGGAAACGCAGGGCAGTGCAGAGAGGGGCCCTTAGGGAGCACACATACCATCAGCCTGTGTCAGGGGCTGGGAAGCTGGAAGCCAAGCGCTGCCTGGATTGGATGCTGTCAGGAAGCAGGGGTCATTTCATGGTCGGGTGTCTGAATAAATCTTATCTAGAAGCTGGGAAGGCTAGACAAAGGCTGTGACTGGTGAAGAAGCAGCAGTCCCTCCGAAGAGCCGGGACTGGGGGTGTTTGGACAAGGTTCATTTGCTCTTGGTGTTCAGATGTGGCTACAGAGCAGTCTGTCCCATCCCAGTGACAGGGTGGCCTTGTCTGATGCTGGTGTTCTGGGCAATTGTTCACCTGGGTTTTATAATTTAGGCCCCCTCTGGCTTGACCTCATCTGCTCTTGGCCAAAAGGGAGGCCTGCAATGGAGCAGCCCCTGCCGTCCAGGAGTTAATGGCAAAGCATCTCAAGGACTTTTCATCAGTCTATTTTGCACCTGGCAGGAGTAAGCTGAGGCACTGGTGCTGGCCACTGCTGAGCAGGACTGGCCCAGTGCAAAATGAAAATATGGGGCCCCTTGTTAAAAAATTATTAAAAATTTCAATACAGCAAGAGCAGAGATTTCTACCAACTGCAGGGTCATTTGAGTGTGAGGTTCTGTGCAACTGCAAGGGCTACATGCACAACCACCCCCGCCCTCTGGCCACTGAATGGCAAGAAGCACACTGAGACTGTGGCACCCTACTGTCCCTGCAACCTGGCAGAGGGAGAAGAGGAGGACAACTGCTATCCCAGTGTCCCGGCCCCATAGGAATGGCAAGAACTGGAGAATATTCCAGGAAGAAAACACGAGCTACAGTCTGAAGCATAGACACTAAAGGCTAAGATAGCAGCAGAGCTAGTGAAACTGAGAACCTGGGATCCACGGAAGTAAGGAAAACACGCAGAGCAACACACACGGAGCCATGAGTGGGAAAAAAACTAATGCATGTGCTAAAAGGGGATCTGATTCTTAAGAGGATGGTCTGTCAAGAACACTTGCGAAGACATTGCCCAGTTCTTGTAGAAAGATGAAGGACTCAGCAAAACAGCAACTACGGACTGCTTGCAGGAAGAGATGAGTTTAATGTCTAGGTTCTTCCTGCTTTTGCGAGGGTACATGAGTTCACGGATCTAAAGTCTGTCCAGACATTACAGCAATTCCTGTGGCGTCCAGACGACTGATGGGATGATGGAGGCATTTGCCCAGTGATACTGTCATCAAGGAGGGTTTTTCCGCATGAACGCTGTTCTCTCCCTTGCCATACATCTCGCTGAACACCAGCCATAGTCCCAAAGTCAAAGATAAGCCCACAAAAAACGCTCACTGCTGCAAAGACAAGTATCAGTGATAAAGGAGCAACTCTAGAATCTGTAAAATTTGCTAAATCAACATTAACGTTATCCTGTGACACGCTTGTCCCCCATTCCCATTTGCGGAAAAAGTAGGTAACTTAAATACTCGAGAGCTTTCTCTTCGGTCCTAAAATGCAAAGCTGACCCTTGTTAATAATGTAATAATAATTCTAATGGGTTTAACTGTAGCATTTGAAGAGTTAAGAAAAAGGCAGCGGTACTTTTAGACCACAGGGTGGATCCTAGCATTTCATTTTCTTGACTTGGCCAGGAAATAAGAGGGGCCTTGGCTTGGGGGATGGTCGGGGGGGGAAGCATAAGGGGTGGGCCCCCCGGAAGTCATGCGGCACTGTTTAAACCTAAGGGGACTTAACGGACGGCGGGAGCGCCCGCCCGATCCTTGGCGCGGGGCGCGGCCATTGGTGACGCACGCCGGGGAGCACGGCGCCCGCGTTTCCACCATTGCTTGAGCGAGGCCCCACACCCTGCTTTCCAAGTTCGGGGCTGCAGGCGCGCTCGCTCCCTCCCTCCCGGAGGCGGGCCCGGCGCCGCCCCCGCGCCCCGGTCGCTCCCGACGGCCCCTCCCACCTCCTGCCCCCAGCCGCCCCGGCGCGGCGCAGTCCCCGCCGGCCGCAGCCCGACGCGCCGTGCGGCCCCCAGTCTCCCGCAGCCGCCTCCCCCAGGCATGGCACAGGGCCTCGCCTCACTATGGCAGCAGCACGGCACAGCACGCTCGACTTCATGCTCGGCGCCAGAGGTGAGGGCGCGCGGCCGCCACCTGCCCGACGGGGACCAGGCGGGGCGCGCGCCGCGGGCTGAACAATGCGGGCGGCGCGCGCGGCCTCGGCGCCTTCTGGGCGGCCGCGCCCAGCGCCCTGCGGGGCCGCGTGCACCGGCGGCCCCGAGGAGGCCGCGCTCCGTTCGCGCCGCCACACCGCGCCTGCAGCGGCCGCGCCCGCACTCCCGACCGAGCCGCCCTCCCGGGCCTCCGGCGCCACCCTGCGCCGCACGCGTGCTTGGCCGCCCTCGCCGGGGCCCCCTTGGCGCCTGTGCCTCCTGCGGCCGCGGACCCGCCGTGGGGCCCAGATGCAGGGGCGGCTGCGCGAGGCGGCCCGGGCGGGGGGCCTGTGGGGTCCGCCCGCGGCACCCTCTCCTGCTCTGGGAGGCCGTAGGTCCCCCCGGGCCCGGCGCCCCTCGCGGCAGCTCGGGCGGGGAAATACCCGCGCCGCGCACGCACAATCCTTACCAGACTGCGTAGGAGACGGAGCCCGCGGAAAGCGACGGGGCGCGGGAAAAGGAAACGAGGATTATCTTGGGGCGCGGGGTGGGGGGTTGGGGTCTGGGCGAGGGAATTACAACTCCCGGAATCGGGGAGGCCTCGGAAGGCTGAGAGCCGAGCAGAACAGAGGAGGGCTGGGAAATATGACGGGGAATGAGAACCCCTTCTCCGGCTTCTTCCAACTCGGGGGTTGGAAAGGGGCAGAGGGGGTACTGCCGGTCTTTCTCTCTGATGGCTTTTAAAGCCGTGAGTGTTGTAGACTTGAATGTTCGCTTCCCGTACACCCCACTTTGGAGCGTCTCATCCGTATCTTGCTTTTTCACTGTTTTCTTCGAGTTGGATGGAGCAACCTTTTCTGTTACCATTTACAACACTGACAGACTTTATTTCTCTTCCCTTTTTTGAACTTTGAGTTTTCCCCCAAATTTAAAGGCTCTCTGAAGGCACAAGATTTAATAAGACCTTGAAGATTTAAAGCAAGATGTAGGTTTGCATCCTGTTGTCTCTTGAGTGACGCTGCATGTGACTTTGGCTTTTCTTAACTGAGTCTCATTTTCCCTGTGATAAAAGGGGGAGGACAATGCGAATCGTGATCATAGGGTTATTTTAATATTAGGGGAGTTACTGGTTAAGTAATAGCCAGTGTATTTGGGTGGTCAGGAAGTAACTTGGGTAAACAAAGCATTTTTTAGCACGTTTCTTAGGTGAGGATAGAGGGAAGGTAGACTGCTGGAGAGACGCAAGGGATAAAATGGTATCTGGGGCGTCTGCTGGTGAGGTGTGATAGTTTTAGGCTTTGTTGAGCAATTACCCTGTTAATTTTAGGGCTTAGTGGTTAGTGAAGGTTCTAGCATACTTAGTTTAGAAGTGAGAAGGGTGAGGCTTGAGGAGGAAATACTGGTTCAGATCACGCAGCTGCTGAGATGAGTGTAGGAAGTGTCCCTGGTAGTAAGCACGTGTGAACACTCACCTGTACTTACTGAATATGGGTTTTCTGGGCTTTAGGGAGGGTAATTTCATAATGAAACCCGAAGATCTTGGCATTTCCCGTAGTCCAGGTGTCCTTGCCTAAAGCCTTAAACAGCTTTCAGCTAAATTCACGTGTTGCCTTGTTGAAATGGTGGCTCGCAGTGAGCTTTTGTGTTCTGATGTAAAGCGGGGAGCGGGGGGTGGGGTGGGGGAACCTTCACTTTATGAAGAAAAAAACGAGAGAACTAACATTTTGAGCTGACACTCTCTACAGAGGGAATGAGAACCATGGATGTGCAGTTTGGGAGAGAGGAGAAACTGGTAGGTTCCAAGTTGGCAACCTGTGGAAGTGGCATCTAAATAATTTAGTTGTGCAAAGAGAAAGTAATGCAAAAAAGGTTGAGAATTCCCAGCCAGTTATTCTTAATTCCCAGTTTGTTAATCTTAAAAGAGAAACCTTTGATGGCAAGGTGAAGAACATTCTAGAAAGAAATAATACTAAGGGTGGGGTGTGTGGGTGCATCTGTTAGATCTTGGATCCCTACAAAAAAAAGTTTTGTAAGTAAGAGAACTCTGATACTTAACCGTATTCCTCCCATCACTTGAGCTGCAGGGAGGCATGTTACCTTTGCTGTTACTAAGTATTCATTAGGAGGCATGTTACCTTTGCTGTTACTAAGTATTCATTATGTTACTTGTAAAATAAGGGGATCTGGCTGGTCGAGGATCTTCTAAGTTCTTTTTGGTGTCAGTAAGGGGCACTTGATGAAAAATCTACCACCTGTGAGGTCTCCAAAAACATTTAATTGATGATAATGAGTCAAAAGGCATTATAATCTTGGCATGTTGAGTATTGGGTGTGACTCAAGGGTGAGTCAGATGCCTGTGGAGCCTGGATTCATGTCCTTTTTCCCATTTGTCAGTAATCCTACCTTATGCTCCAGTTCCATGATGTGATTTTAATGGAAATAAACTTCAACCACTTAGTTACGTTATTATGTTGCAATTCCGTATAACTTAGTTACCAGTGCAAGCCAGCTAGTACCAGCAGCCGCTGGGCAGGTGTAAGGGCCAGTTATCGTTTGGGCCTGGCATTGAGTGCCTCTTCAGTGTTCTGGATGATAAGATAATTCAGGAAATTTTAATTTTTGCTTTAAAAAACCCCTCACGTTTGGTTATCTTGAAAGCGAAGTATTGGACTCTGAGGACTCTTGAGTCCAGAATACATATTGTGATTTCTCAGCCTGGGGCTAATGAGAATGAACACGTTCCACGTTTGTATAGTTTAAGCGTCCTCTGGGCTGGTGGAGGGCAGTAGATTGTTCTAGTTCGTATATACTAGGCAGCGAATGTGCTAGGAATACAGAGGTGAGTGATGTGCATGGCCTCTGTCTGCCTGTTGGAGCAGCCTGGTCCATCAGAGATGGTTGACAGAAGTGCTGGTTAAAGGAAAGCTGTTGCTCTCACTCCTCTAGGGGAAAACAAGGCACACACATTCATTTTAGAATTGAAAGGATGGGTCCTGAATGGGGAGACCTGGCTGAAGTCTGACTTTCAGACCTCTCATCTATTATGTAGGGAAACAAAGTAACTTCTGTCACCCAAAATCACACATTAGTTTTATAACAAAAATCTTGTTCACTAAATTAAAACCAGAAGGCTGTTTGGGAATTGTGGGTTTAGCTGAAAAGGTTTAGGGTAGAGGTTCTTAATATTTTTTGTTCGTTTGACCCTCACTGGGGATACTTTCACAGAATAAGAATTTTAAGTACGTAAAATAACCCAATTATTTAAAATAACAGGTTTCAAAAATAAACCTCCCAAATGTGTGGCATAGTAATATGTGCTTCTTAGTTAACACAACACAACCTAACAGTGGGTCTAATAATTTCCATAATTTTGAAGTAGAGCTGAGAAAATCACCATTTCAACTATGATCTGATAAGAAAAAGCTCTGATTTCCTTTTCAAATAGTGGAAATAAGGATGTATATTTCTCCTCATACAAGTCCACAGACTCTTTCAATTGTATCTACTTGGCCCCTTGGGGGCCTTTGGAACCCTGTTGAGAGCTGTTAGGAGCTGGAGAGGAAACTGGGACTGCCATTTCTGTATGTTCTTTTAGGAATAGGTTGCTGTTCAAGGCCAGAGCTGGTTTCTCTTCAAAACATCTCTTGGGAAAACATAAAAGCTGATGTTTATTATTTGCCTCCCAGGCAAGGCATTGCCCTAAGCACATGACATGCTATTTTATATAATCCTTACAACGACCCTATAGTAGGTTCTGTTTATCTTCATTTTAAAGATGAATAAATTGGCCCATTGAAGTTTTCCACCTAATAAATATGGGGTAGCTGGGATTCAAAGCCATGTCTATTTGACTCCAAGGCCTTATTAATTCCACAAGCACGAAGCCTCTCAGTTTAAGGCAGTGATTCTCAAAGGCCCTGGTTGTGGCCATTCCCCCCTCTGACATTTGGCAATATCAGGACACAGTTTTGGTTGTCACAACTGGGAGGTCCTGTGAGCATCTGGTAGGCCAGGAATGTTGTGAAAAACATCCTCCATTGCACAGGACAGCTCCCACAGCATTTCAGTAGGGCTGGGGTGCTGAGTTCCCAGCATAAATTCTGACTAGTTTGTTGCGGAAATCTGGATGACAAGTCATCACCAAAAATTACCTCATTGTTTTTTGGAAGTCTCCACTATGCCCAAATCTATAGTCGCTGAGGAAGGATGGGCCTTAGCCGTGGGCTTGGCCAGCACCACCTATTCAGCCAGCCTGTGGCTTCAGGTGACCCTCCGTCCCTATTTTCTTAAACCTTTAGCCCACCCACGAAGCTCCCACTCTCCCGTTTATTTGTTGAGCTGCTTTCTGGTGGAAGTATATCAGCTTGTTGTGTTTGAAATAGTAGCTATAACTCTAAGCATAAAATGTGAACAATCCAGTTTTGATTGCATCTAGTGTTTGTGCTGTGGAAACTAGTGGAAGAGTGTTCTCACTGTCACAGCATTATCGTTATCCATTGGCCTGTCACACTTCATCCACCATTGTGATAAACAGCAACACCCACACCACACACCTGCTTTAACGGTGAAGCCTTGGGGGGCCGGTGACTGGAAACTGCATGCTTGGGCCCCAGCTTTAGATAGACTGAATCACAATCTCTGATAGAGGGGTGGGGGGAATTCCTGGAATTTGTTATTTTTATTTTTTTTTAACTGGCTTCCTCCCAGTAATTCTGATGCTGATTTAGTGTGAGAACCACTATAATAGGATTCTCATTAAAAACAAAACAGTCTTGTATCAGAAACTTGTGGGGTTATCCCCCACCCCAGTCACTAATCTGCAAGTCTTTAAGTCCTGTGGATTCTACCTGCTACAGTCTCAAATTCCTCGCTCATCTTTTTTCCTGGCTACAGTTCTTGGCCACAGTCTCCCTATTTGTCTCCACTTTTGGGAAGGGCTCAGTCATCCGGAATTCAACAAATCCCTGTCCCTTTGCCCCTTTGAAAACCCTCCTGTGGATCAAGGTGCCACTCATCAGCACTTAGGAGGTCCATATCCACCCGGTTCTCCCCCTTACCCCAACACACTTCAGTCTCCAACTCCTTGTGCTTCCAAGCAGCTTGGAGGCGCCTGGACTCCGAATTGAACAGCTTTGGGGGAAACATTGCTTGTTCTTTAGGTATTCTTTCGGATCTTAACTTGTGTTTCAAAATGCTTTATGGAACCGGTGGGGGGAGGTCCCTCCGTGGAGATGGCTCCATTTGGCATGCTCTTTTGCTTGGTCGGGTTTTTTTTTTTAATTCCTTTCCCAAACTCTGCAAAAGATTCTTAATTGCACTCATCGTGGACACTAGGCTGAATAATTGTACACTGTTGGAAATTAGTTTTGTGAGCTTGCCATTCAAAAATTGTATGAACCATAATGAATCTTTTTAGAATGCAGCTCAAAGTTACACCCCTTTCTTTAAGCCTGTAGAGGTAGTGTGTGGTTGAATTAGTTTGTCCATTGTATGGAGAAGCCTCATCTAGTTCTTATTTGGTAGTTCTATTGTTCTAAATGCTTTGGAAGGGATAACAGCTGTCTATTGAAGAAATTGACTGTAATCCAGGCATTGGGAATGATTCCTACCTACCTAATAAGAGAAAGGTACTTGATTTCAAGTAATCTGAAGCCTGGCATGCGACATTTCTTAAGGAGAACGTTTTCCAATTTTAATAACCAACTGGTAGGCAGTTTGTCTTGTGTTTTTCTTGGGGCAGGGCAGGGGGGTTTGGAACCTCGTTTTGTTTTGCAGTGGAGGAATTACCAATTTGGAATCTGATTTGCATCCTCTTAATCGTATAATCAAATTGGCTGTACTTGAATCAGCACTGGCCGACCTTCGTTATCTTGGGAGATAGACGGAAGTACTGTGGTCTCTCTCATAAATTTGAAAAGTTAGAGCTTTTGGGGTCAGATTGGTACTGGGATAAAATTAGAATTATGGGCTTTATAATTTGAATTGAGACCACCTTAACCTTGGCAGGTAAGGATTAGTCAGAAAGCTAGTGGATTGTGGTTGGGCATCTGTTTAAAAACATGTTCAATAAAGCTATTACTGAGTTCAGTTTTTGGAGTCACACAAATGGTTATTTAAATCCACCATTTCACTGCAGTTGTAACCCAAGCCTGCTGTTGTGCACTGCCGCTTCAACCACCATTTCATGGTAGTTAATTACAAGCTAAGTTCTTTTGAAAAGTCGGGAAACCTCCTCAATTGAATCTGCAAACCAAGTATGTAAACCATTATGCAAAATGCTCTTTTAAACCCTTACAACTAGGCACTTCTCCAGACCCCAGGAAAAACAACTCTGGGGACCCTAAGTTGTGGTGTGCCTGGGTTTCATTAAATTGGTACTGTCTTCTTTGTTCTGGAAGGAGCCACTGAGCTAGTGGCCATATTTGTGATCAGATGCATTTATGTGCTAAGCCGTGAACTCATAAAGGAGCTGGTAAGAGCCGGTAGCACATTCTAGATTCCTGAGCTGACTTGACCCTCCAGGTAGTTTCACATGCACCTTAATTTCTCCCTCTGCGTGAATGCAGTAATGAAACCAAAATCCCACACACTGGGTTTTTGGGTGGGCTGTCCAATAAAATGTTTGGAATAGTGTCAAATGATACATAAAACACTTAACACTAATTGTAATACTTAAAGCTGAGTACTTTGAATTTGTGCCAGTGGATAAAGATACTCAGTTATAAAGAGGTGTAAATTTAACTTACTGAAAGAGAAGGAGAGTTCTGGCAAAAGAAGAGGCAGAAAATAATTGGGTTGGAATGTGGTTAGAAGGTTGGTCTACTTTATTTTAAGGATCTTTTAAAGTTATTAAAGCAGAATTTTTAAAGGACACTTTGATTTTTAAGATAACCACTTCCGTGGGGTTGTGTTGTATGACTCCATTTTCCCCAGAATGGAAACTTCTCCAGTGAGAATCCTGAGCAATTTCTAGGATATTGTTGTCTTTAACACCAAACTGTCTCTTCCAAAAGGACTGCATTCTGAATTTTTAGAAGTGAGTATAGTATCTCAAACTTGGTTCAATGTGGAACCGTTTTTCATTTAAATTGAGATGTAATTGACATGATTTTATTTTCAGGTGTACAATGTAATGATTTGATATTTCTGTGCACTGGGAAATAACAATAAGTCTAGGTTAACACCCATCACCATACACCGTTAGAAATTTTTTTTTCTTGTGATGAGACTTAAGATTTCAAATGTACAATACAGTATTATTAACTATAGTCACCATGCTGTATGTACATTACAACCCCAGGACTTAGTTATGGGACCTTTTTCCTTCTAGAATATTTTTCAGCACTGGTACTGTGGATCATGCTTAGGGAAGCAGTAATGATGTAGTAGTTTTTATAATGGTTTAACATTGAACCTTTGAACAATGTAATGCTACACTTAAGTGGCCCAATTGGTTCTGGGGTTTTGAAGAAGAGGGTCAAGGGCCTGTCACACTGGATTTTGAAGCCCAAGCTGCTTGAGTTTGATTCCTGGCTCTACCACTTAGTAGATGTGTGTGTGGCATTGGGCAATTTCTTGACTTTATTGAGGTGGCTACACTTTCATTAGTGGCATTCAGTCTTACCATTAAGTTGGATGCTAGCTCTTTTTGTATATACACTATCCAGTTGTGGAAGTTCCCCTCTGTTCCTAGTTTTCTGTGTGTTTTATTTTGAGCAGGTGTTACATTTTGTCAAAAACTTTTTCTGCATCAATTAATATCGTGATTTTTCTTCAGCCTGTTTATATGGTGGATCTTTTTTCTTTAAGTATTGAACAAGCCTTGCATACCTGGAATAAATCCCACTTGAGTACATAATTATTGTTTATATACTGCTGAATTCTTACTTGTTAAGGATTTTAAGGACCTGCTAAGGATATGTTAAAGATTTTTGTGTTTATATTATGAGGGATATTGGTCTGGTTTGTAGGTTTCTCATATTACACTTTATCTGGTTTTGGTATTAAGATAATGGTTTCATAAAATGAATTGGGAAGTATTTCCTCCTCTGATATATTCTGGAAAACATGATGTAGAATTGGTGTTAATTCTTCTTTAAATGTTTGATATTATCATCCAGAGAAACCATCTGGGCCTCAAGATATTTTCTGGTTTTTTTGGAGTTTTTGAATTATGGATTCATTTTCCTGAATAGCTACAGGGCTATTCAGATGTGTTTGTACTTGTGAGTTGTGCTAGTTTGTGTTTTTTGAGGAACTGAACCATTACCTTTTTAAGTGTTTGTAGGATTCCCTTGTTCTTGGTATCAGCAAGGTCTGTAATGATAGCTCTTGTTTTATTGCTAATATTGACAATCACTGTCTTCTCTTTTTTTTCCTTTGTCAGTTTTGCTAGAGTCTGTCAATTTCATCGATCTTTTCAAAGAAATAGCTTTTCACTTCATTGATTTTTTTCCTATAGTTTTTCTGATTTCAATTTCGTTGATTTCTGTTAGCCTTATTCCCTTTCTGCTTCCTTGGGGCTTACTTTCCTCTTTTTCAAGTTTCTTGAAGTGGGAGCATTGATTAATAATTTGAGACTTTAAAATGGAGACTGGTACTCTTTAATAATCTCATTCTCTATTTCAGGGTGTCTGTGCGCTGCTAATATTACTTCTATGTATTCCTTAAATAGCAGGGGAACTAGTTGTATAGATATTAGCTGTTATTTTTTTCCACATTTAGTAAGTTGCTAACTTGAATTTAGGGAATATTTCTCAGCTTAGTCTCAGATTCTAACAACATAACTTCTGGAAATTTAGGTTGTAGAATTCCAGCTAAGAGTCCCTGTCCCTGCTGGTTAGGAATTTAGAGCTAGAAAAGACTTTAGATCACGGGTCAACAAACTAAGGCCCTTGGGCCATGTGCCTTTTTGTGCATACAGCCCTTGTTACAGAAACCTGATTGGGCCTGCAAAGCCTGACATCTTTACTATGTGCCCGTTTAAAGAACAAGTTTGCCAACCCCTGCTTTCAGACCATCTAAGTCCAGTGGCTTGCTTCAGAGCCATCTGGAAAAATTTACAAATAAAATTCCCAGGCTCCCCACATGGTCTTGTGCTTCATCTGGAATCCATCACATGCCCCTCCTGGTGGCTGCGGAGTTCTGGCTTGTGTCTGTTGTCTTGCCCCTCTGTACTATCCTGTATTTGCACCTACTTTCCCAGCGCTTCCTGCACGCTGAGTTAATCTCCTTGGAGGTCTGTTACGAAGGCTGCAGACCTGAATGTTGACTTTGCTGGTTGCCTTGGGCAAAGCCAGAAGGGAAGGTTCTGGGACTGCCTCAGAGATAGCTCTGATACAAATCTGATTTTTAAAGTAGGCTCACAAAGTCCAAACCACTTTATCTTTGGAAATAATTATGTCACTGTTGATTTGCAGCCTGGCAGAGAAGCTTGGGTAGAAATCCTAGAATTGTTCTTAAAAACACAAATGGTAATAGGTCTGAGCTGTAAGGAATTCTGCTCACCTAAAGTTGGTAGGAAGAGAGCTGGATATTTATGATACTGCTCAAGTGCTTCTGGATAATAAAATGGCGATCCCAGTTTCTATTTTGGGAAAGAAAGCTTGGTCTCCTGGGGAGAGCTGAAGGAAACCATTGCCGTTGAGCCTTGGACCAGCCTGTAACCTGTTCTCTGCCCCACGCTTTGTGAGATAAAGGGGAGGCGTGGTGAGGTGGCAGCTGGGTCCTTTTTCATGTCTCCTGGTGGACTGTGGACTGCAGTTTTGAACTATAGGTAAGGGCTGGTCATTTTCCTGGTCTGGGTGCCTTAGGTCTTGTCCTGTCCTCTAACCTCAAGCCCTACAAGACCCCTCTTGCTACCGTGCTGGTCTTTTTCATGATGTTGCCAGTCCTGGCTTCCCCTCACCCCTTTCTCGTTCCTGTTGGGTGGAGCCTGGCCCACACTCTGAGAGGGCTCTTTGTGGTCCTCACCTCTTCTCTGGGTCCTCTGCCTCTGTGTCTTCCCCTGCTCCATGCCACAACTCTGGCCTGAGTTTACTCCTCCCTCTTCTCTGTAAACACACAGGTTCCTTGAGTCCATGGAGTCGAGATAGAATTGATGTATGACATGCCGTAGGTTGCTCAAAGATCCTTTTGGGAGAGGAGAGGTCAAGTGGTCCTGTGTTTTCAGCATCTCATCACCACAAACTGAGTGTTACCTTCCCCCCAAATGAAAGCTGGGCTTTTGCATAATCTTCCCTTTCTGTGCCTTGTTTTACAGATCCCGGTTAGCCTCCCAGGTGGCCCAAGTCAGAGTGTGAGGACTGGAGAGTTTGAGCTATGTGACAGCCATAAAGGTGCTGGCCAGGGCTTGTGGGTTGTGCCTGCTTTTAAGACACCGCGTCTCGTGGGAGAGATGGGTTTACCAGGAAGAAGGTGGTACAAAATTGCATTAGTGTTTGAGTTCCAGACTGAAGAAAGGGATTAAAGTTGTGTCTCAAATTATAGCTTTATAAACCCTCCTTTATTTTGGTAAGGAGACTGGCTCATGGAGGAACCTGGGTAGGTGGTGTTTTAAAGTAGTGCAAGGCTCCTGTCCCCTTCCCAGTAGGTGTTGCGGGTGATGGGAAACAACTCCTTTAACTGCTGTCCTGTAGTGGGAAATGGAAGGCAGGGCAGTGAAATAGCATCACTTTTTACAAGTGTGCCAAGTGTACCGTAATGTGAGTTGTGAGTTTTAAGAAAAAGCCATTGTGGCTGGTACTGTAAACAGTCCCATATGGTTTTCATTAATGCATGTTTGCAATGAAAAGAGCTTGGATGTTGTTTCTGAGTTATGTTGTATGGCTGTCAATCCAACTTCAGGAGGCCTTTTTCTTTGTTTCTGTAGTTAATTTTTCCTTATTTGGTTGCTCTTCTCTATGAACATTAGAAAGTGCTCTGAAAATAAGCCCTCTAAATGGTTGGCCATCGTGCCTTTCTGTATTTTGCAGCTGTACCTCACCGCTGCAATTTTTAAATTAAAAATTTTATTAAGGTATCATTGACATAACATTAGTTTCAACATAGTGATTTGATTTTAAAGTATACAGTGCGATGATTTCCAATATATTTATAAAATTTTAGAACATTTTCATCACTGCAGGAAGAAACCCATACCACTTAACCATCACATCCCCATTCCTCCCAGCCCCTGGCACCCACTGATTTGCTCTGTCTAGAGATTTGACTTTTCTAGCCATGTCCTATAAATGGAATCATATGTGGTCCTTTGTGACTGGCTTCTGGGTCACCCATGTTGTCTGCATTCCTTCTGTGGCTGAATAATAGTCTATGGTATGAACTTGCCATGTTTTGCATATTCATTTATAACTTGGTAGACAGTTGGGGTGTTTCCGCTTTTTTATTATTATGAATCATGCTGCTCTGAACATTCCTGTTGGCTTCAGTTTTGTATGATGTGGTTAATCATTTTACAGCTGTTGTAAAAAAAGAACTGACCGTGGGAATGTAAGACCAAGCTGTAAAAGGAAGGCAGACCCAAGGAACCACCTGCTTGATCTTCACTTTAATCCCTGGAAATTCATTAGGTTTCTGAATGTCTCAGGAGTCTCCAGATGTATAGACACTTTGTTAAAATTTAAAACTTTTAAAAGTGTTCATATAATTAAAGCCCTTTTTGATTGTGAAATATGAAGGCCTTTTCTGTGTATCATTTGATTTCAATAATCTGGATTCACTGCCTGTCAACACTGATGTTTTTGATTACATCTAGCTTATCCCAAGTGAGTGAAAGAAGTTCTTGATCCCTTAAGCGCTTAGGAGCAACTGGCTTGAGGAACGCTATGCTATGTTGTTCTCACAGGGAGTAAACTGCAGTGGTGGTAACTGCACCAGTTTTTCTTATAAACTTGATACAATTTTCATATAGTAAACGTTAGTGTATGCTTTTGGAACCACTACCACCTAAGATTAGAACATCTGATTAGATTTTTAAAATAGATACTTGAATGACTTCAAACTGTATCACAGTCTAGTTTCCTTCTTCTTTTAGGCTTAGTGGGGGGGGTCTACCAAGAAACCCAGAAAGCTGATTTATATGTGAAGAAGGGAAACTGCACAACCAAAACTGACTCTTAGGTTCTCTGACATCAGAATCTGAGGTTTTGGGGAAAGGATGGCCATGTTTCTGCTTCCCCTTGCAGTGAGCTGCAGACCCATCTGTTGCCAGCCAGTTTCCAGACCATCCTCCCACAGGGAGAGTACAGCTCTCTGGAAGGAGGGAGTAGGGGTAGATCTTGACCCAGTGTGGGCCCTCTGACCTGGAGGTAAAGGGGAAGTGTGGGTGGGGGAGGCAGAGCTGGTGGGAGTGGAGATTCAAGAACAAGTCAGGGCATGGAGCTCTGAAAGCATCAGCATCTTGTGGAGTGAGGGGTGGGCTGGAAGGAGGCTGGGCTTTGGGCCACCCCCCACCCCCCTGCAACATGGTGCCCATAATGGGAATACTCCCTCACTGACCCTTGGAGCTCAGATGGCTTGAGCCTGCTGTGGAAGCAAAGAAATAGGGCAGTGGGGCTTGATGGGAGATGTGGGATTTCCATCCCTCATAATTGACGACAGTCTTAGCAAGAATAGAAATTCATTTCTTAATTTCACCAGCAGGCACTTCTTGAAAATGAGAGGGCAGAAGGAGGCAGCAGCTGCAAGTCACCTGTCCCAGCCCCAGTTTTGCAGAGGGGACCGGTGCAGCACTGCCATGGCAGACAGACCTGTGTGGTCTGATGGCCCTCAGAAGGGGCCGCCGCATGGGCAGAGTTGGGATTGTGTAGTTTAAAGAAAGCCCGCACACCCTGTGTCTGGAGTTTACTTGGCTGAAGTTTTTGAAGTTGGAAAAGACTTAAAGGCACATGTCAAGGTCACAGGTAGAGAGAGTCAAAATAGTTTTTTCTGGATGTGTGAGAATTTCTTATTCCCTTAGGGTGGCCTGTCTTTTGGGATTTACTTTGTTAAGGAGGTTACAGTATTTTAGCCCCATAAAGCTGAAGCAGTGGGAATATAACTGAAGCAAGCTCTGCCACCTTCTCGCCAGGGTAACTAGTGTTTAGGTCTGTATTCAGCATGAGCCCTGCGGCTTCTTGGGCTAGTAACGTTGGGTGAGTGCAGCTAATCAACTTAGGCACACAGGGCTGCCCACCTTACAGATCAATGATTAAACCACAGTTCCAGACTGCACGGGACTAAGGGAACGACTATTGGTGCTGGGGTCCCCAGAGGGACCCTGCAATGTGGTGTCCCTTTTTTATGGCTGAGGAAATTAGGTCTATAAGAGAGGGTGTCCTGACAGTGTGTTCGGGTGGGGCAGAGAGGCGGTTGTGGGGGGATTTGTGGGAGACACATTATGGGGGCTCTTAAGTAGCAGGCGTGGAGCAAGTCCCGGCCCCATCTTGATTTCAGATTTGGGATCAGAACAGTGCAGTGAACCGTTGGGCAGGAGGCACCTGCCAGTTGAATGTACAAATTTGTGATTGGGTCACCTGGAGCTGAAGTTCAGGGTCAGAGGAAGGAGGATCGTTTTCCAAGAGAGGCCTCTAAATGGATCCCTGGCTGAAAATGAGGCAGGGAGAGAGAACCTGGGCCTTCATTATCCTCTTGCTCCTTCCATTCTTCTTGTAGTGGTACGTTTAATAGGGACCAGACCTCCAAGTGATTCTTTGTAAGTTATTGTTGAATAAACATACATGGGCAGTGGTGTGGAAATGGGGACATTGAGTTGTCCAGTGGACAAAGGACACATTTTTCCCCCTGGGACAGGTTGCTGTGTTTCTGATGATTTTGAAAGGCTCTGAGTGGTACATTAGTTGCACATCATTCTTGCCTGATCAGAGTTTTCTAAGAGCTTCTGCCAAACATTTTATTAACCTAGTTTGGTTTATCATGTGTACTTGAAAGCTGTGAGGTTAGATCTCTTTAAGCACCTGAATCTACTTTCAAATGTTCTGATTTATAGGCATTTTTGACATCACCATCTTGTGTTCCTGGGTTTAGGTATGCTCTGAGCCCAAGCTCATTTTCACTCCTGTGTAGAGCGGGTCTAATGGTATTCAAGGAGTTGTATTGCCCTCCCCCTTTCTGCCCCTGGGTAATTGGGGTATGGGTCTTTTTTTTTTTCCTACAGTGGGGTAGAGGGGGTGGTCACTACTCACACGTAATGGGTATGAGATTGCCAAAGCCCTGTGAGGGACAAGACAGTCCTTTGCAACATAGTATCAGCCCCCATTGAGGAACTATGACACATGGAGTTGATTTTGTTTGGTCATGTTCCATGCTCTTAGACAAGCATAAAGGCTGAAATTGGATAATAATTAAAAGCATTTTTCTGGGGCATGGTGTGGGTTTACCTGTGGCTATAGGTAGTAAGGAGTTTGGACTTCTTTCAGACCTTCTGTTTTTTTGTTGATCATTTTCTGTAACCTTTTGGTGACTTGAGTATAATTAGTTTGGAGGTAGTGGAAATCTCTCTTTGTTTTTTTGTATCTAGTGGCTTAGATCCATGGCTCCTCTACCAAGGCTGCACATTGGAGTTTCCCAGGGAGCTTTAAAAAGTACTGATGCCTGGGTCCTACCTCCAGATGTTCATTTAATTGGTCTAGGGTGTAGCATCAGAGTTTTTAACACTCCTCAGCTGATTATAATGCACAGCTAGGATTGAAAATCACTGGTTTAGATGTTCTAGGAATAAATTTTTGTTTACCCACAAAACATTTATGGAGCACCTGAGATCAAAATGAGCAAGCACACCACCTCATCAAGCCTAGTGGAGCTTATGTGTTTGGCTTTCAGGTTTCATTTTTAAAACGTTGATTCTGTAAAGGAGATGCTGGGCTGTTCTTTTCAGCTCCAGTTTCCCTTTCTGGAGTCTTTCCAGGGGCTGGAAGCAGAGCGGATAAGGGGAGCCCTTAGGCCAGGAGGAAGGTGAATATAAAGTGAGGTAGATGGTGGGCAAAAGGACATGGTCACTGTATTCCCTGCAGGGCTGGCATACTCAGTGCCCCTGGGGACCAGGGTGGTGACAGCTGGCAATAACATTAAGACCTGGCATATTTCTTCTGAATTTGGGGTAGGGGTGGATTAACCCACAGTATGAAATAAGTAACATTCTAAACTGGCTTTCTTTTGTAGTGTGTTTTTCTTCAGTTTGAAACCTGGCCAAAGGGCTTCCATCAGCTAACTGCCTGTCTGCCAGTTGTGCCATTTGTGAAAAGGTGACAGTCTCCATGCTGGGCTTGGCCAGCAGTCAGGCCTTTGCCTGTATTAGACAAAGAACACCCCCTTTCCCTGGTCCAAGGGACAAGAGTTTGCCCCATCTCAGCCCCAGGGCCCTCATTCACTGTACTGCCAAGCCAGTGACATGCAGGGTCACCCTGTCTGGATCATCCCTAAATCAGAATTGGGGATTTGTGTTCTGTTTTGTAATGTGCCCACTCTTGAGGCCATTTCCCAGGAGTGATGACTTCCAAAACAGAAAAACATCTGTTCTAGCCAAGTAGGTATTAAATAGTTATATAGAGGCTTTCCCACTCAGGGTAAGTACTTCAGGGGTATGTGGAACCTCAGGGCATGGTGGACACACTTGTCTTTACTGCCCTGCAGCTCAGTCACTTCCACGGGTGGCCTGACCCCACAGGCTCCACTGACAAGCAGACTGAACAAGGTCAGTTCTGTTTTTCAAGTTTTGGAATCGGAATTTTTCTAGGGAGTAGAATGTAATCTTAAAGCCACAGTTCTGGGGATAAAATTCAGGCCTCCCCTTTAAATTTCCTGCAGTCAATTTTGGAGTAGTGAAACCAGCTAGATTACTTTCTGCCAAATGAGTTTCCCAGAGGCATAATTTAGCTGGGAGGGAGGGAGACGTTAATGAGACATGACACCCGTGCTCATGGTGGCGGTGCTTGTGTTCCTTCCCACGGGCGTGTGATGTGGACCTTGCTCTGGTGGTCTCCCTGGTGGGGGGCTTTTTCCTCCAAGTGGCTTCAGTTCATTTAAGCAGAGCATAGGGCCCAGCGCCCCCCAACATCCTCTGGCCCTCCCCAGGTTCCCTGCTCTCCCTCACTTGGGGCCTTCTGGGTGCTGCCCTCTCACAGGGGGACCCGTTCCTTACGGGTGAGCCCCTGTTGGTCCTCTATGGGGCTCTGAAGTCCCTTTGCTTTCTCACTTCCTCGTTCCTCTCCGGCCTGTGGCCCACTTGTCTCCACCGACTCCTGTTGGGGACTTGGTGGTATATGCTCATCGGGTGGGGCTCTAAGTGACCTCATGGCTCTGCCTGCATTTGGGGATTCACAGGATTGAAAAACAATGCCTTCACTGCCGTTTTTGCTACTCTAGTTGCTTTTGTTTGTTAAGGGAAGTTGAAAATAGGAATTTTGGTGGGTGTCTTAGTCAGCCAGGGCTATTATAATTAAGTAGTACAAACTGTGTGGCTTAAAACAACAGGAACTCTGTCCCAGTTCTGGAGGCCAGAAGTCTGAGAACAAGTGTCAGCAGGGTTCACCCCCTCTGCCGGCCCCAGGGGAGAATCCTTGCTTCCTCTTCCAGCTCTGGCAGCTTCGGCAGTGTGGCTGCATCACTCCAGTCTCTGCCTGTGTCCTCACCTCATCTGCTCTTTCTCACTGGGTCACCTCCTCTGTCTCTTATGAGGGCGCTTGTCATTGGATTTAGGGCCTCCTACTTTGGTAGTCCAGGATGAATTCATCTCTAGATCTTTAAATCATATCTTCAAAAACCCCTTCCCAAATAAGGTCACACCGCCAGGTTCCAGGGGTTAGGATGTGGAATGGATCTTTTGGGGGCCACCATTCCACATACTACAGCAGGGGCTGATGAAATCTTCTGGCTTTTAAATGGCCACTAACTTACATTTTTTAAGAGTCTGTGCAGGCCAGAGTAAGACATATCTGTCTAGTTGGGCCTGTGAACCCAGTCTGTGGCCTTCATGTTTACTGTGCACTGGAAGGTCTTGGGAACATAGTTCCAAATATCTGGACATAGATTCTATGGAGAGTGAAAATCCTTAACTTCTAATCCAAGTTTTGGCACTACTTAGTTTATGAAAGGAATTCTGGTGTAATTTATTCTTGTGAAACCACATGTGGTCAGCTGTGAGTCTTCCTGTGTTTTTCTTTGGCCTGGGTTCAGGGCCTAGGGATGCTTCATTTTGGTGTTTGTGTTGCCTGCACTGTCTTTTCCTTTACGGGGAGAAAGCAGCAGCCTGCGGAGGGGGTGGGACAGCACAGTTATCCTCTGGTCTCATCTGGGATCTTTATCTTACCCTCCTCAGGGGATGACTACTTTGCAGGTACAGTGAGCAGAGTAAGTTGCATTTTGCCTTTGCTCTAAGTATCATAAGGTTGGACATTGTTTAAGGTTCTGGCCTCACGTGAACCTGTGAGGTTAATGCAGTTTCTTTAACCTTGACTTTAGTCCTACCTGGGGGTGCTGAGCTCCACATTGGAGGGATTGGGGTGGGAGAGGGTAAGAGTGGCCTCTGGGCCTGGCGGGCACTGATCTCAATGCCTCAGCAGGTGTCCGGTATAGAAGAATTGCTTTTCAGTTTCTACCATTTAGAAATATGTTGCTGAGCAAGCACCATTTAGTTTCTTTTCTAATTATAGAAGCAACCCTTTCTTAATGCAAAACACCTAGAACATAAAACCAAAAGTTTGGGTGTCGTTTATAATGCTTGTGGATGGACATCAACAGTAGTTGGACGTTACCTTCTAGTATACTGCATATCTTCATTAATTTATTTACCCTAAAGTGGAATCTCATTTATTGTATTGGCATTTCTTTGATTTCTAGTTAGGCTGAATATTTTCTTAATGCCGTCTTTAGTTGGCCAAATATCTGTCTGCATCCTTGGCACAGCTATTTTGTGGTGGTTTTTTGTGTTCTGCTGTGTTTCCTGATAATGTGTGTGGCCTCTCCTTGCAGAGTGACAGTGTGTATAAAAGCTCATGACAAACGGGTAAGTGACTCTCGGTTCCGTCGTGAAACTGCCTCACTGGCTTTCCTTTCAGGTGTCTCATCTTGACCATCTTGCCTTCTTTTTTCCCTGTCCTCCAGTTGACGGTGAGAACATTCTAAAAGGCCTCCAGTCCATTTTCCAGGAGCAGGGGATGATGGAGTCGGTACATACCTGGCAGGACCACGGCTATTTAGCGACCTACATAAATAAAAATGGCAGGTGAGGTGACCTTGAGTGCTTGTGTTCCTTCAGATCAGAGCACTTGAGGGGTGGGGGGCAAAGGGCTGTAGTGCAGTGGTGTCCAGGTATTTTTACTTCCTCCTGTGATGTCTTTTAAGAACGGCCTAGAATTCACTGCTTCTCAGCCCTGGGGCACCACAGTTCTCCAAAGCCCCCAGGTAGTTCTGCTGTGTGGCTGGGGCCCAGAACTCTGGGGCACCATAAGCAGCTTGCTTGAACCTGCAGGCTCTGATCTTGAGTTGGTTAAAATCCAGATTCCTGGGCTCCACTCCCAAGAGTTTCGGATGCAGTAGGTCAAGGGCCATGCCCCAAACTGCATTTCCAGCCAGCTTCGAAGGATTGCTGGTGCTGCTGGGTGGCTGCCCCCATTGTGAGTAGCACTGTTAAAAATGATCGTCACTGAATGCAGACAACACCAAACAGAGAAAGTGTAGTAGAAGCTTGACAGGTATCTGAAGGGATCCAAGAGTTCATAGGCTATGTAGACTTTACACAATCACTATGTAGCTGAAAGTCACTGTGTTCTGAGAATGGAAAGGCAACCTAAATTAAGAAAAGACTGATAACAGAAGACACCAGTGCACTGAGCTTTCTGTGTTTTCTAACTTTAGGTGTGTAGCATATCTAGACTGGTTTACTATGCAAAACTATTAAGACTCTTAGTGATTTGCATTGTTAATTTGAAATGTGAACTCCTGGGTATTGTCAGTGGTTTTCATTCCATTCCCTCTGTGGGTACAAAGTATTAGAATTCCACATCGCTTTAATGTCCCACATTTCCTCCCTTGTTTTCTATTAAAAGAAAAAATAACTACCCCCACAATCTTACAGAGGCCAGAAGACAATGCTGGGAGATGAGGAAACTTTGACTTTGACTTTGGAACCTGCCCCTTTCCTTATTCTCTATGTCTACATAGTCTTCACCTGTGGCACTAATTGGTGTTCCCTCTCCTGATGTCTCTCAAACATCCCAACCCCTCTATCCCCAAGCCGATTAGTATTTCTAACTCTGTAGCAAACCTTCGTATGTGTGTTTAGTAGATGGTGCAAATACATGTATCTAAAATTAGTTCAGCCTCAAGGGTGACCCAAAATGAGCTCCACTACCAGCCCTCCTTTGCCCTCCATCCTCCTCTGCGCTCGCCAGTTCATGGCAAGTCCCCAGGAAGTAGAGTGCTGCAGCTGGCTTGATGCCCACAGCTCCTGCACGCTCGAACTGGCCCCTCTCTGTCCCGGCCCTCTGCTCCACCCTCCTGCCATGGTTTCTCTCAGTCCTTGCTGCAGACCCCAACCTTTGGGGACCACACTCTCCCACCTTCGTAGGCTCCTCTTCCATTCCAGGTGAAGCCTTGAATCTCTTGCCATCTTCTAGGAGCCTTTGCAGCCAGGTCCCTCCTACCTCTCTACTGTAGTTCTTGAATCTTCTCAGACACCAATTTCAGTTGTTCAGAGGCTTAAAATTCTTCCTGGAAGGGACTTTTTGAGTGACAAAAGCTGTCTGGAAATTGCTTCTGAAAGCAGAAAAAATTAAAACATGCTTAGTTTAAAACTTACTTTTCCTCATTGGTCTCCCTCTTCTCTCACTTCCTCAGCTCAGGCCTGTCCCTGTGCTGCCTGTCCTGAAACCTCACCCTTCCTGCCCAAGTCCCCTCCTGATGCGTGCCTCTGGGAAGGATTGCAGCTCCACACCCCACTTCTGGTTAATTGCCCCTTTGTGATGCCGAAGTCCTGCTTCTCAGCCACCATTTTTCATGTTGCCCCCCACCCCGCCCCTGCTCCCGCCGCTTTCCTTTTTTTCTTTATTCTTGGTTTTAATCCCTTGAGGTTGGCCCTTGCTTGACCTTCCCTTCCAGCACTCTGTATTCCTGGTCTCTGGCAGAGGACTCTGCTAGAACCACCCAGGCAGTTAAGGGTGACATTTTCCTTCCCGCCAGCACCTCTGCTGATTGGTCCTGGGCCTGAACTTGATTTGGGGGCCATTTAAGGGCTGAAGGTGAAATTAAGTAGTGTTTAATTTTTAATCCAAGCATGCTACCTGTATTCTCTAAACAGAGTTCATCTTCTAATCTAGTAATTTTCAAATATTTCTCTAAGCATGACTTAAAGTAAGAAGTTATTTTATAACCCTCTCCATATACCTCTGTGTCTACAATACAGTACACACATATAATGGAAATAAAAGTTTCTCTAAATAACTTAAAATGCATGTGATACAGTCATATATATTTTGTTAAAAAGACAAAGGTCAGATCCACTAAATTGAGAGTCAGAAAGCTTTTTCTGTAAGGAGCCATATAAGGTCTCTGTCAAATATTCTCTCTCTTTTTTGGAACAATGCTTGAAAATATAAAAGCCATTCTTAGCCTGCAGGCTTCACAAAACATGCTGCCGGCTGAATCTGGCTTGCAGGTTATAGGGCTGGAGTTTGCCAACCCACGAACTAAATAAATTTTACCACCAGCTGCTTGCAGTCAGGAAAACACCATGGATGGCTGTTTTGAACTCTGAAGGTTAACTGGGAGAACCCAGTTTGCCCTCTCCTGCCCTCCTTCTTTTTAAGGCTGTGGTCACTAAACCTGGCTGAATCACCTGCTGGAGAATCTTCTTAAAAATCAGTTTCACGCAACTTCTACTGAATCGCTTTCTGGGCCCAGGAACCCAGTTTGCAAACCGTAGCACGTGATGTCTCTCTGTCTTCCTTCAATGATCGGTGGTTCCTCCCCCCCCCCCCCCCCCAAGAAGAGTTAAAAGAGTTAACTATATTACTTAGGGGAAGAAAGAGCAGTGGTCTTTCCTTTTAGTCGGGTTGGTGGGTTGTTTTGAATGCCATGATACCATTCCTAACCTTAAAATCATACTTTCCTTTGTAGCTTTGTCAACTTGAGAATTTACCCACATGGATTGGTGTTGCTGGACCTGCAGAGTTACGATGGTGATTCGCAAGGCAAAGAAGTTGATAGTGTCGGTTTTTCATTTTCATTTGACTCAAGTACTGAAGGATCATAAAAATCCACTCACTTTAATGATGTTAAAATCATTTCACTTAATTGCTGACTTCTCAGTTAACTTTAAACTTCCCTCCAGATCAGTGATTTTAGAGGAAAAATAGTTGTTGCTCAGTTGTTACAAACCTGGCTGTCATTGCCATGACTGCTTGTGTCCTGGGTCATTTCACTTTCCACTGGACGGAGTGTGAACCTTTAACCAGGATCTTTTATCTGCATTACCCTTGAGCCTCCCCCCGTCCCACTGCCTGATGGGAACTTAGGCCGAGGTTAGGTAGCACCATGAGGCCTGGTTGGTGGCTGGAGGGATGCGGGAGGGCAGGTATACCATGCAGCTCCTCCAACACAGCCTCAGCCTCTTGTTCTGTAATTCAGCTGTTCCCCTCAGCTCATTGTATCTGCCCATTGATGGCTTTCTTTTAATTACAGCTTTTGAACAAAGTAGAAGAAAGAATGAAAGAATTGAGTCAGGACAGTACTGGGCGGGTGAAGCGGTAAGTCAACTCCTCTAAGATATCCTTTATATTTGTTTAATTGGAATGGTGGTGGTGTCCATGAGTAGCGTCTGCTTAAGATGTGGAAAAGATCAAAGTCAGCTTCTGCATCTGGCAGCATAGCAGACTGAGCTGGTGGGTCCTTCAGGCCAAAATAGGGCAGCATGTATGAAAATGGGGAGAGAGAGAGAGATGCTGGATAAAAAAAAGTCAGAAGGGAGATGTGGAGTGACTCCCAAGAGCTAGAACTCTGTAAAGTGGAAACCCAGGTGCGGCACCACCTCAGTCAAAGGGGAGCTAGAATACTCCTCCCCGATCTGGTCCAGTAAAGACAGAAGGTCGCTTATCTCTGCTTGTGCTCAGGGTTCTGGGCCCCTGAGTGGAATTAACAGTTCTGAGGGATTTATGACAAAATGGGGTGATGGAAAATTTGCCTAAAGCTTTTCAAATAAGGACTTTGCAAGTTACTAAAAACCCAGAAACCACCCACCTTAACTGGCCCTGGGTAAATTATTTTCAGATGATGAAGACAGTAAGTTTTCCCTGGCCAGGAGTGTAGCCACGTTGGTTACTGAAGTTGATAAAAAACAGTTCCGTTTCTCAGTCTCATTAGCTGGATATCAATAGCTAATGGCTAGTGTACTGTCATGTTGGATGGCACAGATGTAGAACATTTCTGCCACGATAGAAAGTTCTGTTGGACAGCGCAGAGGTATTTGTCAGTGGTGTCAGGTTGAAAAGGCTTTGATAGAAGAAACACTTTTGTCTTTTGTTGGAAAAGGCAGAGTCCAGTAGGTAAGTCCTGGGAATTAAGAATGGAAGTTATTCATGGATGCCCAGCAAGTAATTTTCAGCAGTTGCTCTTGCCCTGCCTGAGTAGCTACTTATCAAGCCCTGAAAAGTAGGAGGCCTGTCCCTTGCTCACAAAGGCAAACAACACACAGATACACAGAGACACAGTGGGACTTTATGAAGGTCACGTCATTGTTGATGGAAGAATACAGATTTCTCTAGTTCATCACACTTTCCAGAAGAGGGAAGCATTTTCAGTAGGAGCTAGGATGTTTAAGGACTTAATGGCTCAGCGTGCTAAACTTAAATTTGATCAGCCCTTAAGAAGGCTCCAAGGCAGATGTAACATGATTAAAAAGTTGCTTGATCTCTGGTAGGGTAGAAAGCAGGAAGCTGCAAATGAACATGACGCAGTGAGAACTTGCCCACTTTGTTGAAATCTGTCAGAGCCCCGGATTTATTTACCCCACCCAAGTTCAGTATACCTGTCCTCAGCTGTGCCTTCCTCTCCCTATCCCTTAAAACAAGACCACACCCACACACCTTCCTGGACATTCATCTTTTCCTGCTTGCAGGATTTTCTTTATCTGCACCCACTTGAATCCAATGTTTGTTGAATGTAAAATGCCTTACCTCATAACCTGCCAACATCAAAATGGCTCTGATTTTTATTGGTCTATTATTGGGGTTACTTCTGGGAGTGAGTAAATAGATGGAATGCATTCATGAGAAGGTTGTTGATTTGTTTTTCTGGTATAGGGGTTATCTCTGAGTGGAGTTAAACTTTAAATTGTTAGCTCAAAATACAGACTTTGTTTTTGCTTGTTGCTGCTTTTACATCTTCCATAAAGTCAGGGCTGGGTTGGGGCAAAATGTTGTTTGGGATACTTTGATGTAGGCCTCGAAAGGACAAGGATGGTGCCACTTTTCTGTCTGTAGAATGACATTGTTACAGGTTTAATGAACAAATAACCCAATAACATTGGCAATTATTATTCCCCTGTGGCTGATGAATTAAGTCTGAATTTTCAACTAAGAAGCCATGGGACTTATTAGAAAATTTATTTTTGTGTTCTACTATTCAAAAGAAAATGAACATTTAAAAAAAAAATGAAACAAGCTCATATTAAGTTTCATTGGGAAAAAAAATGCTCGCAGTTCACACAGCTGTACCTGAGGTCCAGGACCATAATCTATAATCTGCCCAACTTTCTCCCCAGAATCCACATTTGATTTTTTCAGTGAAGGTTGAAATAAGAGTTGTGTAGGGCTCCAGAATATCTCCTGTAGCCCATTTCATGGAGATGGAGATCATGTTAGGATGAGTGCCTCATCAAGCAAATGGCTTCCCCATCCTGTTAGAGATCCTTATTGTTCCTTTGCCAGGTTTTCATGTTGCAATTGAGGAAAAAGCTCTTTACTTTAGCCAAGGCACTATTGACACAATTGAGAATGAACAGTGTTTATTTCAAGTGCAGTAATATGTAATACAGCTGGCCGGCTGTCAACCAGGGAGTGGGTGGTTTGTAGTTCCCTCCCCTGCTGGTAGTTTGTAGTTCCCTCCCCTGACAGCCTGTGACTTGATATTTGTCACCTTCATCCAGTGTCACAAGTGGTTCAGTTTCCCCACTTCACTCTTCCCACCGTCCCTCAGCCAGTGGTGGAAGAGGCTTTCCTCAAAGTCGTTTTGCCTGCTCTCTGTGTGTGTGTTTGGGGCTGGGGTGAGCGGGTAGGGGTTGTCCTGACTGGGGTTCCACATTTTATAAAAAAAACCTCTGGTCTGCCTATCATTCCAGTAGCTGAATTTGTCTCCATGAAAGATGAAGAAGTGGTTAAATCAGGAGTTAGGATTAAATGAGAGTTTATGGGAATTTGCTTTGTACGTCTCAGTGTTCTTTATAAATGTTAGTAGTTCAGCTTGTAACAGGTTCAGACTGTATACTTGGAAACAGGTGAGTGGAGTGGAGAAAAAGACTCATCACAGCAAGCCAGAGGTATGGATCCAGGCGTACATCTGTTTCGCAGCGCCACTGTGTATGAGAGCACATGATTTGCACACAGTTGTTAATGTATGCAGTTAGCTCATTTTCATGTTTGTTAGATTTGCCCAGCCCCTTTTCCAGCTCTGATTTTCATTGTCGTTTAGTGTCCTCTGCTGGTAGTTTGTAGTACATTCACCATATCTAAAATACTGAATATTTACAAAAGAATGAAATGAGAAAATCACCAGTTTGCAGCTGTTCTAGTAATAGTTGATTCAGGCAAGAATATTCTAGATGCCAAAGCCACTAGTAAAGGTTTGTTGGGAGAGCAGGACCTTCACTCAGTTTCAGAGGATGACCCCACAGTCTGCTTAGTAATTTTAAAAAGGTACCTTTGCAAATGGAAGCATTCACTATAATCAAGCGGTCACGTTTAGTATAACCCATAATAGAACAGGCACACATCTCATGCCCCTGATGTGATGACAGTGTGAGGGGAAAAAACTATGCTAGGTGGAATGGTGCAGAAAAGGGAAAAAACAAAAATACAGTGTATGCCTTAATTCAGAGCAGACCAGCTATAAAGTGTATATTTGGGACAATTGTGGGGGTATCTGAATATGGATTCTGTACTGGATGATGGTATTCTTTATGTGCACTTGCACAAATGTGCTAATGGCAGTGTGATTACGTAGGAGTAGTCCTGCTGAAGTATTTGGGGATGAAGTAACATGTCTGCAGTGGCTATTTTCTCCAGCTTCTTGGTAGGGAAAATTTAAACCGTGCCAGAAATGATTTTTTAAAAAGTAAATTCTTTGTGTACAGCAGTTGTTGGAATTTGGTAGTGGCCATGTCTGTAGAAAGCTGAAAGCCCAAGCTTTAATTTAGATTTGTGTGTTAAAATTTAAGAGTTGGCCTCCTGATCCCAGGTTCACTTCTAAGGGAGCCTCACTATAAGCAGGGTTCTTGTTAAGGGTTCTTGTAAGGCTCATTCCTGTTTCCCTCTTCCCCTCACCCTCCCCCAGATTACCACCCATAGTTCGAGGAGGGGCCATTGACAGATACTGGCCCACTGCTGATGGCCGCCTGGTTGAATACGACATAGATGAAGTGGTGTATGATGAAGATTCACCTTATCAGAACATTAAAATTCTACACTCGAAGCAATTTGGGAATATTCTCATCCTTAGTGGGGATGTTAGTAAGTATTCCATCCCTATACCAGTCACATGACCAGTGATGACGCACGTCAGATTCTGGTGTTTCTCTGACAAATACCACCATTGTGGATTTGTCCATGTCCATGGCACTGCTGTTTGTTTTTTTAATGAACATTTATGTATTAACCTGTGGGCTGTCACAGCTTTCATGTTTTATAGCAGAGCCATGAAAACCTGGACTCAATCCTCAGAAATGAGTGTTTGGATTATATATTAAAAGAAAATGTAATTGCCTGTTTTTAAAGAAATCTTTACATTATGGAAAATTTCAAAACCTAAGTGGACAAAATAGTGTGATGAACCCACATATACTCACCAGTGCAAGTCAGCAACTGTCAGCTCCTGGTTAATCTTGTTTTCCCTAAACCCCTGTCCATTTTTCTCCCTCTCGTATGATTTTTGAAGCGATTTTCAGATGTCATATTATTTCAACTATTACACTATCTCAATAATGATAAAATCAAATCAATATAAAATTAAAACTTCATCCATGATTATAAAATTATTTTAATGATTAAAATATGTAATTGTTTTCAATTATTCAGCGTATCAGAGCATTCTTAAATTTCCCACCGACTAATGGATATGTGTATATAATCTCTATATGTGATAAATTATATTAGGTGTCAGATGGGTCAGGTTGCTGAAAAGCCAACAGTTAAAAAAAAACCCTCTGTACATCGTTGACAGTTTTTAAAGATTTAAAGTGAAGAAGTATGAATTTCAGGCTAGGCACCAGCACTTTCTGGCATGAGTCATATGGTGGTGTGGGTTTGGGTAGAGTCACCCTTCATCTCTGTTTCTCCTCTCTAGATCTGGCGGAGAGTGACGTGGCGTACACCCGGGCCATCATGGGCAGTGGCAGAGAAGATTACACTGGCAAAGATGTGCTGATTCTGGGAGGTGGAGATGGGGGCATATTATGTGAAATAGTCAAACTGAAACCAAAGATGGTCACTATGGTAGAGATATCCGTTGTTGTCTAAAAGATCGAGTTCAGTAGACTTCCTTTGTTTTCTGCCTCTTTTGCCTTAAGACTCCAGGTGATGTTATGAGGCAAATGTGTTATAAACACTGCTTTGAACAACCATTTTGATTTAGTACCAGGAGCCTATTTATGTGGCCACCCATAAAGAAACAGACAATCTAGCTGAGAGGTAAAGAGCAAGCAGCCTTGGTACTGTGTCTGCTGCTCTGCCATTGCCGAAATGGCTTCTTGATGAGAAGAAAAAAATTCAGTTCCTTGGTACAAAAATGAAACCATTCTCTCTTTTTTTTAAAACTGGATACCTGAACTAGTGTTAGAAACTTGTGTTTGTCTTAACCTTCTCTTTAAAATACATTATTTTCAGACTTCTTTGATACATGCAAATACAGGGTAAATTTCTCCTTAACCCATTTCAAACATTGACCAAATGGTGATTGATGGATGTAAGAAATACATGCGAAAAACATGTGGTGATGTCTTAGACAATCTTAAAGGAGACTGCTATCAGGTAATAATGTTTCCAGGTAACATTTTAAAGTTGACTGATAGTATGTTATTGACCTGAACTGTGCCTTCCTAAAATAAAACAGCTCTAAGAATATTTGGTTAAGGTAAATAGATCATCTTGTAGGAGAGGAAACATTTGTTTGTCCACCCTTCTAATTCCTGGCTGAGACTCCTATACTGAAAGACTAGCAAGAGAAAAACAGAAACACATGTATATCTCACATATACATGGGAGAGAAAAATGAGTAACTCAGAGGTGGCTTTAGGATTTAGGCTTCCATATCATCTTAATAGGGAAAGGGCATATAGGTGTCTTAAGGGAGAGAGTGACTTTTAGTAAAGACAAAGGGGCCCTTAGAATACATAGGAGGCATGATAATCTCTGACAAAGTGTGTCTGGGTATGGTGTCAAGTCTCCTCTCCTGGGTTGAGTTTTCCCTGGTCGAATTCCCCAGGGAGGGGATCTATGACAGCTGAGTTCATTTCAGAGGGTCTGTCTGTAGGCAGATGAAGGGAAGTTCAGAGAAGGCATCTCCCTGCATTTGTCATTTTTTCAGGTGTTTATAGCTCAAAATAATCACTATGCCAAAGTGGCATATATCTTGAGGTGGCATGTTCTGCTACCCTTTGACTCTTTATGTGAGTTATATGTATATTTGAACAGCTGCTTCTTGCTAAGCAAACTAGTTTCTGTCCCAGTTTGTTCTGTGCTTGCAAGTTGACCAATCATGCCAGTTTATGGGAGACATTTTGTTGTGTTTGGAGGACACACATGTTTGGTGCCCATACTTACAGTACTTGTTACGGCAAGGTAACCAAGCAAATAATGTATTTTATTTGAACAGAATCTTAAATATCTGTCTCCAGATTTACAAACAATTGAGATGAGTCCTTTCCTTTGTTGATACATAAATTACTTAGTAGTACCCCATCTTTCCTCATGTGTGCACACCCAAATTTGATTTAATGGTACATGCATGCATGGTAATTTTTTAAGCCAGGGGAGGAATTACATTAAAATGCATTTGTGTGAAAAGGGAAAGAAAGGAACATGTTTCACTTAAATTATTTGTAAGTTTTAAAAGGGAGAGGGGTTCTTCAGAACATGACACATTTGTTTCATGAGCTAAATGTTACCATTGTTTGCAAATAATGTTTACATTGTTAGCCAGACCCATTGTTATAATGTTTAATCCTCACACCAGTAACAGGTAGGTGCAAGTGGGTATTATTTCCATTTTATGGTTTAAGAAGATTAAGGTTAGAGAGTTGAAAGGCATTTTTTTCAGGGTTATAGGTTAACTTCAGAGGAATGGTTCAGATTCCTCGTTCTTTATATGGTTTCCTTGTATGGATTAACAAAGAAAATATAAACAGAACTGCAAACACAAACCTGCAGTAATGTGGAGTTGTAGACTTGTAATTAGAGGTCAGGTAGAAGCCTCAGAAAACAACCTCTCGACTTGTGTACGAATTCATCTGAAGACAGCACCAAAGGGATGTGATAACAGGCAGTCGGACATTTTAGGAAACTGATAAGTAGTTGTTTATTTGAAATGGCCTGGCTCTTGAGGAAGTTGGGCGCCCAAATACATCCTTTCTCCCTGCTGTCTTTTTGGATCAGAACAGCCACCAGGGGGCGCCTGGAAAATTATTGTGAGGTTGAGTTTTCCCAGAGCCCTCAAGGGTTGAAGGATCCTCGTCTGGGACAGTGGCAGGTAAGCCCCTTAGCTGTTAAAATGGTAACATTAAAAAAAAAAAACCACCAGGTCTTTGTAGCTATTTATCATTTGAAAAACAGATACTCTGTTAACCGTTTTTAGAAAATAGAAAATGCTTCAAAGCACTCCCATTTCTTTCATAATGATAGATTAACCTTAATACTAAAGTTAAAGTCATTAAGGTAGTACAAAAAGAAAACTACAGGTAAATTTTATATATGTATGAGCTTCCCCCAAAAATAGTAAATTAAATGCAGCAACTTCAGAACTATGTGTTAGGCCCAAGACAGATTTAGTTCAGATATGTTAAAGAAGATGTGAATCTTAAGAAATCTGTCTGCATATTATCTGAGTTATTTAAAGGAGAAAATAACATTATGTTTATAGAGGACAGCATTTGAGAATGTTTAGCAGTCAGTAACTCTTTTAGGTAAGATCAAGTTGCAGTGGAAGGGACACTACCTAAAATAATAGAAACTAACAAACAATAAAGAATTATATAAAGTAACTTAAAGATGTATATATACATCTATATACTTTATATACACTTGTATACAGTGGCAGAATACATAAGAAGGCATTTCTGCTAAAACTAGGAACAAGACAAGGGTGCTTTGTTATCTTTATTCAACACTGTTTTTGAGGCATTAGCTAATGGGGTTGGAAAGGTAGAATGAAAATATGGAAAAAGTCAAATGATTTGCATACAGCATGAATGCTTAGAAATCCAGGATACTCATCTAGAAAACTAGTTGACGTCAGTCATGAGTATTTGGTGAAGTGATTGGGTAAAGGCAGAGACTACAAATCTTTTTCACTATGCTAAATGCAAAACAGTTTGAATGGAAATGGGGGCAAGGGCAGAATGGGAGCTGGAAAACTCTATTCAAAATAATGACCAGTTAAGTATCCAGGAATACATTTTACAAGAAGAGTATTGTGAGGCTGATAAGAATTAGTGCAAAGATCTTACTGAAAGACAGCAGCTAAAGTTTTGACTATGTGGAGAGACATGTTCTATTTCCTGAATGAAAATATCAGAACACCTGTTTCTTCCTAATTATCAATAATTCCAGTCAGAATCCCAAGGGGGGGGTTTTTAGAATTAGACCAAATGATTTTGAAGTTCAGTTGCAGCAAGAAATAAGAATAGCCAAGAAAAAGCTAAAATAATCATAGTGAAGGGAGATTGGCCCTCTTGCTTATTCTTTTACTGCAAAGTACAGCAGTCAAACAGGAAGGATGATGACACAAAAATAGACCAGAGGAATGGTACAGAGACTTTGAACATACCTGAGTGTGTGTTTGTACACACACAGCTAATACGTGAGCGAAGGTGTATTTCAGTTTGCTTGGAAAAGGAGATTCATTTCATTTAGTGATGCTGACTTAGTGGACTGTCCATCTGTGTGAGGACAGAGTAACCCCAGAAGCCATAGAAAAACTGACTTCAGATTGCTTAAGCTTTAGATGCAAAAACAAACACATTTAGGAAAATTTGGAGTATTTCGGATTTGGGAAACCTTTTAAAGAAAGGCAAGAAACCCAGAAACTAATGACAGCATAATACCATGGGCAGGCCGAAGACGGACTGAAAAAAATACAGCCAACAAACCTGACAGGGAGCTCATCTTAATAATACAAAGGGCCCTTTCAGCTGAAAATGAAATAAAAAAAAGGTGTAAAAGATATGAATTGGTACTTCTCAGAAGATTTTGAAAGTCCGCCTGTAAACTTAGGACAAGATGCTCACGCCTGGTGGTGGCCCAGCAAGTTCATGGTGAAACATTAGCAAGGTACTTGACAAAATATAAGAGGGACAACATGTGCAGGGGAGGTTGCAAGGAAACAGGTGCTTGCCTGCATTGCTGGCTGGAGCATGAACTGCCACCAAAAGTCAAAAGCGAAATACACAGGTCTTTTGTCTCGGCAGCTCAATGTTTGAGCACCCAGACCGCAGACAGAAAGGCCTCTGTACGAGGACATTAAGAGCAGAACATTTTTGGTGGAATGATATATTTTTTAAAAACATCATTACTTATAATGGGGTTAATGAAAGGTTCCATGTTGCAAATGTGTGTGATCCTAGTTTTGCAGAAGAGAACAAGCATTTGTGTTTCTATGCGGGGTGGGGAGTAGGGGGCTGATTCTATGAGCATAGGGAAGATTGATATTGTAGATTGAAGTCTGCTGGGGTGTTAATGCCTTCTTTGACTTTACATGGTTGCACTTAAATGGTACGTTAAGTGAAGCAAGTTAACAATAGGACAGTAAGATGTAGTTTCTTTTTAAAAATTGTGACTTTGAGGAGGTAAGAACATCCTTAGGAAAAAAAATCTGGTTTAGGTTATCTTAAGGAATTGTAGCCAACTTGATTTCTGACTTACTAGTTAGGTGAATTTTTTTTTTTTTAAACATGAGTATGTGTTGTAACTGGAGAAATAAAAGACACGGAAAATAACTCCTGTGTAGTTTAGGATGTTGCCTACAGCCAGATTGTCCCCAGAATATAGCTTTAACACTGCAAAGATAAGAATAACCCCAAACTTATTTCCTGTATGAGAGTCCCAGCTCTTAATGGCTGTACTCCGCTTGTTAATAACTCTTGATTGTGGGAGCTGATATTTATTAGATGGCTTTATTACCAGCTCTACTTGAAGTGTTGGGGAAAGTTGGAAAAACATAGGTTAATAGTTTGAGGTAGATGCAAAAATGAATTACAACGGAGTCATTTAGTACCTAATATGAAAGAAAACAGTAGAAGAAAACATGGTAGTAGGAGAGGCAGTGTAGATTCAAGTATGAACTCGGTTTTCAGGAAGATCTAAGTGTACTTCTGGGAGCTTTTGGCATATTATGCCACCTCTTTTTAAGTTTGTTTCTCCATTTGTAAGACAGGGATAGTAATAGTACCTGTAGAATCAAAGGGAGAAGACAAAGCGTGTAGGAGGCACTGGAGTTGAGCTATTCCAGGCAAGCCAAGGGTGGCAGTCCGTTTGGTTTGTGGGGCAAGTGCTGTGGATCTCAGCACCATTTGCATTCCTCCCCTTCCTGTACAAGCCTTTAACTGCTTCCACATGTGTTGGCTCACCCACCTGTCTTCCCTCTGGAAGGTTCTTGTAGAAGACTGTATTCCAGTACTGAAGAGGTACGCCAACGAAGGGAGAGAGTTTGATTACGTGATTAATGATTTGACCGCCGTTCCAATCTCCACATCTCCTGAAGAAGGTAGAGTCTGGGTTCTTGTTTTGTTTTTAACCAAGATAATGTTCACGGAAGTGTTTTTCTTGGTACCACAGGAGAATGAAATGATGGATATTCAAGATTGCCCGATAAAGTTCCTTCATTTTTAAAGGTAGTTAATTCGAGGCCCACGGTGAAGATAGCTATGGCATTTGTCAAGTCTTGTTCTGCCTCCAAAAGAGCAAATAAACTCATTTGAAACAAAATAAAATGACTCAAAATCATGTCATTGGAACATTTGCTCGTTTGATAATATATTTACATTGTGTGATTTTTAACTTGTACTTAAACGGTAACCAGAGACAGTTCCCCTTCTCAAACTACAAGCTTGAAATCACTGCTGCTTTGGGATGTCCATGTGCATGTTTTTTCGGAGACCTTTCCTTCTCGCCGAGCTTGTAGATTCAGTTCCCCACCTGATGACCCTTGCAGTTTCTGGGGGAGTTGCTGCTTTTCCCTCCACTTAAAGCTGTTGTTTGTCAGCTTCCAACCACTGCTTCATGTCGAATCTGTGTTGGTACTGTAAGAGCACTGCTTAGGTACGTGCACATCTGCTTGTATATGCACAGGGGGGCGAGGCATCAAGTATGTGACAGGGCCTGATCATTTATGAATGAGCTGCCCAGCTTTGGGTCTTAAGCTCATGGCTTTTTTGTTGTTATCGTTGAGTATTACCTTGAATGTTTAACTTCAGATGTTTCTGATGCTTGCAAACCCACATTTATAAAATCTTTTTTAACATGCAGATTCCACATGGGAGTTTCTCAGGCTCATTCTTGACCTGTCAATGAAAGTACTGAAACAGGATGGGAAATATTTTACACAGGTAGGCTCCTTTACTGGTTTTCCCCAGACTCTCAAGATTTTTTACTTTCAAATTTGAATTCATATGTTCTTTAAGTGTATGTCTGTTAAGGATAGAAGAGGACAATTGGTTTGTGTTCTTTCAAGCGTTGTTCGTAAACCTCGGACCTGCGTGTCCTGAGTTCTATGCGTCTTGTTAAGGTCTGCTGTCCCAGTTTATCTGCTTTGGGCTTTGGCTGTAGTATGAGCTGCGGCCACCAGATGGAGACAAAGACTGTGATTTCTCCCCAACCCCGGAGATTCTTAACTGAAAAGCCAAATCTACGTGGCATAATCTGCTTTGGTTGTATTGAGCTCCTGCCACCAGATGGAAGCAAATTGTCATTTTTGTGATTCTTTAGAGGAGTCCTAATTTTAAGAGTTTCAAGTGTATGTTTCTTGATAGATGAATATGTGTGTGTGTATCATGCTATTGAGAATTAACAAAACTCTGAAACTGAAGCAGCTAATTGATGATCCAGTCTCTCAACTTACTTAATTCATAAGTAGAACATAAGCACTTTTCACTTAAATAGTATTTTACTCTGGTCCCTTTAATTCATAAGAATTTTCAGGAGAATCTCCCTAACCTCCCACCCCCTTTTTAAGAAGCTTAGTATATTTAAATGTCAAGAATTAGGAGGGAGGTTTTTTTTTGTTTGTTTTTTTTTCCCCCTAGGAGAGAGGTTTTAACTTCATTTTCCTGAGGAGGCATTTTCAAGCAGGCCCCAGACAGTTCATGAGCTCTGAGATGAATAATGCTGAAAACAACTTGGCAACCCTAAAAAACAAATTGAATTAGTCCCCAGTCCATCCTGTTTTCCTTCTCTCCCCTCTTCATGTAATACCCCTCTACGTGGCGATTAACCCTAGATCTTGCACCTGGTTAAAGTGTGAGGCCACTTTCAAGGGGAGTAGACAACTGTCTGTGAATGGATTTTTTTCCTCCATGATGTTTAGAAATGGTTAAAAAAAAAAAAACGTTCTAGACTGGACTCTTTAAAGCCGGGGTCTGCAAAAACTACAGGCCAAATGTCGCCTACTCTTAGTTTTTATAAGGTTTTCTTGGCACACAGTCACAGCCATTCATATTGTCTATGGCTGCCTTTGTGTGGTTGGGGCAGCACTGAGTAGTCATGATGGAGACGCTATGATCTGCAAAGCCTAAAATATGTTCTTTCTGGCCCTTGACGGAAGTTTGCTGACCCATGCTTTACAGGAATAAACAATGAAACCTGTTCAAAGTCATCTTAGTCTTGTAAAAGCTACCTAAACTCAGTGCGTTGGGTTTTCTCTTGAGTGCACATTTCTCAAGCAGAGCACATCAATAGAATATTTTTCTGCAAATTGAAGGAAATGTCATGAAGCTTAAGTGGGGGAAGAATGTATGTCCTGGGATCTTTAACCAAAAGAGATGGGAAACAGCTTGGATCCAGTGCAAACCAGTTTGCAGCAGACAACAGGTAGAGTCAGGAAGAGAGTGTGACTGTTCTCTTTGTTATGAATGTTTGCCTTTCTTGGGGAACTGTTATCTCAGTATGGAAGACTAATAGAAATGCTTGCTTAACAGATCACCACAGCCACATTTGTAAATATTAATGATCCAGACTTTGAGAACTTGTCTTTGCTAACTGACTTTTACCAAACATCACATTGTATGCCTGGGGCTGTGTTGGTTTCCTAGAGTTGTCCAAAATATACATTAGGGCATGTTTCCTTTCCTTGCATTCGTTATGGTGGGAAACTCAAGGCAGTCAGCTTTAATTAGTAATGCCCGGAATCACAGTGCTTTTGGGGGCTGAATGTGTCACACAGTGAGATTCATACGGATTTAGGAAGCAGAGGCCTTAGAAGGGTGGTTTGACTCAGGATGTAATGATGCACTTGCCACAGTGCAGTGTTTTTTTAAACTGCCATGTGATATACTAGGAGATACTTGATCACAGCTCCCCTGCCCCTTCCCTGGGTGTATAGCTTAGAACTGGAGCAAGGGTAAAGATGAGATGAAATTGTTTGGCCTTTTACTTGGTGATTGACAAAAGCTAAATGATCCTACCTGAAATTGCTTGCATCGCAGTAGCAAGGTCATGATGTCATTAGTGTCACTGCGGCTGCTTGAAGACAGCCTTGTCAGTATGGCACACAGCTGGGGAAAGCATTATAGAGTGCGTGGCAATTGAGTCGACTCTCCTGGGCTGGGAGGATTTAAATCCAGAGCACAACTGATTGCAAACGACTAGGATGAAGGTGCTGGGACTTGACCTCCCTCCCTTCTCTCCCCAACTCCCCACTAAAAAAGCCTGGAGGTTATGTGGTACATACAAAAGTATGGATGTGAGATTCATCTAAGTTACAATGCAAGACAGTAACCCCCACCAGCCCCAACTTGAGAACTGCTCTTTCCCAGTACCTTTGATACATCTGTGTCCCTCCCATGCCCCTGCCCACCTTCTAGAAGTAACCCATCTTTAGGGTTGTTCTTTTTTATTCCTGTGCTGAAACACAGAGCCAAAATATTTCTGTTAAGTCCTGAATCATTTATGAAGCTAGTTTTCATTGAATTTATTTTATTTTAAAAATTTTTATGTATTTAAAATTTTTTTATATTGAGGTCCATACAATAAAATACACAAATCTTAGCATACAGCTTGATGAACTTTGACACATTAATGAGTGTACACTCATTAAGATACCAAACATTCTAATTTTTTTCCCCTAAACCTATTTCACCTGTCCTCTGAACGCCCTCCACTGTGGCAGCCACCAGTCTGTTCTCTGTGTTTGAGTCTGTTTCAGCTTGTTTGTATTTTTTTTCAGATTCCACATTGAAGTGAAACAACGTGGTATTTCTCTTTCTCCATCTGACTCTCTTCACTTAGCATAATACTCTCTAGGTCCATGCATTAGGTTGCAAATAGCCAGATTTCACTCTTTCATACCTGAGTGATGTTCCATTGTGTATATGTACTACGTCATTTTTATCCATCTTTCAATGGACACCTTAGGTTGCTTCTATATCTTGGCTATTAAAAATAGTACAGCAGTAAACATAGGGGTGCATATGTCTTTTTAAATCAGTGTTTCTATTTTCTAAGGATAAATACCCAGAAGTGGAGTTACTGGGTCATGTGGTGTTTGTATTAGTTTTTTGAGGAACCTCTTTCCTGTTTTCCATAGTGGCTACACCAATTTATATTCCCACCAACAGTGTAGGCTGATTCCCTTTTCTCCACGTCCTTACCAACACTTGTTACTTCTTGTCATTTCTTGTCTTTTGGGTAGTGGCCATTCTGACTGGTGTGAGGTGATATCCCATTGTGCTTTGATTTGTGTTTCCCTGATTAGTGGTATTGCACATGTGCTGATCTTTAAATATAGATGTTTCACATATGTGTGATTCATAAATTTTTACATTGTTCAGTTAAGCTTGTTTTTGAACTTGATAAAAATGCTGTTATTAAGGATGTATTCTTTCAGACCTGTTACTTTTTACGTTACAGAAATCATGCATGCTATTAAGTTTAAAAGATAACAAACAGTACAGAAATTGATAAAGTATAAAAGCAAGTGTCACCTACCTACACCTATTGTGCGGCAGGGACAGTTTTCTAGAACCAAAGCTATTGAATTGGGATTTACCCCCATAGAAGTGCCCCCCACCGCCATTACCCCATTATTCCCTTCCTCTCATCCTTAATAGGTATTTCATTCTTTGCTATTAAATTTTTGCTCTGCATCTCCCAGGTATCTTTCTTAAGAAAAGAAAAATGTATTTCTATTTCAGTACACAGGAAAGTGAAATGTATTGCATTATTTTGGGTGTGGGGGTGAGTCTCTATTTGTGGTGATGGTTTTTTTAAACTGCTTTTGGACAATACTGGGAAAGACCAAATTGAAACTTTCCTATTTCCTTACCACATCTGTAAGGAGATCCTCCAATATACCCTCTATAAAGAGTGTGCTGTCAATTTTAAGATGACAAGGAAAACCATTGAATTGTGCACCTAGGTGGCATTTCCATTCCATAGCTTCCCCAGCGGTAATGTGTTCTAAAAACAACCAGGCAGTGTTTTCTATTTGTGAATGTTAAATTACACATGTGGTGTTTATATACTCTCATGGTGAACTTGATGTTGAAACCAAATTATATGCTATTGAAGGGCACTTCGGCCAAATCCCACTGCAAGACCCTAGATGATGGGTTACTAAACAGGTTGGCACTGAAGGACGACATCATGCTGAGCGAATGTGCTAAAACCGCCAAGGCCAGCTCTTAGAATAGCTCTGTCTGCCCACTTGCTCATGGCTGGCTAGTTTTCAAATGCTGTTCTTAGGAATGCTTACATCACAGGCTGCCTTTATTTGTTAATAATTTTCATCTTAACATTTACCTAGTTAATTTGAGGCAAATTGATAGTGTAAGGTCTTAAGAAATGCAGTCAGCACGTATATTCAGTAGTTTTCTAAGCATTAATAGCTTCAGAGGTTAAACGGAAATAGATGGTATTAAATACCTATCTTGTTTTCTAAATCTGTTATGAAAAGCCCCTGGGGGAAAAGTATTATAAAATAATAAGGCCTACCCCAGACTTACCGAAAGAAAATCACCATTTTAACAAGATGCCCTATGATTGAGATGCCTATTCAAGATTAAGAAGCACCACTGTAGAACCAGGCAGATACTGTAGCCATTTAGCAGCTCTGTTCCATCTTGGCCAGCATCTGATTCTCTACCTTTTTTCCTTCATGGTTAGAGTGGCTACGCAGGTCCCAGTGTCACATCTAGGTAACAGGCTCAAAGTAAGTTGAAGGGGCCAGTCACTCTGTTTATCCTTGATTGTCAGAATCAAAAAGTTGCCCAGGAGCCCCCAGGGACTTCTACTCTTTGATTGCCCCTAGCTGCTGGGGAGGCTGAAAAAGTGGTTGTAAAAAAGAAAAATTAGAACAGTGAAGTCCAGAGAAGGGTTTGGTAAGAGCTGCAGAGTACATACATCCTGAATAAGCTGCTGTTCTCTTGTGCCTTAAAGTAACTTCACGGTTTTGGGAAAAGTGTGTGTGGGGGGGGTGAATATAGTTATGCATCAACATACTAGATTCTTATAAAGGCTGTAGTTTTGAGCCACTCTGGAAACCAAGAACATTATCTCTTTGATCCTTCATTCTCAACACATAGTGACTATGGGGAAAATTTACTTTGAATGGCTTAGGTGTGTGAATTCTGCAAAATGTGTGGTGTTGATATGACTGTCGCTAAGGAGAAATTGGTCTCGCTGCTTCCCATTGCTTCATAGTCTTAGTAATTTGAAATGGCTTGGTAAATGAGGCAGAAGGGTAATGAACTAATGGATCCGTAAGTAGAATTCAACTCAGTTTGTGAAAGTACAGAAGCTTTATCATTTTTAAAGGTGAACTTTTCATCTACAGCTGGAATTGTTCTCATATATTAGAGACCTTCAAATGAGTGGGGACCTTCAGTAAGACTCAAGAATCCCATTGTTTGCTTTCCTTTCTTGGATTTAGGGGAACTGTGTCAATTTGACGGAAGCCCTGTCGCTCTATGAAGAACAGCTCGGGCGCCTGTATTGTCCTGTGGAATTCTCGAAGGAGATCGTCTGTGTCCCTTCGTACTTGGAATTGTATCCTTTGACCATAACGTTGTGTTGCCAGATCAGAATACCCAAGTAACTCCCATGCCAGTTTCACATTTTAAATCCCAATAAAAACGGAATTAGCTCTGCGTGTATATGAGGCCATAGTAATCAAGTGTGGCTGCACATTGGAATCCCCTGGGAGCTTTAAAACCATACTGATTTCACACACACTCGTCCAGCCCCACCTTGGTCTGCTGCTCAGTCAGAAATGCTGGAGATGGGGATGAATGGGGGACGTCCCCTAACCAGCGGGCCAGGGGATTGATGTGCATATTAGAGCTCCAGAAACCCTTGTCTGAAACACCACCTCTGCTGTAGCAGCAAAAGGACTATAGGTGGTCATTCTACTTTTATATTAAAATTATACTACTTTGATATTACTTTGTACATTTGATCCTGATTTGAAATAGAGATTAAGAGCTTCAAATAATGCTGAGGATTGCAAAATTAATGTTGGAGTTCTCCATTAGTTCCAATTCATAAAGTTAGTCCAGAGAAATTAGAACAGAACCTGGGAAAAAACTGGAATGAGAATGTTATCACTGGAAACATAAAAGTGCATTTCCTTCTAAAAGGCTAACTATAGTCTCCAGACAAAAGCTTGCTTCCTTTTGTGCAGTGACGGAGGCCAGTTGACTGACAGCAGCTGTCATTGCTGTGGAGGGAGACCCTATGCCTGCTGCTGGCCTGCAGCGAGGCCCTTGCCCGAAAGCCTGGGCAGCCCCTGGCCCCCTGGAAGGCGGGAAGCACTCTGCTGGATGGGTGGCCCTGGTTTCCACGGCCTGTGGAGACCTCTGACTCCTCTCCCTGTACCAACTGGCCCCCTTAGCAGGGTTCTCCCCCTGTAGCACTGCTTACCATCAGGTCTGTTTTTATACTGAGAGAGTTTAGAAATCAGTTGATAATATTTGGAGAAAAAGTTTCTGCTCTGTGGCTTCCCCTTCATCCTTCCCCCCTTTTTCTCCTCCTATCTTCCTCTCCCCGTCTTCCCTGACTCCCTCCTCTTCTCCCTTCTGTCTTTGTCCCCTGTTATCCCATATTAATTTCCTAATACATCTGGGAGACCTGGGAAGCAGTAGTGTCACCTGCAGGAATATTGCCATCCTTCAGCCTTTTCTCTACTCTGCTCCCCAGCCCCCTGTGTCAACAGGGGAAGGTGTCTAGGCTGTAAAGCGGCCTCCTTCACAGGCCTCCGTTCTCATTACCACAGCTCCCGAAGCCGTTGAGCTTTCATCCATCTTCAGTTTGTGAGCCTGAGATCTACCTTGAATTACCTGCCTTTATTTTTATTCCTTGACTCCCCGTCCAGGTGGGTATTTTACACTGTCTGGAAGAAAGCTAAACCCTGAAAATCAATGGCCCCTAATCACGTGTGCTGCAAATAGCCTTCCTGACCTTCATATGCTGTACCTGACATCACAACAAGCTGTGCCATTAATTATGAATGCCTTCAAGATTTCTTTTTTAATGAATCATTTTTAATTTAAGTAAATCAAGTGGAAAATATATATTTTGATTAGCTAGGGTGTGATTTTTTTGAAAGTCAGCTGAAGGATGATTAGACAGCACAGCGAAGGCTGCTAAACGCACTGAACCCCTAGAATGTGATTTTTGTTACCTTTTTTTTTCTGTGTGGGCTTCTTTTTGTTTCAGTAGGCTTTGAATTTGGTGGTGTGGAGGAACGAACATCGCCGTCTTGTTCTGGAGGAATGTTCTTGATGGTGTTTCTTTCCCCCCAAAAATTGACTTAGATATTAAAATTTGGTGCTTATAAGAAAGTTAAAAAAATGAATAGCAATGCTTCAATTAAAAGTACAAATAAGAAACTTTATGTGTCTGTTGTTTTATTTCAGCCAGGTCCCTCTTTCTCACTTCTGATCTCATAGAACAAAGGTGTCTCCTGGACTGTTTTTCAGTTCTCTGCGCCATTTATCTCTTTATAATAGGATGGCCTCAGGGTCTTTTTTGAACAGTGGTAATGACTTCGTTTGCCACTATGGTAAATGATACATAACCCATTACATTAACTAGTTCTTCATTTATAAAATGGACCCGAGGATCAGAAAAGATTTGGCCTTCCTGTGAGGTTGAAAGTCAAAAGCTTATTTAACTATTCCCACTCCTACTAGTATATTGCGTATGGAAATAAAGATGTTTTGGCTTCTGTGAAACGTTGACAAGATTCTATGTGCCCAGGTAGATGATAGTTAATGGAGAGGCCCTCAACAAGAGCAACTTTAAACTCATACCGAAATGCTTGTAACAGCTTGGTAGTATATTTGTGGCTAACAGTCCACATCACAGGTGAGGTGATGTTGACTTGGGTTATGTTTGTATGAAAGGTTTGTGCTTTATTGACAGAATGATTTTATGGTGAATTTGCAGTTAAGCAAAACATTAAAAAACGAAATATTCAATGTATGCTCTGAGATGAATGTCAACCCACAACAGCCTTCTTCCCAAGATCAGTTCATCTAACAGATACTCTTTAAAATGAATATATGCTTACTTCACTCTCTGTTGGAGCATGGAAGAAACAATGACAGAATAAAAGTAGTTAGAATCGTGTTGTAACTAGATTGTCTTTCAGCAAATACTTTTCTTAGGCATAGAGGTTAAAAACAGCATTGATAGACATTAAGAATTCTACCCACCCCCTCAAACTCTTTTTTGATACTTTGCAAAGGCTCTGTACGCTGTGTAAGATTAAAAATGATGGTGCAGTTACTGTCAGAACACCACTTGGGGTTAACAGAGTTGGATTTTTTTCCATTTTAGAGAGGAAACCAAGTGTATCTGGCATGTGCACATGCTATTACTAATATGTGAGCGTAGGTTTGTACTTGAGGACTAGCTTTGAGGCCAAGGCCAGTCCTCTGATGAATCTGGTGACACACACGGCCCGCCAGGAGCTGAGAGAAGTGAAGTGGATCAGGCCAGACCATGAGAGATGCACTCAGAGGAGTGGTGTGTGGTACAGGAGGAAGAATGGAACTGTTTTTATTTTGGGTGATAATGGTAAATCCAGACCCTACTCATTTCTTCATATCGGACAAAGGGTGATGTGTAATTATTTTTGAACATCTTTGTAATTGTTTTAAAAGCAAAGTTTGCAACCTGAAGTCCCAGAAACTAAAAACACTCTCTTCTCGTGCTGTACTTTAAGGAAATGTTATCTAAGCACTATTATTTGACTTTAAGGACTGTAGTATTTATTACATAGTGTTGGCATCTCCTTTGTAATCTAAAATAGAATATACTATAGCACCATAGCCACCTTTTAATTAAAGACAAGGACAAGACAAATAGGGCTGTAGTTCAAATTCTGTTCAACATATCAGATACCAAGAACTGGTTTATTAAAAATAAAAATGCTGTTACTGAAAATGTGATTGCTTGTTTCAGAAACTTGATTAATGGTGATCTGACTGGGCTGGAGGAATGCAGGGTTGACCGTGTGTTCACTGGGCGAGAGCGGTGTTGATGGCTAAGGGAACAATGCGCAGCTCCTGCTCGTGTGGTTGGCTAGGGGCCTCCTAGCTTGCGTTACCTCGGCCTGACAGAAGCGTTTGCATTTCTCTTCAATGGGTGACTCCATTCTGTTCCGTGACTCTGGGGCAGGGGGAAGGAAGTGTGTGTGTCGGATGGTGCCTATCGTTGGCCTGTGGGTGAGACTCTAGAGCAGTGTTGCACAGAGTGTGCCTCTTCAACCAGCTCTTCCCTTTTAAGCAGTTCTACTTCAGCTGGGTGCCCTGCCACACTCAGTGGAGGAAGCTGCGTGTTGATGGACACCAGCACAAGCTCTTTACCCAGCCTGGGAACAACACTTGAGTAGCACAGTTCTAGAGGTCCGGTGGGCAGCAACATCCAGGAAGAGCTGCTCTATGGCCTTGAAGAAACACTCCTGTCACCCTATTGCTGAGTGGCTTTGTACCAAATAATCTTTCACATGTGTGTGCTTTGGGTGACTAAACCACTTGCATTTATATTACCTGTGCAGTCCTAAAAGCTTTGAATTCCATGTTAACATCACTGAGTAGGCCAGCAGTCCAAATTCATAAAGTGCCTATGAGTGCCCTGCCTAGTAACAATTTGAAGCTAGGCTCCAGCATTCTGAATTTGCTAATAACTGAAAGCCTCCAGCAGAGATCCTTGGCAGCCTGGTGAACAGTGGACCCTTCCTCAGAAACTTTTTTTATTGCAAATATAGTTGATCTACAATATATTGGATTCAGGTGTACAACACAATCATTTGACAACGACATACACAGTAGAAAATGCGTACCATGATAAGTGTGTTACTTGCTGTCACCAATGTTATGGTATTTTGATTATATTTCCTGTGCTATTCTTTCATCCCATAACTACTGCTTTATAACTGGATGTTTGTGCCTCTTTATCCCCGTCACCAATTTCACCCATCCCCCCCACCTGCCTCCCCTATGGCCACCACCAGTCTGTTCTCCGTATTTTTTTTATATTTATCTTTTTAGATAGCACATGTAGGTGAACCCATATGGTATTTGTCTTTGTCTGACTTACTTCAGGTTCATCCTTGTTCCAGATGGCAAGACTTTTTTATGGCTGAGTAATGTTCTAACGCACATATGTACCACATCTTCATCCATGGAACTATTGAAGAAACATGTTTTTTAAATACATAAAGTAAATATGATTACATGGAAACAAGTTACATTGTTTTTCAAAGACTTATGATTTAATATTGGTGCTTTAATAACTTGTTACACAGGTAGATCTAGTGGTGAGTCAAATACTATAATTATTAAATAGTAATCAGCATAAATATTTAAGATCTGCAGCAACTGAATGTGATTAAGAACACATCTGATTTGCTGACAAACTATAGGTACCATCAGTACTAACATGGTTTGTCACCCATATTCATGCTTAAAGGAAATGGCCACATTTCAATTAGAGGCCAGTGAAAACAGGAATGTTTTCCCATCCAAGTTTAGGGACCCAGAATTCTGTCCATAGACCTCAGGTTAAGAAGCCCTGACATACAGTTTTTGCTTTCATTGTTTGATTTTGTTGAGGTGTTGGGAAGGATAGCTGGGTCCCTTCACCCTGCTGTCAGAACTCAAATCAGTACTGGCAGATGAGTTCTCCTCAGCCAGAACCATTTAAAATCTCAATTGCCTACTGCAGTCATTCCACTGATTCCTGCTTTACTCATTATTTCAAAAATGAGAAATAGAATGTGGGCAAGAAATAGCTCAGTGTTTTTGGGAAGCTATTTGAATACTCTTGGATGTTTTTTCCCTGGGAAATCTGATGATAAATGTGACTGGACAGGTATGCTTATCTCCTGTATCTGGGGGTCTTGGAGAAGCCCTGGCCAGTGCATTAATGCAGGTGGCATCTGGCGACAGCCAATCATGGCGGTCATTTCAGTGAGCGATTCCTTTATGATGAAGTATTAGAGAGCATCCCCCCACCCCACCCCGTGCTGCTTTGCCCAGGAATTGAACAGTGAGTCAGGCCTTTCCGACTGAAGTACACTAAACAAGCCTGGTTGGTTTTGACAGAAGCCCACCAATATCCAGACAGGGAAGAATGGGGAGTCCTATTTCGATCCCCTCCCCACATTGCCTAGAGATGAAATCCCAGGACTGTAAAGTTGGACAGGGGATGGTCTCTGGATGTGGGCTTTGACCCTGGAATTAAGAGTTTCTGGTTCCAACTATTAGGGAATCATTTCTTCTTGTCTTGGTTCTATTTTTAAATTTTTGCAGAGCCTCCATACTGTTTTTGATAGCGGCTGTACCAGTTTACAATCCCACCAACAATGCACACTGGTTCCCTTTCCTCCATGGCCTCACTAACACTTCTTAGTTCTAAAATAGTTTTACATACATATTGTTGGATTACATTGGTAACTTAGGTTCTCCCTAAGTGATTCTGACAGCTCCAAGTTCATTGCCGAGGGACAGATATCCTCCCTGGACTACATTCCATATCCTCTACTTTGTAGACACCTCTGCCTTTGCCTGTTTTCAATTGTCTGAGTTACTTCGACACCTGAAATTCCCTCACCCTTCCAGTGCTGGAGGTCCTCTGTCAATGTGTCCTATGCGTTCATTATGTGGTCCCTTTACACTCAGCATTTACTTCTTCTCTCGGTCTTATTAAGTAGTTTTTATCCCATAGCTATTGTCCATATATGATTAAATGTTTAATGTTTGAAGAGACGGCATGTCCTAATGGGAAGGAATACACCTGAGTGTCTGACTTTTGCCATGTAGAAGCCAGAGGGTTTTAACTGAAGTGTGGTGGGGGCCGGAGAAGCAAGACCTTCCATGCAGGCCCAGTTGTGAAGCTGCCACTGCTTCCCTCTGGCTCACTTTGCCTAATCCTTTGTGTGTGTGGTGGGCACTTAAGGTCAAGTGCATCGTAAAAGGGAATTCTTAGGATTGCATTTTCCAAGTGCGACAAGGAGAAAATAGGCTGGTGTGAAGAAATAACCCAGCGTTGGGCATGTTCGAGAAGGAAATTAGTGTATGATGCTGAAGGGAGAAGTCTGCACGTTCAGTGGCCAAGGAGCAAGAATGTCCTCCTTGGCCATGGTCATGGGGTAGCCCCACTGGGTGGAAGCACAGTGTTCGTGGGGAGGGGGTCCTTCCACCAAAGCTTGTGTCTTTTGGGTTCCTTCTTGGTGCCCCAAGGGCCGAAGAGGAGCAGAAACTCAGGAAGGTGTACAGCGTTCAGACCAGAAAACGAACAACGTATAGGACCGAAGCCACTTTGGGGTGGCCATTTCTGGGACTGAGTCCTCTCTTCTTTCCTGTCTGTGCTCCACTGTCAACTACATCACTGTTGAATGCCTCTGCCCTTGGTGACTTCCCACCCATTGGGTGGAATTCTTGCACCAGGCCTCCACTTTTGGTCCCACTAGCTTGGTTACCATGCCAGTCTGAGGAGGCCAGGCTGCAAGGCCACGAGGCTCCAATTCTGGCTGCTTGTGTTCAGTTTGAGCCTGGCTCGTGGCTCCCACTGCATAAATCTGGGAGGGTTTGTGCACTAAAGTAATTGAGCAGAGTATTGAATCATAAACCATTGAAAAAAAATGGGAAGTCATGAGGGCATATGGACAACAAATACAGAAATGGGCATAAATATACAAATAGATAAGGCACTTAGCACAGAATTCTGAGTGCCAACTAGGTAAGGCGGAAGGAACAGTTAGCATTTTGTTAATCATCACAATAAAGACTGGATTAGGCAAGACTCATCCACTGGTGTAAAATCTTGGGGGAAATTTTGACAAGCATATTCATGTGGCTTCAAAGTGTCTCCCACGCATTGCTTATGAGTTGTCTATCTGTTTCCTATTGCCACTGGAACAAATTACCACAAACTTAGTCACATAAAATAGCACAAATTGACCATCGTGGTCAGAAGTTTGAAACGAGTCTTCCAGGGCTAAGGTCAAGCTGCTGTCAGGCTGCTTCCTTTGGGAGGCTTGAGGGGAGAATCCATTTCCTGCCTTTTTGAGCTTCTAGAGGCCACCTGTATTCTTGGGCTTCTGACCCTATCCTCCAACCTCAAAGCCAGCAACATAGCAACTTCAAATCTCTCTGCTTCTGTTGTCACATTGCCTTCTCTTTCTGACTACTGTGGCCCTGTTTTAGGGCCTCTTGGGATCACACTGAGCCCACCTGGATGGTCTATGATAATCTCCCCAATCCCAGATCCTTAGTTCTGAGCTACAAAGTCCTGTTTGTGGTATAAGGTAACATTCGCATAAGGTTACAGGTAAGGTTCTGTGTTAGGATGTGGGCGTCCATAGGAGGCCATTACTCAGTTTACCACATATGCTGGAGAAAATAACTCCACAGTGGAGAAATGCAATACTCTGCCAAGTGATCAAAATCAACAAGAAGCAGGGGGATACCATGTGTCTGGTACTCAGAAGAGTCCATCATCACCTATATAGCATTTGGCTAAGAATGAATTACCTGAATCTAATCATGAGTAAACATTAGGCCCAAAATGAGTAATATTTCTTTTATTTTACTGTTTTTATATTTTATTTTTACTTAAAAAGTTTTTATATTGAGGTATGTACAATAAAATGCACAAATCTTATTGTACAGTTTGATGAATTCTGATGTGTATACACTTACGTAACCTTTTTGTTCCCTTCGCCTGTTGTCCACATCTCCCCATCCATCTCCGATATGGCAACCACCACTCTGCTTTCTGTGTTTATGAGTCTGTTTGCTTGTTTTGTTTTCTAGGTTCCATATATAAGTGAAATGACATGGTATTTCTCTCTGACTTACTTCACTTAGCCTAATGTCCTCTAGGTCCATCCATTGGGTCACAAATGGCAGGATTTCATGCTTTTTTACAGATGAGTATTATTCCACTTGTGTATATATACCACGTCTTTATCCATTCATTCATCTACTGATGGACACAGGTTGCTTCCATTTCTTGGCTATTGTAAATAGTGCTGCGGTAAACATAGGGGTGCATATCTCTTTTTGAATCTGAGAACTTCTATTCTTTGGGTAAATTCCAAGGAGTGGGATTCCTGGATCAAATGGTATTTATATTTTTAGGTTTTTGAGGAACCTCCATATTGCTTTCCACAATGGTTAAACTAGTTTACATTCCCACCAGCAATGTAGGAGGGTTCCCCTTTCTCCACATCCTCGCCAGCATTTGTTGTTTGTCTTTTGGATGGTGGCGATCCTTACTGGTGTGAGGTGATATCTCACTGTAGTTTTAATTTGCATTTCTCTGATGATCAGTGATGTGAAGCATCTTTTCATGTGCCTGTTGGCCATCTGAATTTCTTTGGAGAAGTGTCTGTTCATATCTTCTGTCCATTTTTTATAGGGTTATTTGCTTTTTGGGTGTTGAGGCATGTGAGTTCTTTATATATTTTGGATGTTAAACCCTTGTCGGATATGTCATTTATAAATTTATTCTCCCATACTGTAGAATGCCTTTTTGTTCTGCTGATGGTGTCCTTTGCTGTACAGAAGCTGTTTAGCATGATATAGTCCCATTTGTTCTTTTTTTATTTTGTTTCCCTTGCCTGAGGAGATGCTTTCAGGAAAAAGTTGGTCATGTTTATATTCAAGAGATTTTTGCCTATGTTTTCTTCTAAGAGTTTTATGGTTTCATGACATACATTCAGGTCTTTGATCCATTTTGAGCTTACTTTTGTGTATGGGGTTACACAATAATCCAGTTTCATTCTGTTACATGTAGCTGTTCAGTTTTGCCAACCCTAGTTGAAGAGGCTGTCATTGCCCAACTGTATATCCATGGCTCCTTTATCATATATTAATTGGCCATATATGTGTGGGTTTGTGTCTGGGCTCTCTAGTCTATCTATTCCATTGCTCTATGGGTGTGTTCTTGTGCCAGTACCAAGTTGTCTTGATTACTGTGGCTTTGTAGTAGAGCTTGAAGTTAGGGAGCACAATCCCCCCAGCTTTATTCTTCCTTCTCATGATTACTTCAGCTATTTGGGGTCTTTTGTGGTTCCATATGAATTTTAGAACGATTTGTTCTGGTTCATTGCAGAATGCTATTAGTATTTTGATAGGGATTGCATTGAATCTATAGATTACTTTAGGTGGGATAGCCATTTTGACAATATTAATTCTTCCTATCCATGAGCATGGGATGTATTTCCATTTATTGGTGTCTTCTTTAATTTTTCTCATGAGTGTCTTGTAGTTTTCAGGTTATAGGTCTTCCACATCCTTGGCTAGGTTTATTCCTAGGTATTTTAATCTTTTTGATGCAATTGTAAATGGAGTTGTTCTCCTGATTTCTCTTTCTGCTAGTTCATTGTTAGCATATAGGAATGCAACAGAATTCTGTGTATTAATTTTGTATCCTGCAACTACTTTGCTGAATTCAGTTATTAGTTCTAATGGTTTTGGTTTGGATTCTTTAGGGTTTTTTATGTACAATATTATGTCATCCCTCAGCCCATTTTTTTAACTGGGTTATTTGTTTTTTGGGTATTGAGGTATGTGAGCTCTTTATCAGATACATCATTTGGAAATATGTTTGCATTCTACTTTTTAAGAGGCCTGCATTCTTTAAAAGTATTAATCTCTAATGAGATAAAAGCCTGTGAGGTTTCCAGATTAAAGGAGGCTACAGAGACATGGCAACTAAATGTGATACCAATCCCTATATTGGATCCTGTCTTAAAGGAAAAATACTGAAAGGGCATCACTGAAAAACAATATGAACGGTAATTTAGATACAAGTGTTGTATCAGTATTAAATTTGTGGAAGTTCTTATTGCAGGTTTCCTCTAAGTTTAAAATTATCTCCAAGTAAAATGTTAAACATTAAGAAAAATAAGGGAGGGATGCTCTTGGCTCTGTTGGTCTTCCTTCCGCCTGAGGAACCTGATAGCAAGGTTTTAGGACACAAAAATCAAAAACCTTAGAGGAATAAGGCTCATGGGACCTGTGTAGCACCCAAATAAGCATGTGCTGCTTTTAAGATCTAGCACAGAAGACAGTGAAATATGTGAGCACGAGGCAGCAGAAGTTCTTGTGGCTAAGTTACATTTTAGAGGATTTCTGACTGTGCTACACAAAGAAGAAATTGTATCTTTGAGGGGTCCTGCCAGGCATCACGGAGGCCAGGGGAGTGGGGCTTTACCTGTCATGTCCGCTGCACTAGAAAGAAAGGGACATGCGAGCAAATGTAAGGATGGCACTGCGCTTGGCTGGCTGGCTGGCTGCACTTCGGCTCTTGCGGGTCCTGCTGGCTTAGAGACAAGAAGCCTGGGGCAAAGATCTTGCTTCAAAGACCCCACTGTTTCTTTGCTGTTAGGTGTTTGTTCCTGAGCTTCTGCTAAGATGCTGCGCAGCATGAAGGGTTTTTTTCTTTGTTTTCTTTCCCTGATGTATGTGGCAGAAGAGAGGAATGGAGAGTGGGAGTGGGTCTGAAGCTTTTGTTTTACTTAAGACAATGAGACCCCTATTGTAATATTTTGAATTTGAAAATAGGACCACATTAAAAAGCTATTCAATTTGTTTTACAAGAAAACTGGCAAGGTGCAGCCGGAATAAAAGTTGTCCTGATGTTGAGAAATAGGAACATGAAGACGAGGGCTGTACTTCTCAAACTTAAGTGTGCGCAAGGAGTACCTGAGGATCTCCTTAAAGTAAGTCTGATTCAGTTTGTCTGGAGCAGGGCCCAGTAGTCTGCGTTGCTGCTTAGTCAGCTGACATGGACACTGCCAGTCTGGACCACAATTTGAGTAGTACTGAGCTGGAGTGCTGTTAAGCGGAAAATCAGATGGCTGTTAGCATTGCAGAAAAATGCTAAAAGCTGTTGCATCAACCACTGTTGAATCAGAATGTTTCCAATATCAACTCATTGTTACCAGCAGCCTCAAAAGCAATAAATGTTGTCATAGTAATTGCTGAAATGAGTTCTCATGGATTAGAAGTGTTAGAAATGTTATCATGGATTTTCTTAAAAAGGCACTTAGATAAACCGTTAATCTTGGCCTTGATTTTAAGCTCCTAATACTCCCTAGAAGACATTTACACCCCCAGCTTTTGAAAAATTACAAAACTGGCAGTGAGTGGAGGCCAGTTAGTGGAGACTTCGAAGCAATGAACACGGCAGAAATGTTTGAGTCCTCCCTCCAATTCTGAAAGGATAAGGAGACCCCTTCCAGTGTGCAGACATTGTCCTGACAACTAGAAGGTTCTAAACACAAGGTTAAGGGATTATCCTTCTTATTCAACTGAACAGGCAACTTGCTGAAGCCTGAATTGTGCTTTCATTTCACAGGTTTAAGTAAGTTTGTTTATTTCTTTGGAGAATAAAACTGGAACAAATCGTGCTTGGGTCTTTTTCAGGCTTATTCAAAATGCAAAGAATAATAAGGGGAAAGATTAGAGGTGACATGATTCAGTTCTCACATTGTACTAAAGCAGATTTCAGTACCACTTGTTGGCTGCTTTTGCCACAGTCTCTGTGTATGGGGCATAGACAACAATATTTGAGATGTTTTCAGGGCAGTGTGTAGCAGGAAGAACCTGTGGGCAGCCTCTTAAGCAGCAAAGGAAAATAAGCGTGAAACAGCAGCCCAAAGCAACAGGGCTGCACCGAGGGCTGCAGGAAATAGAAGCACAGAGAAGTAAGTATCGACTTAGTAAGGTCAGGCCTATAAAGAAAGCACATTGGTTTAGTTACGGGATGGGTAGGGATGGAGGTGATTTACTACAAGTGCTTTAGGAAATACCAAACATTTAGAAGAAAACAGCAAAATCTAATACTGCTCATCGCTGCTGCAGCTCTCTAAAGATAATCTAGATTTTCATTAACCAAAGGGCCATCAGGCCCTTCCAGTTTTATTTCTCCCCAATCAGACAGGATGGTGTTCTGGGTGATGTGTGTCTCCCCACAAGACATTGAAGTCCTAACTCCCAGTACCTGTGCATGTGACCTTTTTTGGAAATAGGGTCTTTACAGCTGATTAGGTTAAGATGAGGTTGTTAGGGTGGGCCCTTATGCAGTATGACTGGTGTGTTTATACAAAGGGGAAATTTGGGTCCAGAAACATGTACAATGTGAAGACAGAGAGGCATGGAACCTCGTCTCCCTCAGAGCCCTCAGAGGAACCAACCCTGCTGACACCTAGCTTCCAGAACTGGGAGACCATAAGTTTGTGTTTAAGCAGCCCAGTTTGTGGTACTTGTTACATCACCCCAGGAAACCAACATGGATGGTCTTCAAAATAATTAGATGGCAGATAGAGGAGGGCATCCGAATTAGCTATTACTGCAGTAATTCTGCATGGCAAGCAAACCTGAAATTTCCACAGCTTCTAGCAAGAGGTGTTGATGTTCTCTCACTCATCGGTGGGTTTGGCTGGAGTTCCCCTGATACAGCTGAGCACTGCTGGGCTTTGCTCTAAGAAGATATTTTAGTTGTAGGTCTGCTCTACATGTCTCTCATCCTCCTTGGACATTGCAGTGGTTACCTGAGACACGTTGTCCTGGGGAAAGTCAGGAGTGTAGGAGGGCAAGCACAATGATGTAGGTACACTTCCAGCCTCTGTGCCCTATCTCTCACTGCCCCATTGACCAAAGCACATTGCACGGCCACTCTGTCAACCATGAAGCCACGGGTCAGGATATGGATGACAGGGGAGTAAAGAATTCAGAACAATTCAATCTACCATGTTTGACTTAAGAATTTAATGTACAATCTAAGGAGTACTTAATACCCCCTGTTCAGAATTCCCTAAAATTTAAGGAAATAGGAAAATGTCATATTCAGAGATAGCAGCATAGATTGTCCACCTTGACCTTGGCAATGTGTGAAGACTGAATCTTAAAGCCTTGCGTTACACACTGAGTGAAGCAATTGACAGATGATCTCATATTAACAAAGAGATGGTAAAATCTTTGAAGGAAATAACCAAAACAACTAACAGGTACCTCTTAAGTAAAATGGTACTGGGATCTGCACAGTCTACATTTGTATGAGATGCTGAAGTCTGTGCTTCCTGGAAGGAACACTGTTGTGCAATTAGGAAAGGTACCATTTGGTGAATATATTCTCTTGGTTATTAGGGAGACTGAACAGAAGACAGTTGGATGTGGAAGTCAAGAGTTACAAGGTAGCAGTGTTCCTTCTCTCCACCTCTTGCTTTTAATAGTAGGATCAAGACTGGCTTGAGAAACCATGCAAAATTTCCAGGCATGAAAGTCAGTAGAGCTTCGCACATACTTAGCGATGTTCCAATTTACTAATCACATTGGGGAGGAGCAGTGCTGACCCCTGCAAATGCTGTATAGTCCCGGGATTCAGAATGTAATAGTGCTTTTGAGCTTAGCCTCTGGGACCTTGACCCTCTGGGCATCTGAAAATAGGGGTAATAATGGCACCTGTCTCAGTCTTGGGTTGCTCTAACAAAATACCGTAGACTGAATGGCATATAAACAAAAATTTATTTCTCACAGTTCTGGGGCCTGGGAAGTGCAAGATCAAGGTGCTGGCAGATTGTGTGCCTGGGAGCCCTGACTTCGTGGCCATCATCTCTCTGCGTGTACATGGTGGAAGAGTGGAGGCAGCTCTCTGAGGTCTCTTATTTATAGGAGCACTAATCCTGTTCGTGAATGCTGTACCATCATGACCTAGTCATCACCCAAGCGCCCACCTCCTAATGCCATCGCACCGGGGGTTAGGATTTTAACATACGAAGTTGCAGGAACACATTCAATGTATAATAATCTCCCTCTGGATCTTGTGAGAAGCAAATGAATCTATGCTTAGATTGGTGCCTGGCACAGAGTATGTACTTAAATGTTAGCTTTTATTACTTACCAGCAAGTATCACTTTTTAAAAATGAGTTATGTAAAAAATCAGAATTTATACCAGTGCAGACGGTATGCACTGATGCCTTTAAAAGAAATCAGGTGGTGGAATCTTAAAGAACACTAAGTGCCGGGCCCTCTTCAGTCTTTATATTCACCAGGAACAATTATAAAGAATTGATTTTACTTAATTTTAAAAACTTTCTACTTTAATTCTCCCAAGTGCTTAATTTTTTCCCCTTCAATTTATCTACACATCTTCAAGGGAACTGGCTATATTATTGAGCGAAAATTAAATGAGGGCAGTGAAGAGGTTAGATATTTTTGATGTGTCGTGGGAAGGATTCTTTAAGACAGGATTGGGCTATCTTGCGTTTGTGTGTTCAGATTGGTTCAGGTTAGATATTTATGTTATGTGAGCTCTTGGAGAGGAGGGAACATGTTCTGCTGAGCTTTGTATCCCAATGGTCAAAGAGATACTATTAAATGTAAGTCATCATAAAGGTAATGTACCTGGTAGTTTGGATATGGAAGACCCAGTAACATACCAAGGACTTAGCAGGTGATTCAACATAACAGTAAGAATAGTGACTAATTTGTGTTTCAACTGGGCATTGACATGTGGAGAAAGAAATTAACAACAAAAAAATGAAAGAGGACCAGTTTTTCTTTCTTATAACAAGTTTATTTAATCAGGCCAATAACCACAGGCCTTCATAATTTGGAAGACAACGTCAGCATCCTCACGGAAGAATCAGAATGCTGCCATAACGTTACTAGGACAAAAGCAATGGAGAAGTTGAAAATATGCGCATCACTGTGGGTTTTTGTTATGCGCCCAAGGCACCTTGAAAAACATCACTCTTTGAAAACATCACTTCTTGTGAAGGGCTAATAAACAAAAGCCATTGGAAGTTAGAAAGGTACTTGGCAAAATTTATCAGAGGTGACCTACAGCTGTATCCTTTTCCTATCTGCTACCCCTCACTGCTTGACTCCTGGCCTTTGAATTTGCAATTCCTTTAGAAATGGCACCTCATTAAAGAGAAACCAACCAACAGCTCTTCCCCTACCTTCCTACATGTTTGCTTCTCCAGGCTTCAACTTTATTAGATGTTGCCACATTGCTTTCCAAAGTGGGGTACCAATTTACACACTGAGAATCAGAGCGTGAGAGTTGAAGTTGCTCCACTGCCAGCACTGGGCATTGTTGGAATTCAGAATTTTTGCCAGCATGAAGTGTGAAATGGTAATTTCTTGTGCTTTAAATTTCCATTCACCTGATTACTAATGAGGTCGGACACATTTTTTAATAAATCAGTCGACCAGTTAGTGTTCTTCTTTGGAAAATTGTCTCTTTCCTGTCCATTCGGCTCTTGGGCTTTTATTTTCTTATCAATCTATTGTTTTTACATCTTCAAGATAATAGTCCTGTGTTGCTTATATGGCTGCAAGTATGTACTCCTAGTCTGCCCTTGTGAAATCTTTCTAAGATGCACTTTGTTTTAATTGCGTTTTATGATTGTCGGGAGGCTAGCTTTGGCTATGCTTGTCTTTCGTTTATTAAGGGTATTTTTTGGTGCACATAAGTTTTTTATTTTAATGTAGTCAATTTATCCATCTGTTTCCTTTATGGTTTGTGTTTATTGTGTCTTGTTTTAGAAACTTTTCACTAGCCTGATTTTCATATTTTCATATATATATATATATATATATATATATATATGTATGTATGTATGTATTTTTTTTCCCCTTCAGTGTTTTAAACTTTTGCTTTTCATAATTAGGTCCTCCATTTATCTGGCATACCTGCCCACCCCACCTTTTTTTTCCGTAGGCTGTAAGGAAGGATGTTATTTTGTGTTTGGTGTGCTGTGAGATGTGAGGGTACTTTTTTGTGGTATGATCACCACCTGTCCCAATACCCTTGATTAATTTGTCCATTCATTACCCAATGATTTGAAATACATCTGTTGTCCTACATTCAGTTACTCATTTATTCATGGGCCTGTTTTTGAGTCTAACAGCTTTTTTGGACTTTGAGAATGTGATAATTGATGGGGCTGTGCCAAAAATGTACTTTAAAAAAGATATACAGATGGCTACAGAATGCTGATGGATTATATTTTATTCTAGACTATTACAAAAAGGAAAAAGATGTTGATCACACTCCAGATGAAATTTTTTCTGATGGCCCACTATATATTTTTAAATATTAAATTTAAACGTTTAAATTAACAGCTAAGTTATGTGGGATCAGTTATCATGGTTAAACAACTGCATTATAACAAACTATTAAAGATGCTGTGAATAAAATATTCTATCAAATGTGGTAGTTAAGTTTGTGGCTGGAACACTTCAGTATGTGAAATCCACCAATACAGCTATATCTTGGAAACAATTCAAATGCTAGTAAATGTGTTAAGCCAGACCCCTTGCACCACTTATAAAAGAAACATTACTTGGCTTTTTAAAAAATTGAAATATCATTGCTATACAATCTTATGTTGGTTTCAAATGTACAACACAGTGGTTCAGCACTTACTCATATTATTAAATTCTCACCCCCCTCTAGTGCAGTTACTATTACTGTAGAAAGATGTTACAGAATCGTTGACTATATTCTCCATGCTGTACTGCCATCCCTGTGACCAACTTATTTTGTGGTTGTGAATTATTATCCTCCCCCTCCCCGCCAACCTACCCCAACCACTCCCCTTTGGTAACCATTAGTCACTTCTCAGTGTCTATGAGTCTACTGCTGTTTTGTTCTTCTGTTTTGCTTTGTTTTTATATTCCACAAATAAGTGAAATGATATGGTATTTGTCTTTCTCCTCCAGGCTTATTTCACTGAGCATAATACCCTCTAGATCCATCCATGTTGTAGCAAATGGCAGGATTTCTTTTCTTTTTATGAATATTCCATTTTGTACATATACCACCTCTACTTTATCCATTCATCTATTGATGGATACTTAGATTGCTTTCATATCTTGAATATTGCAAATACTGCTGTGAAAAACATAGGGGTGCATCTGTCTTTTCAAATCAGGGATCTTGTTTTCTTCAGGTGAATTTCTAGGAGTGGAATTACTGGGTCAAATGGTATCTCTATTTTTAGATTTTTGAGGAACCTCCATACTGCTTTCCACAGCAGTTGCACCAATTTACATTCCCACCAACAGTGTAGGAGGGCTCCCATTTCTCCACATCCTCGCCAACATTTGTTACTTCTTGTCATTTGGGTAGTGGTCATTCTAACTGGTGTGAGGTGATGTCTCTGTTGTTTTAATTTGCGTTTCCCTGGTGATTGGCAACATGGAGCATCTTTTCATGTGCCTGTTGGCCACTTCTTTTTCATCTTTGGAGAAGTGTCTGTTCAGGTCCTCTGTCCATTTTTTAATCAGGTTATTTGATTTTTTGAAGTTGAGGTATGTGAGCTCTTTATATATTTTGGATGTCAACCCCTCATCAGATGAGTCTTTTATGAATATATTCTCCCATACTGTAGGCTGTCCTTTTGTTCTGCTGATGGTGTCCTTTTCTGTACAGAAGCTTTTTACTTTGATACAGTCCCACTTGTTCATTTTTGCTTTTGTTTCCCTTGCCTGAGGAGATGTGTCCAGGAAAAAATTGCTCATGCTTGTATTCAAGAGATTTTTGCCTGTTTTCTTCTAAGAGTTTTATGGTTTAATGACTTACATTTAGGTCTTTGATCCATTTCTAGTTTACTTTGTGTATGGAGTTAGACAATAATCCAGTTTCATTTTCTTACATGTAACTGTCCAGTTTTGACAGCACCAGTTGTTGAAGAGGCTGTCTTTTCCCCACTGTATATTCATGGCTCCTTTTTTGCATAATAATTTACCATATATACATGGGCTTATATCTGGCATCTCTGTTCTGTTCCACTGATCTATGGGTCTGTTCTTGTGCCAGTACCAAACTGTTTTTTGATTACTGTAGCTTTGTAGTAAAGCTTGAAGTCAGGGAGTGTAATCCCCCCAGCTTTCACTATTTGGGGTTTTTTGTGGTTCCATATGAATTTTGAAATACTTGGCTTTTTAATGACCACAAACTTGTGCTTAGCTAAGTAGCGACATCCACATGGTTATCTGTCTTTATTCATACTTTATAACCCATCTATTCCCAAAAGTGAGCAGAGGCAGCTCATAGTGTTAGAGCATATTTAAAAGTGGGTAGCTGAAAGTCAAAGAGAAGAAAGGCATGAACTGCCATATTGTGTAGATCACTTAACTCCAACCCCATTCAGAAGGATTCCCTTTTAAGTGTTTCCAGGATATGATATCTTTTCAATATCACCTCTAAAAAATAACCTTGGATTACGTGCCATGTTGTATATAGTTTCCCAAAGCATTGCCAAAGCTAGTCTCCTGATGATTATAAAATGTAATTAAAATGAAGTGCATCTTAGAAAAGATTTCGCAAGGCCATGCCTTATCAGTCTTGTCTTTGTCACTTAAGTTCTGGGAGTTCTCTGTATGTCATTCCCTACCCAGTAGGATTTGAATATTATCATGCAGGATCTTGTATCTAGATGTGCTAATTCTTAGATTCTAAACTCTGCAATGGGAATGTACTAGGTTAATTCACTTCCATGGAGAACTGATTCTGATACCTTTTCATGCCAGAATAATACTCAATACTACATAATTCAGGAGGGCAGAAAGGTGCACGTTCGTTTATTGAGTAACATTATGGGTACAGCCATGTGTCAGGCCCTGGTGTGGGGATACCAAGCAAACCAAGGTGACTGAAGGCTCTCAGAAGCGTCCCCCAGGCTCTTTGGGAGGACTAACTCACAGACATAAAATGGTGGGCTGGTATCTCATGATCCTGCATCGTGTGCCCCGTGGACCTTTGCAACAATGCAAATAACAATGTGAAGTGGCCAAAAATGGACAGAGGAAGGAGGGAGGGAGTGTTTTTCAGCACTTAAATGGAAACTCTGGTGGTTAGGTGGAAGGTACAGTGAAGGAATAGCTGTATGTTTTCCAGGCTCCTTTTTTCTTTTTTTATTCATCATCATTTCCGATAGAAATGTTTAAGGGAAACCAGGGAAGGACTGCCAGGAACATAGCAATTTGGTTTACCAAGATCATTATATTTAGTACTTTAATGTCTAGCTTTTGAGGTGGGGGTGAGGGGTGTTGAATTTAAGAAAAAGTAAACAGTTGTTCTTAATTACACCACACCATGGGACTTGGTGTGCTAGCTTCAAACAAAAATAATCCAGGCTTTTCACCATTACAGAAACATTCGTGATTAAAGAGAATTGATCATCTGAGTGGTTATGATTGGGAGTTATTACAGTTAAATAATGCTAAGCCTTTGAGATGAGCAGTAAACTCCAAATGGAATTCATGGCTAATAATATCAGTGAGGCAGTCTGTTGTGTAATGTAGTATTTATCACCTTCTTAGGAAGACAAATGATCTTTCCTGTTTATATAATGTATTACGTTTTTCAAGTTCATATATCACCTGATGAATTTGATATAACACTAACACAATAAAACATTCCTGGGATTCGACACATTGAAACACATTGTCTCCTTAAACAAATGAACTTGCATAGCTTACTTTACTTGAGACCATCTAACTGAGGTCTTTCCCTTTTTGCTTTAGCTGTCAAGGCCCTCAGTAACAGTAGGAACCTCATCCCTAACATCTGAGATCTGTATTTCTCTTTTTTTTTTTTAAAAAAATTATTGTTTATATCTGTTTGGGTAGGTTGGATTGGAAAGGATTTATATTGTGACCTGTGTGATAGGGGCTACAGGCTTGCCCTCAGAACCGCACAGGAAAGGCCCTGCCCTGGGTCTTGGTTTCAGGAGGGCATCACTCTGACGCTCCAGCTGCACCCCTCACCGCCAGGTGACTGGTCTGCAGTTCCAATGGGACGTGCCTGCGTCCTCTTCTAGAACACAGTTTGCATCCCCGAGAGCTGAAGTTTCCTTTCCCAGCTATTCTGAGCCCACTTCCAGGGCCCGTGGGGCTCTCTTTCTCAGTGTTTCTCCCACTATCCTGATGGAAGACTCTGCCCAGGCTCAGCGGGGTGGTCAGGCTGCTGCTGCTGCGGGGTGAGCAGAGGAAAGGGGGCCGGCCGAGGGCCCTGTGCCAAGATGTGTTTGCAGGGGGCTTCGCAGAGTGAGAATTCCGAACTGGAGCCTGGCCTTCCAGGTGGCTGAGAGGGATATTTACAAATTAGGAGGATAGAATGTGTTTGATTTAACAGTTTGCAGCCTCACTGGCAGCTTTAAATAGTATGTGGATGGGCCCGCCTTTGCACTTGTCTCTCCAATCCTACAACATACGGAGGAGCTTGAGGAACTGTACTGTAATTTTTAAAAAATACAGATGGTGGGTACTCATTAAGCTGTATTTGGAAGAATAATGGCAAATATTATCTTCCGTCAAACAATCACTTCTAGGGTCAAATATTTTCAAATACATTATGAAACTGAAAATAATCAGTTGAAATTTGAAAATCTTAGTTCCCTTCTTCCATGTGTAGATAACCTATTTAATGTATCTATCTCTTTTTCTAATTAAGGCATCATTGATATACAATCTTATGAAGGTTTCACATGAACAACATTGTAGTTTCAACCTTCACCCATATTATCAAGCCCCCCCCACATACCCCATTGCAGTCACTGTCCATCAGCGTAGTGAGATGCTATAGAGTCACTACTTGTCTCTTCTGTGCTGTACTGCTTTCCCTGTGACCTACCTATGTTGTGATTGGGAATTATTGTGCCCCTTAATCCCTTTCTCCCTCACTCCCCACCCATCCACACCAACCCTTCCCCTTTGGTAACCACTAGTCCCTTCTCAGAGTCTGTGAGTCTGCTGCTGTTTTGCTCCTTCAGTTTTGTTTTGTTTTTATACTTCACAAATAAGTGAAGTCATTGGTTCTTGTCTGTCTCTGCCTGGCTTATTTCACTGAGCATAATACCCTCTTGCTCCATCCATGTTGTCACAAATGGCAGGATTTCTTTTATTCTTATGGCTGTATAATATTCCACTGTGTGTATATACCACATCTTTTATTTATTTATTTTTAAAGGTATTATTCATGTACACTATTATGAAGGTTTCACATGAAAAACAATGGTACTACATTCACCCATATTAGAGAGTCCCTCCCACCCACACCCCATTGCAGTCACTGTCCATCAGTGTAGTAAGATGCCACAGAATCACTATTTGCCTTCTCTGTGCTACACTGTCTACCCCTGATCCCCCCCATACCATGTGTGCCAATCATAATACCCCTCAAATCCCCTTCTCCCTTCCTCCCCACCCACCCTTCCCCACCCCTTTCCCTTTGGTAACCACTAGTCCCTTCTTGGAGTCTGTGATTCTGCTGCTGTTTTGTTCCTTCAGTTTTGCTTTGTTGTTATACTCCACAAATGGGGGAAATCATGTGGTACTTGATTTTCCCCATCTGGCTTATTTCACTGAGCATAATGTCCTCCAGCTCCATCCATGTGGTTGCAAATGATAGGATTTGTTTCCTTCTTATGGCTGAATAGTATTCCATTGTGTATATGTACCACCTCTTCTTTATCCATTCATCTACTGATGGACACTTAGGTCGCTTCCATATCTTGGTTATTATAAATAGTGCTGCAATAAACATAGGGGTGCATATGTCTTTTTGAACGTGGGATCTGGTTTTCTTTGGGTAAATTCCTAGGAGTGGAATTCCTGGGTCAAATGGTATTTCTATTTTTGAGGAACCTCCATACTGCTTTTTACAATGGCTGAACTAGCTTACATTCCCACCAGCAGTGTAGGAGGGTTCCCCTTTCTCTGCAACCTCGCCAGCATTTGTTGTTGTTTGTCTTTTGGATGTTGGCCATCTTAACTTGTGTGAGATGATATCTCATTGTGGTTTTAATTTGCACTTCCTTGATAATTAGCATATCTATCTTTTTTAATTTTCCACTGAGTATTCTATTAACTGAATGTTCTAGAGAATAGGAATATCTCTTCATTTGATAAAAACCGGGCTTGGTACACTCAGAGAGCACTTGACATTAAGGCATCTGATGGTGAGTTTTTGTGGTAGAGGACGTCTTCCCAAGACTCATTGGCCAGTATCTTGAAAGCAATGATTTCCCTCTTGTCTTTGTTCATGATTGATAACTTCAGAGAAAAGGCCCAGTTATTGCTCTTCTCTATTCCTTGTTCTTTATCCTGGCTTCACAGTCACATTCCAAACCTAATCTTTTCAGGCCAACTTCTAATTGTCATGTCATTGGGATTCCAGTTGTATTCATCTTGTGGTGTTCAGTGTTTTCTGTGTCAGGCCCAAGATACCGCAGACGTCCAGATCATGTTCCAAGCATTCACACAGCTGAAAGACAGTAGGAAGCAGACACGTGTATGTTCACACCTGTCTATTCTTACTACCAAGGCAGACCCAACCAACTAGGCTTGGAGGAGTCTGTGGTAAAGAGGAAGAGCAGGGACTAGAGGAGAAGGGACATTGTTGTCATTTTAATTTGCATTTCCTTCATGACTAATGAAGTTCCGTCCATTTTCATTTTTATTGGTCACTTGGGTAAAGCTCTTTTTAAAGTGTCTCCAAGTCTTTGGCCCAGTTTTTCTATTGAGTGATCTGTCTTTTCTTATTGCTTTGTACACAATCTGTGTATTCCGGGTATAAAGGAGGAGCATCATTTCGACATAAGGTCGGGGCAGAGAGAAAACTATTGCCGTGCCTTTGGCACAGTTAATTTGTGCATCTTGTGCTGGGAAAGAGCAGGGGCTGGTGTGACTCTTGGGTCGTGTGTAAGGGAGGGAGGTAGGCTGAAGTTCTGCTAGTAAGCAACTGCCTGGCTCTGCTGATTCTCAAAATACTGAAATAATTCTATGCATCTTGGGAAGTAGTTGCTTCCCTGAGTCTTCAGTGCCTCTCACTGTGTTGGCCTTCTCCCGTTTCTTCTTCTCTCTCCACTTTCTTTTCCCTTCCCTTCTTTCTTCTTCCTCCTTCCCTCCTTGTTCCGTCATCCAGCACCTGTGCACTGAGTACTTCCCATAGGCATACACAGCCCTGAATAAGAATGAAAACAACAACAGTAAGAGGCATCTACAGGTGTATCTATCTGTGGGTGACAAACATATAAAATATTAAGAAACACAGCAATAAAGATGCCTAACTATTCTTCAGGCACTGTTTTAGGCATTTTATAACTCTGTAAGATAGTGACAGTTGTTGTTGCTATTTGTCAGATGACAAAACTGAGACCCTTAGAGATTAGGCAATTTTCTCAAGGCCACATAGAAGTAACTAGCAGAGAATGCCAGGAATCCAACCCCGGGAGTTCAGGGGTGGATACTATGCATTTAGCCACTGCCGCCACTGCACTGTACTGCCTGGCAGCTTGGAAATGAGCATCAGCTTGACCGGCACCTCTGTGACTTACAGGAGAAGGAAAGAGAAGGGCACTGTAGTTGTCAGTGTTCAGCCAGGAACACATAAACCACTCTAGGTATTTTAAAAAGAGTATATTTAATGCAGAGAATTGTTTCTAAAGGTATTGGAACCAACTGGTGGATGGAGCAAAGAGGGGATGACATTGCCCAGAAAATAAGAGGGAGCCAGAAAAATACAATTTGTGCCCTTGACATTGAACATACTTTAACGCCACAGAGGACCCAAGAGTCAAAGCATATCCTACGGGCTCAGTATTGCACAAGGACCTGTGCATACAGGGAAGAAAAAAACTTACTTCATTGATTCTAAAATACAATTGATTGCTAACATGTACCACAATACTGCATACCGTTAAGAAAAACGCTATCCAATTATGCCACAATGCCAGTTATGAGCCCTACCCTATTTCTGGAGATGTTAAAGCTTGAAAAACAAGTCCATCTTAAAACTGATGCAATACGGCAAATGCCTGCCCTCGACTTCCTTGTAGTCTAAGGAGGCGACTTTCTATAGAGATTATCGTAATAGAATCTAAGTCATATGGTAGGTTTCCCATGACCTTAATAAGAAGAGGGATTTAGGAGGACTTTCCCAAGGAGGCAAAAAATAACTGAGTCTTAAAAGAAGAATCTGACTTGCCTGATGAAATGGATTTGCGACCAAAAGGAGAAATTTTTTCTAAGGATGCAAAGATTGGGAGAAGTTTGCTGTGTTTGGGAAGGAACTTCAAGAGGTTTAGAATGACTGGTGTGTACAGTGTAAATTGAGCCACTGACCAGAATGAGCTGGAGGACTACGTGAATTTGGTCATGCAGGACCAACCTGTGAAGCATTTTGACATTTTCCTCAAAGCTGACAGCAGCCACAGAGGGTCTTAAGCACTTTCAACAGTCCGTTTGAAATTTGATTCAGGACTGTAATTGAGTTGGTTCATACGGGTGTGGGGTGCAGCTGTTGTTAAATATGGAATTAGCTCCTTACTAACCCTGGATAGCTGCAGCCTCATCCACCCCAGCCTCTCTCCTGGGACCCCCCAGATCCAGCAACTAAGAGGTAGTGCCTGCATGGAGCATTTAGCTAAGCTGCTTTGTGGCATTGCTGCCCCAGCATCCATTTTGTTCGGCCAAGCAGCCTTTGGGCACCTCACACTGACAGAAGCCCTCCTGCAAGCACATGGCATGGCCTGGAGAGCAGCCGGCAGGCACACAAGCACATGGAAGTTCCTGCTATGACTCCCCAACAGCCTTTGTGGTCAACAGTCTCCCCTGCTCCCCAGGGCCTTCCGCTTGGTCACCCCTTAGATAAGACCCCCGTGGAGCTTACAGAACTCCACTTGTTTGGGTTTCTTGACCAATGTGGCCCCTGGAGGCTTGCTGTGTCCTTCCTTCCTCCAGGACCTGTGAGTAAGAAACGTCTCTATTTCAGTTTCTTCTGTGGTCTGTTGTTGAACCACTGCTCACCATCTGGCATCCTGTGCTCCACTTAACAAATGTTAATTTAACAAAGTTCTAACAGCCTGGCACAGGAGGGGCTACGGAAACTGGCCCCAGTCCCCTGGTCAGTGTCATGCCATACTGGTTGTTAAATTTTGTATGTTATCCCTGGGTGCACTTCATAAGTTTAATGTTTGGTTTTCTTAGCTCTTCAGTTCGCCTCACTACATCGTAAAGAGATTCAAGGGTTTCTCTAAGCCAGTGGTTCTCAAAATGTCCTCAGACCAGCAGCGTTAGCATCAACCGGACACTTGTTACAAATGGAAATTTCAGGCCATACTGAGGCAGACACCCAAGAGATATGCCCAGCTATCTGTGTATGTTTAAACCAGGAGTTTCTGGTGCCTGACCACTCAAATTTGAGAATCACTTCTCCAAGTCTCTTGCCTACATAAACATCTGAGTATGCCATCCTTGAACAGTAGCCTGTAATTCTTCAAAGGCATACACACTTCTATATGTTGGTACTCTGATGGAGGGGTCAGGGTGGGTCTGATCAATCTGAGGATGGGGCATGTAAGCATTAGCTGGGTGAATAGTTTTTACATGTTAATAAGGGTGTTCTGCACTGGAAAGCTTTGGAAAAGGTCTTACAGGTTTTGGACTGGTGTTAATCATATTTTTCTCTTCTCTGTGTTTTATGATTCTTGGACATCTTGGGGCCTTGCTGACCCAGCGAGGGACGGCCCCTCCTAGGGTTAGCTAATGCCTGGAGGAGCAACTGACTTGCACGCTGAGAGGCAAACCAGCTGATCCTGAATCCACATCCCTACCTGTGTCCTATCAGGCAGTCCAGGGCACTGTGAACCTGCCCTAAGTCACTCCACGGCGAGGTACTGGACAACTGGAGTCCACTCCTGGACACCAGAGCCTGTTGAAATTATTCAAACTCTCCAGTCCTAAGCCTGCTCAGGGGCTTACCCTGCTTCACCCATTTCTTCCCTTAAAAGTCACAATAGAGACCTTCTGCCCATGTTTCCCCCGCTCTCCTCCTGCTGCCTAACCAACGCTGCTGCTTCCCCAGGTGACCCTGCGTGATAGGCATGCTCTTTCCTCTTGAAAACTGTGAGTAATAAACTCTTTTCCAAAGCCTTTTCTCCGTGTCTGTCATCTTGCTATGTCTGCTTAAGACAAATCCCAGGTACAGTTCAAAACAGGAACCGCATAGATTTGAGTTTCAACTGGGCTCTGTCATTTACCCCATCATGTGGCTTTGGGAATATTACTTATCTTCTGCCAGCTTCAGTGTCCTTATCTGTCAAACATGAAATACATACCCATGTCACAGGACTGCTGTAAGGACTGATGATAATCACGTAAAGTGAGTGTGTACTGACGAAATAGTAGCTCTCTGGCCAAGGAGGTGAGAAAAATCAAGGGATAAAATCCTGTTTTGGGTTGGGCTCAGAAGTGAACAAGTACAATACGTGTGTTACAGGTTGGGTTTGTTCTCCTGGGTTCTTGTCCCCGCAGCAACAAAGAATTGAAAGGCAGAGACACAGTAATGAAGCAGAGCGAGTTTTACTTGAATACACTCCTAGGGAGGAGCGGGCCAGGGTCAAGGTACACAAGGGTCCTGAACTTTTAGAGGAAGGGTCTATTTATCAAGGCCCAGCTGGGAGGCACTTACTTTGACTGACAGGGTGAGGTCATTTGATTGACAGCTCCAGTTGTACACCCCTTCCTCTTGGTACATGGGTCTTTTCCCAGAATGCTCACAGAAAAGCCCATGAGGGTTGGGGGGGTGGGTTGGAGAACAAAACTGCAGTTTTATTTTAATGAGATGATGAGGTGTGGTTTGGGTGGTTCTTAGTTTCGTTCGTTTGTGCCTGTGCTGGGACATGGTTGGGACCGGTTTGGCCTGGTCCCCATAGGCAGGAAGTTTTCTCTCTCAAAACTCATTGTGGTCTTCATGTGGGACCCCCCTTCCCCACCCCCCCACCTGGATGGAGTTGGGCAGTTTTTTTTTACTTGAATCTTATCTTCCCCTTCTGCGGCTGCTCATGTTTGTCTTTGTTCCTAACACATGAATAGATAGCCTTTCAAATTTGTATGTCTTTCCTAATATTCAATTACTAGCAGCAGCAAATCAGGAGATATTTTGTGTATTGCTGTTCTATTCCCCAAGTGAAAAACTCCCCCCCATATTAAATGATGGCTGCTGCTCCTGTTAAGGACATAGAACCAGATACTTAGTCTTTTCAGCAAGAGAATTAGAGGAGGCCAGTTTATCCCTTCTCCTTCTCCAGTGTCATTTTGACTTGCTATACTACCTTCACTAATTCCCTGAGGCAGATAAGCAAATTTATCAAGGAACAGTCAGAGAGACCAGAGGCTGGAATTCGGAAACCCCTCGGGCTTTGAGACAAATACCTGCTGTGTGACCTTGGGCAAATCACTTAAAAAGCTCCAGACTTCAGTTTCCTCATCTGTAAAAGGAAATTGAATGCCTAGCTAAGAAAGATGTTAGAAACGATCAGATATAACATAAGTAATGAGTCTCATTAGCGAGAAGGCGCGGGGAAGGCCTAGGGCTTGAACCCTCTCTAGTTTAAAGGACCTGTCAACAAATAACAGAAGCTCATGGCGGTCCCAGCTCTGAGTTTTCAGCATGTAGCTCTTCTCTCCTCACCTCGCCTCGTTCCCGCCTCCTTCCAGGGAATGGATGAATACATTTTTCAGGATTTGAATCATTTCCTTCTTTCTCACTGAAACTGTGGCCCACGTGGGATTTTACTGCCTGAACCAGAAGAGCCTGCACAGCCGAGTTCTGACCAGATGCTGTCTTGTCTAGCATGTGGATGGCCTCAGTTGCCATCCCAGCCACTGACGTTGGGCTAAGGTTGCAGGATTCAGTGATCTCACCTGTGAGTCCTACAGAAGCAGATGTAATTGCCCAGGCAAGTCCCATCTCGGGGTGGGGTTTGGCCCATTCGGAGGCCTTCCTTTTTCCCTCAAGGTCTCTATTCCTGCAGGTCTTCCTTCTGGAAGTCTTGCCAACAAATCTACCACTCAAGGATTTCTGTTTCTCTGGACACGTACTGGCCTTCAGTGTTCTGTGACTAAGTTGCCAAGGGTTTTGCATATTTTCATGACTAAGCCCAGTTTCTCCGTTGGGAATCTCAGGCATGGCTTCTCTGTCTTCCCTCACAGGGCCTTGCACAGGGCCAGGCACCTGAGAAATGTTCCAGAAACTTCTGTTGATTCATTGATTACATTTAAGGCTCAAGACAGTCCTGAAGTTGTTTTTGTGGGGGGAGGGGGAAGTGCCTAATTGAAACAATTGGCATGGATGCAGACCAGATTATTAACAGACTTAGCTGCATAGCAACTTTTCAGTTAACTTATGTTCACTCCTGAGAAATTGTAAATTTTGGACAGCTCCCCCCCTTTTATCCCAGAATAATGACTTTTTACCCCCAAACACACCAATGGGTTGTAACTTCAATATTACAGTTTCAGGCAAAGACAGCAGTGATCAATTTCCCTGACACAAGAGCTTGTATTTGGAGAACATTGAATGGAATGATTTAGAGAAGCAGGTCAAGTGTGAATGACCATTTTGTTTTGTGTATGCGTACCGTGGAGGTGGGATGAAGGCAGCGTCTACTATTCCAGTCCAGGCCTTGGTAAACATTTTCTGTAAAAGGCCAGACAGTAAATATTCTCAGCTTTGCGGGCCATAACATCTGTGTCGCAAAACTACTCAACTGTGACCTTGTAGCTTGAAAGCAATCCTAGACAATCTGTAAATGAATGGGCATGACTTTGTTCTAATGTAAATTCATATACAGAAGCAGGCAGTGGGCTAGATTTGGTCCCTGTGCCCGAGTTTGCGGACCCTTCCTTGCTTTCGTCCCTTGTGATAATCATACTTTCCCTGTGCTTTGAACTGCTTAATTTTGCTGTACAGGGTTTTTTCTGTGCTACTTTATTTTTAAGTGCAGTATGAGTGCAAGATAATCATCATCTCCCGAAAGGTTGAAAAACTAATGCAGAAAATTACACAGAATGAAGAATGTGCCACCTTATAATGAATGATTCACCCACATCCTTTCTTCTGCCAATCCCCACCCACGCTCAAGCCTTCTTTTATTCCTTTGGTGAGGAAAATAAACCTTCATGACATTACATTATTTGAACAAATTCCATTTATTTCCAACATTTTGAACTTGTTTATTACTTTTATAGTCTTGTTTTCATTATTCAATTAATGCATTTTTCTACCTGCATATGCATATCTTAGTTTGGGATGGAAGGCTTCATAATTTTCCTATTACAATTCATGGAAGTAATTTTTGGTTTAGTGGTTTTTCACTTAGAGCTGAGTGTTCAGGAATGAATCCATGTGGTTAAGTGATAGATAGGGGTTGTTCCAGGTAAGTCCCAATTGCCCTCACCTCTGAGGAGATCACCAGTCCAAGGTGGGTGAAGGCTATCCCAGCTGGCAGCCCACATTGCATATCAGTCTGCACCCAGAAAGGTGTGAGGAGATTTGCAGAGGGAGGGAAAGAGGGAAGAAGTGCGTCCTGGTGTCGTGCTTGCGTGGCTGTCTTCTCCCCCATGAAAAGGGAGCTTTGTCAAGGTCAGACAAGCAGTGTACAGCAGTGACTACCCTCGCCGCCTTTCCATTTCCTGGTTTGCCCAGGCCACATCAGACTGGTACTTGGGTCTCAGTGTTCTCATTTGCAAAACAGAGATAGAAATACCTTTGCTCTCAAGTATGTAGATTTGTCATGAGGTCAAAAGGGGATAGGAAGGCACTATATCCATGTGAAGTATCATTATCATGTGAGCATATAGAAGGAGTTGGGAGGTTGAAAGACCCCTAGATACTAGCATCTGAGGTTCCTAGAGCTGCTTTTTAAGAGTAAGAGGCTGGGGCCAACTTGAATGATTTTCATTGCTCTTATTTCTCCTTTTTACTGTGTAACTTCAGGTGGGGGGTAGGAGGGGGAATCTCTCTCCCAGCCGGAGTCAAATTACCTTTGAAACCAAAATCAGTCAAAGGGAGAAATAAAGTTGGAGAAACCCATTTATTCCTTACAAGCAGTTGTCTGCTTCTGCTCACCCATGTCTTTTGCAACCTGACTGCAAAAAGGGACCGACCACACCCAACCTCTCTGGTCCAGATATGCCCTTGCTTGTAATCACCTATTGATATGGATATGAACTAAGGCCAGGTGAGAGATTCTGGAAATACTGCAATTTTACCCACACAGTATTTTTTTTATTAAGGTATCATTCATATATACTCTTATGAAGGTTTCACATGAAAAACATTGTGGTTACTACATTGACTCATATTATCAAGTCCCCCCCATACCCCATTGAAGTCACTGTCCATCAGTGTAGTAAGATGCCACAGAGTTACTACTTGTCTTCTCTGTGCTACACTGTCTTCCCCCTGACCACCCCCATACCATGTGTACTAATCATAATACCCCTCAATCCCCTTCTCTCTCTCTCCCCACCCACCCTCCCACACCCCTCCCCTTCAGTAACCGCTAGTTCCTTTTTGGAGTCTGTGAGCGTACTGCTGTTTTGTTCCTTCAGTTTCGCTTCATTGTTATACTCCACAAATGAGGAAAATCATTTGGTGCTTTTCTTTCTCCTCCTGGCTCATTTCACTAAGCATAATATCCTCCAGCTCTACACATGTGTTTGCAAATGGTAGGATTTGTTTCTTTCTCATGGCTAAATAGTATTCCATTGTGTATATGTACCACCTCTTCTTTATCCATTCATCTACTGATGGACACTTAGGTCACTTCCATACCTTGGCTATTGTAAATACTGCTGCAATAAACATAAGGGTGCATATGTCTTTTTGAACCTGTGATCTGGTTTTCTTTGGGTAAATTCCTAGGAGTGGAATTCCCAGGTCAAATGGTATTTCTATTTTCAGTTTTTTGAGAAACCTCCGTATTGCTTTCCGCAATGGTTGAACTAGCTTACATTCCCACCAGCACTGTAGGAGGGTTCCCCTTACTCCACATCCTCACCAGCATTTGTTGTTCTTAGTCTTTTTGATGCTGGCCATCTTTACTGGTGTGAGGTGATATCCCATTGTGGTTTTAATTTGCATTTCCCTGATGATTAGTGATGTGGGGCATCTTTTCATGTGCCTCTTGGCCATCTGAATTTCTTCTTCGGAGAATTGTCTGTTCATATCCTCTGCCCATTTTTTAATTGGGTTATTTGCTTTTTGGATGTTGAGGTATGTGAGTTCTTTATATATTTTGGATGTCAACCCCTTATTGAATATATCATTTATGAATATATTCTCCCATACTGTAGGATGCCTTTTTGTTCTACTGATGGTGTTCTTTGCTGTACGGAAGCTTTTTAGTTTGATGTAGTCCTATTTGTTGATTTTTGCTTTTGTTTCCCTTGCCAGAGGAGATGCGTTCAGGAAAAAATTGGTCATGTTTAAAGTCAAGAGATTTTTGCCTATGTTTTCTTCTAAGAGTTTTATGGTTTTATTACTTACATTCAGGTCTTCGATCCATTTTGAGTTTACTTTTGTGTATGGAGTTAGACAATAATCCAGTTTCATTCTCTTGCATGTAGCTGTCCAGTTTTACCAACACCAGTTGTTGAAGAGGCTGTCATTTCCCCATTGTATGTCCATGGCTCCTTTATCATATATTAATTGACCATATATGGTTGGGTTTGTATCTGGGCTCTCTAGTCTGTTCCATTGGTGTATGGTTCGGTTCTTGTGCCAGTACCAAATTGTATCTTGATTACTGTGGCTTTCTAGTAGAGCTTGAAGTCAGGGAGCATATTCACCCCAGCTTTATTCTTCCTTCTTAGGATTGCCTTGGCTATTTGGGGTCTTTTGTGGTTCCATATGAATTTTAGAACTATTTGCTCTAGTTCGTTGAAGAATGCTGTTGGTATTTTGATAGGGATTGCATTGAATCTGTAGATTGCTTTAGGCAGAATGGCCATTTTGACAATATTAATTCTTCCTATCCATGAGCACTAGTCACACACAATTATGGGCCATGAATTGTAGATACTGGGGCTATTGCACTGAACTTGATGGAGTTTATAGGTCAGAACATTCCTGACCTCACAGAGCTTACAGTGTAAGAAGCATTAAGGATTGAGGTCTAAAAACTCTTGGGAATATCCCATCCTAGGAGCTAAGGGCCTGCTAGGATGTGTTATGGAATAACAACAACATAATAACATCAATAGCTAAGAGCACCTAATATCTATAGCATAGCATGATGTCATAATTTGGACAAAGGCTTATGCTCTTCTGGCTTTTGAGCAACATGAAACGAACAGAGAGTAACGTAGGATGTGTTAGAGAATTAAATCTAAAACATTGGGAGAATTCCATGCTAAGGGGGGGTGTAAGGCCTGACCAAGACATGCCACATAGGACCTTGAATGTGTAGCTGTGTTATAGTGAGCTTTAGCTAAGGTCTGGTGTGACTCCCAAGGCCCTGGGCATAAGTTTTGCATGAGAAAAGTGCTGTACTGATTTCTAGTCCTCTACCCAGACTCCCAGTGTCTTGTAACCTCCAGCAAACCAAAAATAGGTAGATAGTAATTCTGTTGTGAATTAATGATATCTATATTGTTGGGTAATAAATCGGTATCATTTCCATAGCACTGGAATATTGGTTGGCCTTCCCCATGAACAGCAGATTTTCATAATTTATATTGCAAGGATAACCAAAGAAATCAAGGACCCAGTCATTAATCAGTCTTTCTGGTGAAACCAACTGCCTTTGAATTCATCCTGGGGAATCTGCTGACGTGGGTGCTTTACATGAACATGAAAACGTCCTAAGCAATGGCTGCCTTGGTGGAACTGGGGGACAAAATACATGGGTGCTTTTCATCAAAATATGGAAGGAAAAACATCTTTCACCATATCTTTTTTGGTAGCTAATAAGCTTAATTTGAACACTTCCCATCTTTTGTACAATTCTTAGCCCCACAGAGAGGAAGTGCTTTTTCATCTTCCTTAAACAAAAGTTCTAGTCCAAACCATCAGCCTCTGTAGGTTGTCTTAATTGCTACTTTGCACTGCACTGGACTATGACTCTGATTTTTGGCACATGCTGTCATACACAGAGTTCCTAAAATAAAATGCTCCAGGACATCCCAGGAACTCTTAGAAGGCTTTAAAAAGGGACTCACACACTGAAAGAATATCTTTGATGAAGACAACTCAGGCGAGCAGAATCATTATTGCACAAGAATTACGTGATGCATTGAGATCTTAAAGTGGGTCTGGAGAATCCTTGCCACCTAACTTATCATGATTTGGAAGAGTTTGACTAGAATCCAGTTTTGATAAAGACAATTGTTTTTTCCTCCCCAAGTGGCTATACGTTTAAATAGCGAAAACATCTGTTCAGCAACATAGTAAAACATGTACACTCGGAACGCCTGAGAGAAGAGCCTGCCAAAGGATCGGTTGAGAGGGACTTTGCTGGGGGGAGAGCACCAAGATAAAGCAAACCACTGTTTGTTTTGTCTGGTCGGGGGAAAGCCCAGGCAACCAATATTTTGGGTTTCTTTTATTTCACTTGTGAAGAACTATTTGAGAAAGGGTGGTGAGGGGAGATTTCCTGATGGAAAGTTTTTGAGCTGTCCATTAGCAGAAGAGCAAGAGAACCTTGGATGTCAACACCTAACAGACTCTTGAGACTAGCCACCAAACCACAAAAGCGACTTTCTCTTCGTGTGGCCTCTGCGTCCCTCCGGATGGAGGCAGAAATGGGGAGCAGCATGGAGACTGCAAGGACAGTCAGCAGAGGAACTCGAATCGCCCTGGTCGTGTTCGTTGGTGGCACCCTGGTGCTGGGCACAATCCTCTTTCTAGGTAAGTGGGGCGCTGGAGGCTCGGGAACTGGCAGGTGCAGTGAAGTTTCCTGGTGCTTTATTCTGGCAAACCTTGTCAGGATGCACATGGAGGGCTGTTTGTTTGTGTTAGTAAATGGTACATCCTTTGTTTCTATTAAGTAGGCATATTGAAAAGAATCCATTTCTTTAGGAAGCTAAGTAAATAAATACGCCCAAGCATCAAATATATAGTCCAGAATGTGAAGTGGGTATAAAGTGGCTTCCAGTGGCTGGAAGGTTCAGTTGCCCTTGGACATTTCTGTAATGCATTACATTTAGCAAAATGAGTGCTTATGCATTCACAGTCAGATACTTTCATTTATTTTGTGGGGAAAGCCTTTTACATTGTGATCAAAACCAAGCTGGAACTTTCTCCATTTGACTTTTCTTAATGTTTGCCTGAATGAATCATGAAATTTAACTCACAAGATATAAGTCAGCCTTTAAAAAAATGCACCTTTAATGGCATTCTTCAGTTCCTTTCTAATCCAGTGACTGGTGGGATGAAATTTAACTGTGGATTTCTATTAAATTTAAAAAATTAATAGGGAGGAAAACTCCCAAGATTTGAAAGGTATTGTGATTCAATTATTGTAATGACTCTTGGGGAGAATGTTGTGCCCAGACAGTATACATGATGATAAAAGTATATTCTTATGAAAAAGAACTAAATATCTTGGAAAGTAGAGAGGGATGTTCTAAAATTGTAGGCATTTTGAACCCTTGATTATTACTGTTTGTGTTTTTCTCATACAATCCATACGATTTCATTCATATAGGAACAAGCCCCCTACTGGGGAGATTCTCTGTGCTGTTTGAAACGTGAGCCTGGGACGAGTTTGTTAGCATATACAGGATGCAGGAGGCCATGTTTATTTTGGCAAGAGAAAACCAGTAATTAAACTTAAGAAGAGTTAGGGTTGAGTGGTTGAAAACTCTGCTAAAACCAGCAAACCATGTTTCCATGTTTTCTGTGGCTGAAGATGAAGGAAATTTGTTGGGTTTATTGCTTTCGGGCACAGCTAAACCTCCTTCTCGTGCAGCTGAATTTGTGGCTCTTGACTGTTGTGAGATTTCTCAGCACTTGGGGTTTAGACAAGTGTCCTATCCTGAAGCTAAAAACAGGAGGAAAAATTATATGGGCATGCCGAGGAGCTACACACGGGGTGGGATGTGACTACAAAGTTAGACTATTTGAGTTGTGCAAATGCCTCCAAACTTAAACATCCAAATGATTATCGTTTATGTAAAAATACGTAGTCTTTTCGATGATGTTACTGCTGCTTGAAGCTTTTTTGAAATTCCACCTTTGTGATTACATTCTGAGGGCCTAGAATATTAGTTGGAATGTTCTCAGTGGCAGCAAATCTTTGTTCTTTGAGAGGAGATGCTTTCTTGGAAATAGGTGTAAAATTTTAGAGCACTGTAAAAAATTCATGGGGCCAGGCAATGCCATTATGGGTAAGGAGGCCTTCATAAAATGGAAAAAAATAGGGTTCTCAGTAATCTGGCTGTCATGTGAATTTCTCAAAGGAGCTCTGTATGATGGTAGAGAATAAGGGTATGACCTCTCTACACCTTCTATATTCAAAGTGTGGTCTGTGGACCAGCAGCATCTGCATCACTTGGGGGCCTGAGCCCCACCCCAGACCTACTGATTCAGAATCTGTATTTTCACAAGATTCCCAGGTGATTCATTTGCAAATGACAGTTTGAGAAGCATTGCTTCAGCCAACCCCATCCATTGGATATATACATTTAGGGATATTTGCTTTAAGATAAATGCACACTCTTTAGTAGGTTTCTGTCAAATGCCTCTGCACCGTTTCAGACTCCCTCCTCTCCCCCAACCGTTCTTCACTGCCTAGTCCCCCAGGCCCTTCCACCCACCTCTGCCTGCACCTAGAGCAGTCCTTGTCTGAAAATCTCCAGGAACCTGCCAGGCAATGCTCTTCATGCAGCATTCTACTTAAGGTCCTCTTCTCTTCGAGGCACTGCCTGGTTATTTTTCTGCCTCTCCAAGTTCAGTCACATGTCTGCAGTTTCCAGCACCCCTCTTTACCTCTTCTTCATATTGTAGGCTCTGGGGTAATGTATTTTCTAAACCTTAGTCCTGCGGTAGGAGTGACTGCCACTGGCCTTTGGGTGGTCTCAAAGAACCTAGACATTACAATTCCAAACTATAACTATATGGCTATAACCAGTTAAAGTGTCCTTTCTTCTCTTCTGCCTTCCCCACCCCTTCCTCCCCAGTCTGTTTCTCAAATGCAATGGTGGGCAAACTTTTTCTGCAAAGGACCAGATAGTAAGTATTTTCACTTTTCTGAGCCATACTGTCTCTGTTGCCGCTCTGTTACAGCATGAACACAACCACAGACAATATGTACACAAATGGGGATGGCTGTGTTCCCATACAACTCGATTTCTGGACATGGACTTTTGAATTTCAGATCATTTTCGCATGTCACGAAATATTATCCTTATAATTTTTTCTGACCATTAATGAATGTAAAAAGCACTCTTAGCTCACAGGCTGTACAGAAGGAAAAACCCACGGGCCGTAGGTTCCTGACCCCCACTTTATGGCCATTTCCACGCTCTCCATCTGTGGATGACCCCACTGCATTCTGAGGTCATTTCTGCTGTTTAGAGAGAAATAGAAAATGAGAAACCAAACTTCTCTTTACGGTTTTTAAAGGCTCCTAACCAGTAAAAAATATTTTCACGTTTTTATTAAGAATCTTTTCTTTGTTCTCTCTATCATGCACTTACACCTTCACATTATCTGGATTCGTTGACTCTTATTTATTTGCAGGGTCTTAAAATAACCCCCCATTGATACAGTGCTCTTCCTCTAGGGGTTGAATCTGTCTGCATCCCAATTAGTTTAATTTAAACCTTCCTTTCATTCATCATCAGACAGGATATCTGATTTTAGTTCTGCCTCCTTAGAGGTTTTGGGTCAAGAATCATTTTCCACGAAAGGAATGTCTTTAAATTAACTCTTTCATTAGCTTTTGGTTTTTTAATTATAAGGCTACTATCAAGAATCATATTGTCCAGAATCATAAGAGCATTATTATTATTTACAATAAAATTTATTTGCCCATTATAAAAAATAACACATGCTCATTAAAGAAAACTTGAAAAACAGTAGATTGAAAGGAAAATATCCCCCATGGTACCACTACCCACACATATTGACATATTCCATACTCATCTTTAAGCTGCACATACATTTTTACTTAACTGTTTTGCTTGCTTTCTATAAATCAAAACACATTTCTATGTTAAGATACTTCCTTTCTTAAAAATAGCCCTGAGATATTCCATAGGCAGTTTTCCTGAATCTGTAATGTCATGCAGGATTCAAGGATGGCAGCAGAGAAAAGAACAAAGAAAAAGCAGGCTTCTCTTAGAATGGGGGTTAATAAGACAGATCACCACACTGGCAAGTGATGTACTGTATTTCCATCTGTAGCAGAGCTATAGGTACCACCACGTTTTCTGATCCTGCTTCTCGGTGGAGGCTGCCGTGAAAGGCCTTGGCTCCCCCTTAACCCCTCACCATCCATCTCCCATGGCCACATCTCCAGGTGATTCCTTATTTCTGTTCCCAGAGTATAGCAATAATGAATTGCCCACAACTCCTTCAGCACCCAAACATATTTTTGAAATGGAAACTCCCATCTGCTAATGCCTGGTTTTTACCTGGAATTTACAAATAGGGCACCTTGTGTACTTCAGCAGAAATGTATTTGGATAATGTTGCTAGCCAGAGGGGGCAACTTAAGCCATTGGTGAAAAGCTCCTTCCATCTGGCAGGGTTTTTGTTTTGTTTTGGTTGAAGTAGTTGACAGCTTGGTGCACAAAGCTGCTTCTGTGTGATAGCTAGGCGAGTCCTGCGGGAGGAGGCTGTGGGGGGGGATGGGGCAGCCATATGATGACGCTCTTGCTAGATGGCTGAGTTATATACAGTATATTTTTATGCCTTACTTTCCCTATTTTTGCACCATATTTGTATGGATGGTTTAGATAAGATCCAGAACCTTAAATGCCACACAGCTAGCTTTCCCTTTCACTCTAGATTTGCTCCAAATCACATAATTTGTAAGTTTCAATTCTCCCATCTTTAAAATGAGAATGCAGTTGTAAACAAAAAGAATGAAATTATGAGACTTAAACCACAGATAATAAGAGATGGAAGAGACTTTAGAGATCATCTTCCCTAGCAGGTCTCAAGCTTGTGCGTGCATCAGAATCATCTAGAGGGCTCGTGAGAACACAGATGGCTGGGCCCCATGCCCCAGAGTTTTCCATTCAGAGGGTCTGCGGTAGGGCCCGGTGATTTGTATTTCTAACAGGCTCCCACATGATAACGCTGCCACTGCCCTGGGTACCCCGCTCTGAGAGGCACCGGTCTAATTGTGCCCACTTGTCTTATGGTTCTGGGTCAAGGGCACTGACTTTCAAAGCAACCAAGAGTCTCACCAAGGATACTTAGCTACTGACCAGTTTGGTTCTGTGATACTGGGTGAACTGGATTTTTGAAATCCTTCTGTCAGTCCTCAGAAGGATGCACTGACATCAGATGTCTTGCATATGTGTCTGACTGTGGGTGACCAGGTGGTGGTCTGCTACAAGCCAGTCATTTCTTTATTTGGGTCTGTTTTTTCAGTGAGTCAAGGTTTCATAAGTCTCCAAGCTAAACAGGAGTACTGCCTGAAGCCAGAATGCATCGAAGCTGGTAAGTCAGTTTTCCATCCTGTGTCAAGTTATAATTACGGTACCTTGGGGAGTGGAAGAGAAAACAGGTGGTATTTTTAGTATTCTGTTTGCTTGAGGTTTACCAAGTATGAAATGCAATTGTGATGAAATTTTAAGTTTACTTTCAAGTCTCAGTGTGAAGTTGTGGAGCGTATGTTTCTTGTTTTCTTTTCCCTTGCAAAAAAACAGCTGTGTGGTATTCCAAGTCATTATAAGGAAATCAGCAAGGGGCTTGGAAGACTGAATGGAAGAAGACCCAAAGGCAGAGACCATGGGCCTTCCTATGGCCTCAGCTGGGAATAGATTCCTATTTATCTTACGCAGTCTTTCTGTATCTTCTGGTCAGTGGGTCTGACCTCTCTGTGACTAAGCGGGGATCCGCTGTAAATCCATGCTTTGACTGTCACCTGGAATCCCTTTGAATCCTTCTGTTACATATTGTAAGTCAAACTTTTCTTGATGTGACTGGGCTACATCTTAGTGGGTACCCCAAAGTGAAGATGGTGCTTAAAGTTGCCTCAGTTTTGCCACAAGCTATTACATTCCCTCCATACACCAGGGTTTGGGCCTAGGTATACAGGTCCTGGATTCCAGCCCCCACCCCTGTTCTCTAAGTGTGCTTTCAGAAGGAAGTTATAGGGTAAATTGAGCACATGGCCCTAGCACTTTCCTCTTGGCCTTAAGAGATTAATGAATTAATTCACCAAATATTTATCACGCACCAGGCACCAAGTTAGGTCTGGGGACTGCAGCAGTGACACTGAGTGACCAGGTAGGGAAGAAGCAAGACAGTCATCAAACACAAGGCGATCACTGCACAAGAGAAATAGCGGGTGGTACATGTTATGCAGAAAATTAAAATATTAATTTAAATATAAAATTTTAATTTAAACACTAAAAACATTTAAATATAGAATAGGATAATGAGATAGCAAGGGACAGGATGGCTGGATTGAAACATCCGAGGACCTGATGTCTGAAATGACCCTGAATGATGAGAGGGGATGGGCTATATGAAGGTCAAAAGAAAGGACTTTCCAGGTGTGAAGAACAGCTGGGGCAAAGGTCCAGGATAGGAAAGCCGGGTGGCTTGAGTATTGGGCAGAGTGCAGGGGATGAGGGTCAGCGGGGACCCTGGGTGCCAGTGAGTATGGTTTTTTTCCTAAGTGTACTCAAAAACATCTGGAGGGTGTTAAGAAAGAGACATCATTTATTAGCATGTGAAAAGATCTTTCTGAGGAGAGCTAGACTCAGGGGAGTCTTTCCGGGCGGGGGAGAGAGCGTGGAGGAGCAAGAGGAAGCCAGGTCCCACTGGCAGAGCTTATTTCAGTAAGCATGGTGTTAGGTGATGCGGTCTTCAGTTCCCGAGACGGAAAGGGAGGCTGCAGAGGGCTGTGAGAAAAACTGGACAGTCAAGGTGATGGAGAGATTTTTGCCACGTGGACAAACCTTCAGGACATGCAGGCGCTTTCGGGAGATAGAGGGCTTACGGAAGCATTGGGGAAAAAGCAGAGAATTAAGGTGAAGCTGAGAACACGCAGATGTTAGAGTTTGTCTTCTGGACCTTTTCTGAGCAGGTGCCACCCCTTTCCCAGGTGCTGCTTCTCCAGAACTCTCTCTTCTTCTCTTACCCATTTCTTCCTATCCTAATCTCTCTTTCAAAGTAAGACATGAAGAAAGACTGCAAAGAAACAAGGACAGGCACACTAATGCTAGTGGAGTAGGGCAGACAGGCTGACTTGGGTTTAAGGCATCATCTGGCCACCTAAAAGCCACCGATCCTAGGCTAAATACATAACGAAATTAGGCCTCATGTTCACCATCAGCAAAATGGGAACACCAGTGTTTACTCAGCCTGCTAGGTGTGAGAATAGAAGAAAATAATGATGGCGGTCGGATGGGTAGGAATGCAGGCCCACAATGTCCGATCTTTAACTCCAAACCCAGAGAGCCCTGGAACTCTCATTTGGCAGGACTGGACCAGACTTCAATTCCTGACGAAACTTAATCTTAACGCATGTGAGGCTGTTTTTGACTTTGCTTATCCCACTTAGGAGAATATGCCTATATCGCCTATAGAATTAGGAATGCGCTTGCCTCAGGAGTGCCACTGCAGACATTGATGAGGGTAAACTGCAATCTGTGGCATATGCACTGTCCTGCTTTTCTAAAATCAGAAAATCTACGAGCTCTAAAACACGTGGCCTCAAGAGTTTCCAGTGAGTGTGGAATTGTGGCAGCAAAAATTTATGTCTGTGGTTGCCGATTTAGCCACATGCATACATTCAGGATGCTCAAATTTGAATTGCAGATATACAAGGACCACTCTTTTTTTGTGTAAGTATAGCCTGTGCAATACTTGGTACATAAGCATAAAAGTAGTCATTTATCTGAAATTCGGATTTCACTAGGCATCCTGTATTTTATCTGGTCACTGTGCTGATGCTGTTCTAAGCACTTAACTGGTATTTAATCATTTAGTTCTTACGAAGATTCTTTGGGTGCTATTATCCCCATTTTACAGATGGAGAAGCTAAGACACAGAGAGGTTAAGTCACCTGCCTAGGTTATATAGCTATTGCATGGTGCTCTGGTGTTCAAACCCAGGTGGCCTGGCTCCAGTGTCTGTAATGACGCTGTGCTGTTTTGCCTGAAAGGGGCTTAGCATAGCTTCCAGTACAGAGGAAACACTCAGTATTAATGGTGATGATTATTACCACCATCACCACCCACTCCCGTGAGTTCTGATTAAACTTAAAATCCTTCTGGTGCATGGGGTGGTGCCTCCACCTCGACTACACAGCCACTAGCTGGAGACTGCATAACAATTCACCTTACATGCAGTGATTTGAAAGTGCACATAACCTGGCCTTGCACAGGGTTCCTTCATCATGTTTCTTATATTAAAACAAGGCTCTCTGAGTTTTCCCCATGGAGCTGAGTAGAGGGAAAGGAGTTTTGGTGTCTTGATGACTACGGTTCCTTGACATTTGAAGTCAAAAGTTTGCCTGCAGAAAGTGCAGCCCTGTGCCCAGCTGTGGATTGTGAATAATGAACTGTGAGGCTGGAGCTCGGGTTTTCCCACTCAGCAGGCTCAGTTCCAAATTCAGCGTGAGTGATGTATTCCACCGCTTTCTAGCAGTGCTGAGGTCAGAGCTGACCTTGCAGTTTCCTGAGGTACCAACAAGAATACCGAGGAGATGGAGAGGAGACATTTGAGGGTTGATGCAGGGGAGGGGTTTGGAAAGGCAGCCAGGAAACTGTGTGCTTATGTGAATAAAAATGTGCATGAAGGTTTCTTTGTGTGACTGGAAGTAGTGTGTGGGACTGAAACTTGTATGATCACTGTCCCTGAGGTGTCACCGAGCAGATTGATTCTGTGGTTGAACAGCCCCAGTCACTGTAAATACAGACTGAAATGAAGATTTTGTGTCTTACACATTTGCTTATTAAATGTTAATGATAAAATAGTAACAGGAATTAAATGTGTGATTGGAGACAATCCCGAATTAGTTCTGGAAGATGAAAATATTAAGTCGATTTTAAATTTACCAAACTTCTAAACCACTTTTTTTTCTTTTTGCAGGGGGGCTTTGAGAATGGTGGGGACTTTGAAGCCCTATAGACATTAGGATTTGTATATAGTTCACTTTATTGAGGACAAAAAGCCATTTGAAACTTTCAAAGAAAGTCTAGGCTAGAGAAATACCTAACTTTACTTTTAAACTTGGAGGAACCACACGTGTAACCAAACTGTAAAATGCATATGTAGATTTATGCAGATTATACTTTTTTTGGCAATTCATTCATATGTAGCCAAAAACTCATTGGGTTTCATTACTTCAAACAGCAATGTATTCTGGCATTAACTAAAGTATGAAAATTACCCAGAATGGCATCTTCCTAATGTCATTAAAACATTGGCTGCCTTAAAAAAAAGTCAGTTGGTGCATGTCTTTGTGCTAGAGTGGTAGCCAGCTAGTGTGTGACAGTTGGAAGAGTGTTGGAGTTCAGTACTAGGAATCCTGGAACCTTCTCATTTTGTAATGAAAGATTTGTAACGAAAGCTTCTGGATACATATTAAAGTATACACAAAGTTTCCACCTATTGATTATCTTCCATAAGTAACTGTGTGTGGGATTATGACAGAGGGAAAAATGGTAGATCAGTCTATTATGTCTTTCTGTTAACTTACACAAATAGTTCTGTCCCTAGACCTGGGCAAGAGGGACCCCTATCCTGGGCCCCTCATTTAAAATGCCCTTCATTGCCGTCCTCTGGCCATGCCTCTCCCCTAGTCAAGGAGGTTTTGGGGCAAGTCAGTAGCCCTCCCCTACAACCCCAAATTCCCTGCTAGATGACCCCGACCTTTCAGGACCTGCGTGGATCTCTCTAGGGGTTCATTCCTCTGAGAGCTGTACTGAATGTAAAGGGGCTCAAAAATTTGTACTTGGCCTTCCAGGTCTTTATGAAGATATATTGTAACTATAACTTTTAACACGTGGGCCTCTGTTTTGGCTAGCCTTTGTTGTGGAACAAACCACCCAAACCTTAGATGCCTGAACAAGAGTGATTAATATTTCTCTGCTGATATTGCCTGGACTTATTCGTACAGCTGCATTCAGCTGGAGAGTTGCCTGGCTTGGAAGTTCCGTGATAGCTCCAGTCATATGTCTGGCAGTTGATGCTGGCTTGGTTCTTCTTCATGTGGCCTCACCTCTGACAGCAGGCTTCTTCACTCACAAGGCAGTCTCAGGGCTCTGTTAAGATGGAGTTAATGTAGAAGGTGAGGAAGCTTTGGCCTCTTAAGGCCTAGCTTTGAGATACAAGAAAAGTCACTCTGCCACATCCTGTTGGTCAAAGCAAGTCACAGGCCAGCCCAGATTCTAGGCCAGGGAAATAGGTCCTACTGCTTGATGGGAAGAGTGGCAAAGTCACCTTGCAGAAGGACAAGAGGGATGGGGGGGAATGTCACATGTGTCTTTGCAAACAGTTTGCTGTATATTCCATATGTATTCCTGTCCTCTGCCCCACACATGTTAGGGGCAGTCTTGCAAAAACCAATGACAATACCACCAAGTGTTTACCCACTCACTTTGAAGGCAGTAACTTAATATAGTGAAGTTGATTCAGGGAGTCATTTAGGGGAAATGTAAAAGCCAAGGCTTGGGAACTGGTTGATATGAAATCGTTGAGTTTAGAAGAGAAAGGTACACAGTATTCAATTCAGTGTTTGCCATTAATGCTATGATTTTCTTTTTAAATAGCTGCTGCCATCTTGAGTAAAATAAATCTATCTGTGGACCCTTGTGATAATTTCTTCCGGTTCGCTTGTGATGGCTGGATAAATAATAATCCGATTCCTGAGGATATGCCGAGCTATGGGGTTTATCCTTGGCTGAGACATAATGTCGACCTCAAGTTGAAGGGTAAGTTTCTACTGGAGTTTGGTGATACGCTTTACAGAGAGCAATATTTGACCAAAAAAACGTAGTTTTGGATTTGAAGCATGACTTGTCACTTTTAAACTATACTAAATTCATTTCCTTTATTTTTTGAAATGAAGATTGAAAGAAAAGTTGTGAGATTCCAATTTCCCAGATCTCAGTACAAGCCTACGGGAGGTTGATGTTCACACTTGATGACGAATATTCTATTGCTAAAGGATAAATAACATTTGGTTGAGACTGGGAGTAAAGGAATAGTTAGTGAAAGCTGTGTTATGTCAATATACTTATTTGTCTGTTGTGTTCAGAGCCAACTTGATCTCTTGCTCATTGCATCCTGGATTTTCATGGCTTACAGAATGTACTTAACACCTCATTGTCTTTTGACATCACTGTTGAGAACTCTGGATGACCTTGTGTTGGTCATATTGTTTCTGTTAACTTCTAAGTTGGCTCTGGGGAGACTGTCTTTTTTTCCCATGGCCTCTCTAGCAACGACAAGCTCACACATGCACACACATACACAAACACACACACACTTCAAAAGTTGAAAGTGTCTTTTACTAGAGGATCTTCTGTTTGCACTGGATCTAACTTTTCTCCTGAGCATTTGGAGAAAGCCACTTCAGGAGGGAATTAGGGAGATTTCAAGACCATATAAGGTAATTGTTTTGAGAAGGCAAAAATGGTATGGTGTTTTTTTTTTTTTGATTAGCTGTGATTACTAAGTTGCACTTAGTAAAATCAACAAAGAATTTCTGAGAAGTTATCAAATCATCATTTTTTTCCATTTTCCCAAGATTTTAAGTACATGAGAATTAAATATACATCAATTTATACATATGTCATAATAACTAAAACTATTGGCAAAATAATTAGATACCTATCAGCAATTGTAAGGAAAAATGTGCTTAGGTTTCACAACTAGGTATAAATCTTATGGATTTATATTTTCTACTAGGCTGTCCAAACTTATTCTTCGTAAGTTATAAAGGAGAATTTGCAATAATGTCAGAATTTTCCCCTAACCTAACAGGTGAGATTCCCATACCATACAACCGTAAATAAGACCTTGAGGAATGAATTTACTAATACTTATTTCCTTGAAGGATATTAACTCATGTTCTTATGTTGGCCTTCACCTACCATTCTTGCCTATTTCCTGTTTCCCTTCGCTGGCTTCTTCCTAGACAGATGTGTACACATGTGCATGTGTATGCTCACCTAATCATGCACACAGAAATATTACTGAAGAATAAGAGACAAAGATTTCCAGGTCGATGCTCCTTTTACATTCCTTATAGCCAAGAGATTTCTGTCTTTGGAGCATGAAACAGTTAAAATAACTAATAAAAAAACTTGCTGGAGATGTCTTAATGCAAAAGTTGAAATGATTACTGATGTGCTTTGTTTGAGGAGGATAATGAATATGGACGCCTTCAAAATTCATAGAAATAATAGTAAATTGTTCAGAGCAGCACAGGGTTTTTTTGTTTGTTTGCTGCTTTTAAAAATTTTATTTCCAAGCTCACTTGAGAAAATAAAAACAAGCAAAAAGTAAGAAGAAAGTCACCCAGTCATCTACCCCTAGAAATAACGGCTAATGAAGCAATTGGGTGTAGATCTTTCCAGGCTTTTTTCCATGAGTGGGTAGGTACATATGCATTACCTCATACACATACTCATATATTTAAAAAAATATCTGATATCATGTATATTACTTGTCACCTGATTTTTAAAAATGATGTATTCCCATAGACATGGAAAATGTTAGCAGATATCTTTTCTGATTATAAATAACACTATAATAAATATCCATGTACACACATCTTTATGTCCTTACCTCAGTGCCTCTAAATGCCTCCAAATTCCCAGGAATGGAATTGTTGCATTGAAGGGTATTCACAGTTTAATTTTTCATGCATATAGCTGAATTGCTCTTTAGGAAGTTATTTCTAGGTTTTTATATATTTTCTTGCTGTTTTAAATGGTAACTTTTCTCCATCAACTGCTTTTTGTGATATAAAGTAGGGGTCAACAAGCTATCTAGCCCATGGCAACCTCAGTCCACTGCCTGTTGTTGTAAATAAAGTTTTGTTAGAAGACAGCCACATCCCTTCATTTATGCATTATCAATAGGGCTTTTGTACTGCAGTGGCAGAGTTGCATAGTTGCTACAGAGACCATATGGCTGGCAAAGCCTGAAATACTTACTCTCTGACCTTTACGGAAAAAGTTTGCCAACTCTTGAGGCCTGGTGTAAAGCTTTGATGAAGCTTTTTGGTGGCTTCCTTGGGATTTTTTTTACATAGGTAACCATAAAATTAAGAAATAATTACAATTTTTGTCTCTTTTCTTTCACTACGTTGGCTAGAGCCTCCAGAACAGTGTTGAGTAATACCAGTGCTAATGGGTGTAATTTTCTTATTCCTAACTTAGGTAGTAATACCTCCAGTATTCTACCCCCTAAATAAATTTTTTCTGTGTCTAATGGGTATTCTTTGTTGTGTTCTGTTATTTCTAGTTTTTAAAAAGGCATTGCTCAAAAAGAATGTCTCTTCACTATTTATCAAGAGACTCAAAAGATGGAGTATGTTTTCTAACCTTAGGTTTTCTCATGTAGAACTAACCTTACAATCTTGAAATAAATCCTACCGAATAATGATTTATTATTTTCTTTTAAGACATTGTTAGAATTCAGTAAGCCAGTATTTTGTTTCATATTTGTGTCCATATTTGTGATTCATATGGTTTGTCAAATTCAGTTATCCAGATTGTGCTGGCCTTGTGAATTAAAATGGGAGGCTGCCCATAAATTTCTCTGCTCTGGGAAGGACACAGCCAAATAAAACCGAAGTCATTCTGTGCCAAGCACTGTAAAGAACGAACTCAAAAATTGATCATGGGATGCTCGCTTCAAGTGCCAAGAAGGAGAGCAAATGGGTGGAGTAGGGTATCTTTTTAAATTAGTATCATCTTATACCAGATATATATGTTTGGAGAACAAAATATGTATTACCTCTTTAGCCTTTTAAATTTTGAGGTAATTCAAACTTACAGAAAAAGTCAAAGAATGGCACAAGGAACTCCCATATGCCCTTTACCCAAATTCTCTGATTGTTCCCATTTTGCTCTATTTGCTTTGTTGTACTGTTCTTTCATTCTATCTATAAATGTATAGATTTTGTCTCATTCTGTGTATATCTGTACATTTATACAAATGAATAGTGAGAAAATATCTATAAGTGTATAGATGCTGATATGCAGATGGACTTATAGATATGTTTTCCTGAACTCTGCAAGTATGTTGTTGATGATTAGGTATTCTTAAACTACATAAATAGAGCTTTTCAAATATCAGATGTGCCAACAATATTACTTTTTAAAAATGCTAGATCTTTAAATTCTCTCTTTATCTCCTTATTCTATATTTATCTGTGGGTCTATGTATTTCTCAGTCTACCTACCTGTCCATCCAATCATCCAGTTAATACAAGTTCATTGTAGAACAACTAGAAATAAATAACAAGAAACATACTTCAAATTCCACATTTCAGTGATAAGTTTTTTAAAGCAAAAATACTTATAGAATTATATGTGTATCTCAAAAAGGATCATATGAATTATTTCATTTTTATAATCTCTTTTTACTTGACATGCTAATATTTTTTCATGCAAAAATAGATCTATACCATCATTTGCCATGACTGCTTTGAATGGATATACTACAATTTATTTAATCAATTCCTGTGTTGCCATTTAGGTTGTTTGCTAGATTTTTTTCCTCATTATAAGCCACTCGGAGCATGAGTTTCCAAGCCATGGAGCTGGATTTGAATCCTGGTTCCCTTTAATTTCTCTTCTGTGTTACTTTTGGCCAGTTACTTATCTCACCTAACTCAGTTTTTTTTATCTTTCCTGTGGGGATAACAATACCCATTTCATAGGGTTTGTGAGGATTAAAGGAGATGACCTGTATAAATTACCCAGTCCAGTTCCTGGCATGTAGCAGGCCCTCAATAAATACTTGTCCTTTGCTCCTCTATTTTGTCTCAGAACTAGTTCTAGGGCTCATGACGTAATGTCTATCAAATGCTTTAAGTTTTATTCTGGTCTTATCCTTTGTAAATATCATGTGCTTTTAAAAATATTGAATACAGTGTAGATAGTTTTCCTCACCCTTGATAAAAATAGAACAGCCAAAAATAAAACCCAATAGTACCAATCAAAAGAAGACTATTTTCTTACAGTTGATAGGGAACACAGAGATATGGCTGTCCAATTTGTGGAATAAAATGGATTTGACAGACCTGGCTGATGAAAAATTGCTCTATGTTGAAGTCAGCAATCTGACTTTGTGAATTTTTTCTTTAAATGGCAAATAAGACTCAGATTTCTACTTGGAAGATAAAATCATTTCTTGTTCTTTCCAAGCAGGACTAATTCTTTTTTAAGGTGGAATGTAGTCATGTGTTTGAATGTCTTAAAATTTCCTTCCTACAAAACCTCCCAAATTTGTCTCCATGTGACCATGAAGATGACACAGCATGTGTTGCTTATGAACGAGCAGATGAAAATTTTGCAAATGAGCGCTTATGAAGCATGCAGCAATGAGTGAGATAGAACACTTGTGTCAAATAGAAGACAGATGACTCAAGGTAGGGCCAGCTCATCTCTATTACAGAATAGCAATCTTTGCCAATATTTGTAAAGAAACGCAGTATATTATGTTGAAGCACAGACAGCACCAGCGGAACAATAAGATGAAGTAGGGTCTGTGCATTAATGAGCAGAGAAAGATGCTCATGATTCATAGATCAGTTATTTATTTGTAAAGACTTGCTGGCTGAGATTCAAATAGTTCTCATAATTAAATCCTTTCAATAATCTTGTTTTTCCTATAAATGATCCCAGCCAAATCATCTTTTGTAGACAGTAGAAAGCTGGAAACTTCAGATCAGCTCCTGTCAAGTCATTTGTTAATTAGGAAGTTCAGATTATTGACGACATAGTGAATTGTGTCATTTCTCTCATGCTACAAATATAGTATAATGATGTACCAAACTGGGCCTTGGTATCATTAAGTTCTTTGAAACTAATCATGTCACAGTGGAAAAGACAAAACAGGGATGTGGTGGAGATGTGCGTAGGAGCAACCAGCCGTTGTGGTGGGCTTTTTATTCCTGGTGAACACTCAGCCCCCGTAAGTCTCAGTGAATCTGCTGTATACACTGGCAGCAGCCACTCAGCAGATTCCTATTTTTCCGACCATGCTGACTCTATTCATGTGGCCACACAGGAAGCAACAAATGGCCAACTTATGCATACGTCCTCCTCCGTCTTGCATGCCTTAAGGGGCGCTACATGGAGAGTTGGCTCTGTAGCAAAGGCTTTTTGAAATGTGACATGAAATGATTTTACTTGAAAAGTTTCATTTTTGTTCATATTTTTCCTAATCTCAATACACCATTGGAGCATCGGTGGGAGTGGGGTGGAGACGTGTGGGGTGTGAGGAAGGGGAAAGAACTTGTCAAATTTAAAAGGTTTGGCGATTTCCTGTTGGGAGACATTCACTTTTAATACAGAAATGAATTTCTTCCTGAAGGTTCTGTAAGAAGTGTGTATGTGGCTCTAGGATATGTTCTTCTAAATAGCTGAAGGAAGTAAAGAGGCCATGAGAATGATTGCCTTGTGTAAAAGCCTGTGTTCCAGTTGTCCTGACAGCCAGCACTTGAGGTTTTCTTCTTGTGTATCCTTTTCTTCCCAGTGCATGTCCTTGTCCTGCTTTTTGACTCTTACCTTCAAGCATTAAATTTTAAGATCTGATCTTTACCCCTGTCATTTCAATACAGATATTCTATCATAATGGTAAATACTACAAATAAGTTGGGTATGCTGGATAAGAACCAGATGTACTCATTACATTCATTCTGAGTTTTATGCCTCTTAGTTGGGGTGAAATGCACTTGCTTCACATTGAAATGCACAGCATTTTGACTTTATTAATCTGTGAACTCATGACTGTTTAATTGGGTACTTACTTTTCTCCTAGCACCAATTGCTTTCGATTGTAAATAACAAAACCCAGCTCAAATTGGCTTAAACAATAAAGAAAATTTGCTGGCTCAGGTAACCAAAATGTCTAGTAGTTATGCAGACTTTAGGTAAGGGTTGATCCAGCAACTGAATCATGTCATTAAGCATCACATTTCTCTCTTTGCCCCTACTCTGACATCCACTATCTCATGCTTCTTTCTAAGTCTGTTTGGTCATAAGATTATTGCCAGTAGTAACCAGAATTTGTACCCCCATTCATATCCAGCAAGAGGCATTGTGTTAGACACAGGAAGATACAGAAGTGCTGAGATCAATAACCCCTGAGGCTACCCAGGTGGAAATTAAAAATCTGCACATCACAAATGTTTCAATAAGAACTGTAATCAGGATTCTAGAGGTGTACTACTCAATGTGGTAGCCACTAGCCACATGCAGATTTTGAGCACTTGAAATATGGCTAGCTGGAATTGATATGTGCTGTAGGTATAACATACACACCAACTATCAAAGACTTCATTAAAAAATATGTAAAGTATCTAGTAAATTGATGATTTATTTCATCAATTACCTATTGAAATGGTAATAGTTTAAGATCTATTGGGTTTAATAAAATATATTATTAAACATAATCTCACCTGTTTAATTTTACTTATTTAAATGTAGCTACAAGAAATTTAATAATTACAAAGGTGACTCAGATACTATTTCAATCAGACAGTGGTGCTATAGAGTCCTGAAGAGGCCATTAGAAAGGTGAGCTATCTGGGAATCAATTCAGATTTATTTCAGTGATAGAGAAGGGTTTGAGAACACTTCTATTAAAAATAGCTCTCCGATCTCCACTCCCTGTCTATCCTGTCACCCTATCAGTGTCCTTTGCAGCAGTTAACCATCCGAAATTATCTTCTTTGTTTGTGTGCTTGCTTACTTGTTTTTCTCACCTATTTGTCATCCCTTCCCCACCCACCCCCAGTCCTGCTGCGGATAGCAGGTTCCTTGAGAGCTGGAATCTTGTGCATTTTGGGCTTCACTATGACCCAGCACCCAGCATGGTGCCTGGCACATAGTTGGTGCTCAGTAAATACTTGCTGAAGAAAGGAGGGAAAGGTGGTGTCTTCTTTGAGTGGCTGGGGTGCAGACATGGAGGTAGCTGGCTGTCGCTGTGGGGAGGAGTGGCGTTCTCATCTCCTCTTTCCCTGCCTCCTCCTGTGCCTGGGGCCTGGCATGCTGTTCCAGAAGAGTCCTGAAATGCAACCAGAGCTTGCCCCTGACAGAAAGGGAAGGGAAGGGTCATTGTTAGCTGTTCTTCATTTGTGTTCCCTGCCTCAGGAAGACAGGACAGGGGAGGCTAGAGCCCTTTCAGGGGCTCCAGCACTCTCTGGCAGTGTGATCATTTTTTAAAAAATAACATTTTTATTGAAATATAATTCATATACTGTAGTATCACCCATGTGAGGTGTACATACACTTCAAGTGGTTTTTTATATCTTCACAGACTTGTGCAACCCTCAGTTTAGTCAATTTTAGAACATTTTGTCACCCCAGAAAGAAACCCCATACGTGCTGTGTTATTCCTCATTTCCTCCCAATTGCCAGCTCTAAGCAACCACTAATCTCCTTTCTGTCTATACCTATCCTGGACAGTTCATATAAATGGGATCATACAATATATGGTCTTTTGTGACTGATTTCTGTTACTTAGTATAATATTTTCAAAGTTCGCACTATAGCATGTATCAGTATTTCATTCCTTTCTGTTGCCAAAGAGCTCACTAAATGGATGTATCTCTTTTTTTAATCCCTATATCAGCTAATAGACATTTGGGTGTTTCCACTTTGGGGCTGCTCTGAATAATGCTGCTTGCTGTAAACATTTGTGCACCTGTTTTTGTGTGCACACATGTTTTCATTTGGGAATATATCTAGCAGTGGAGTTGCTAGGTTCTTTGATAACTCTCTGTTTAACTTTTGGAGGAACCCATCAGATTAATTTTTGCACAAAGTAGCTAGGCTAATAAGGAAAAGCTTTTGTGTGTTGAATATCCAGAAAATTATTTTAGTAACCCACTGCATTTTCCATATTACAAATATTATTGTCTTAAAGATGCTTTGAAAAGATAAATGTGTCTGGGTTCTCTGACTGAAATAAATGAAGAATATTCGATACTTTAGATTCTTTTTTTAAATAAAAATTTTATTAATATTAATCATACTATATTTTTATCAATGTATTACCTAGCTTTTCCCATATGGTTCCTACTTTAATTCTATAAATTAGGAATATCTTTATACTTTAAAATTATAAAGTATTAAAATAATAATGACTCTGTTTTCCTTCCATTTCTCTTCTAAAAATGTATTATTAAAAGAACAAAAATAATTGCTTAATGTAGATAAGAAGAATTAGATAATTTACTGAAGGTGGCATTAGGTAAAATGTCCTGAATGTGAGTTAAAAGTAAATTGGAGAAACGAGGGTAATAAATTGGCCTCAAGCATGGATCATATTATACACAAAATTATTATTAACTGTTACCTGTACTTTTCTTTGAAGTAACAGGTTTATCTCTCTTTAAAAACTGAATGCCATTGGCTAATAAAATATTAAAAACTTATGATTTCCAGGTAGTAAAAAGGTACTCATTAAAAATATTTAAAAATTAAAATGTCCCTTTTCCATTCCAACACAATGTTATCAAAATAGGGTTTTCAGCTTGGCTCTTGGCTTAAATTTGAGGACATGTCTCCTTCCATGTTCCCTCAATCAAGAATTATTGAAACAAACTCTTGTTGAGGAACAGAATTCATTTTACAAGGGCTTGACATCATGGCCTTCACTGTATCAGTAAAGAGATTACAGTATGGACACAAATAGTAAAGTTGTTAAATTCTGTATATAGAGGGAATGTCAAAATGAATATTTTAGTCTGTGTATGTCTTTGGGTTTGAAGTGAGTCTCTTGTAGGCAGCATATAGTTGGGTCTTGTTTTTTTATCCATTGAATGACTCTGTCTTTTGATTGGTGCATTCAGTCCATTTACATTTAGGGTGATTAGCAATAGGTATGTACTTATTGCTATTGCAGGATTTAGATTCGTGGTTACTTCCTTACTACTTAAGAGTCTAACTTAACTCACTTAGTGTGCTATTACTAACACAATCTAAAGGTTCTTTTATTTTCCCCTCCTTTCTTCCTCCTCCAGTTGTTATATATTAGGTATCATATGCTGTACTCTTTGCCTATCCCTTTTTATGACCTCTGGTGACAGCTATTTAACCTTAGGAACACTTCCATCTGTAGCAGTCCCTCCAAAATACACTGTAGAGATGGTTTATGGGAGGTAAATTCTCTCAGCTTTTGCTTATCTGGAAATTGTTTAATCCCTCCTTCAAATTTAAATAGTAATCTTGACAGATAGAGTATTCTTGGTTCGATCCCCTTCTGCATCATTACATTTCATATATCACGCCACCTCCTTCTGCCTGTAGTGTTTCTGCGGAGAAGTCTGATGATAGCATGATGGGTTTTCCTTTGTAGGTGATCTTTTTTTCTCTCTCTGGCTGCTTTTAATAGTCTGTCCTTATCCCTGATCTTTGCCATTTTAATTATTATATGTCTTGGTGTTGTCCTCTTTAGGTCCCTTGTGTTGGGAGATCTGGGCACCTCCATGGCCTGAGAGACTATCTTCTTCCCCAGATTGGGGAATTTTTTAGCAATTACTTCCTCAAAGATACTTTCTCTCCATTTTTCTCTCTATTTTTCTGCTGGTACCCCTATAATGTGAATATTGTTTTGTTTGGATTGGCCACACAGTTCTCTCAGTATTCTTTCATTTGTAGAGATCCTTTTTTCTCTCTGTGCCACAGCTTCTTTGTATTCCTCTTCTCTAATTTCTATTTCATTTATCATCTCCTCCATCATATCTAATCTGCTTTTAATACCATCCATTGTGTTCCTCAATGATTGGATCTCCATCCTAAATTCATTCCTGAGTTCTTGAATATTTTTCTGTACCTCCAGGAGCATGTTTATGATTTTTATTTTGAAACCTCTTTCTGGAAGATTTATTAGTTCAGTCTCATTCTACTCTTTTTCTGTTTTGAACCAGATTCCTTTGACGTTTCATATGTGTATGTGGCGCCCTCTAGTGCCCAGAAACTCTACTCCCTGGACCTGTTCAGCCCCTGGAGCAATGTCAGGGGTCGCAGGGGAGCGGTGCTGGTACCTGGGGGAGGAAAGAGCTGTTTCCTGCTTCCCGGCTGCTTTGCCTGTCTCCAGTGCCAGAACCAGTGGGCCGGACACACAGATATAAGCCTCTATGCCTTGCATTTTAAGCTGCCATAGGCTGGGCTTCCCTCTGGCTGGCTTGACACCAGGACAGGGTTTGCAGGTTTGCGAGCCAGGTACCGGCTGGCCGGGAGGAAGGCGCAGCAAGCTGTGTATCATGGTGGGGGGCCTTGGAGTTGCGTAGCCTCCCAGGGGGATGGAGTGCATGAAGATCGTGAAAGTTCCCAACCTGCTGGGTAGAGAGCACCCAGACAATTTTGTTTACCTGTTGTTTCTCCTGAGCAGTAAGCTCTGTGCAATCCTTGCCTCTTTAGAAGCCCTCTTGCTTTTAGGAAGTCTCTCAGACTGCCTGCCCAGATCAGCCAGATATGGATCCCTGTTTTCCACAAGCAGCTGGAATCTCAGTCTCTCCAAATATTCTGCCGGTCTTAGCTTTCCAACCCCACTAATTACCAGAGCACCATGCAACATAGGTTCATGTTCCCAGAGCAGATCTCCAGCAGTCCCAGGCCTCCACCCACTCCCCCCTCTGTTTCACAGCTTTGGTATGTTATCCTGTTCAGTGAGGTCTGTTCTTTCCTCCAGGTGTATGCAATCTGGTGCAGCCTTCTCTCCTGTTGCTCTTTCAGGATTAGTTGTATTAATTATATTTTTGTATTATATGCGGTTTTAGGAGGAGGTCTCTGTCTCACCTCTCATGCCGCCATCTTTAATCCTGGCAGTGTGATCTTGAGTAAGTTACAACATGGAAAATAAGAACTCACAGGATGGAATTCAAGTTTCAGCTCTGAAAAGAAATTGGGACTCTATACCACTTATTGACTACGTGACCCTGGGTAAACTGCTTACCTCTGAGCCTCAGTTTCTTATCTGTCATTACTGTTGTATGATTCCACTGACATGCGTCCAAAGTCTTCTGAACAGGGTTCAATAAATGGCATCTGCTATTACTGTTAATTTCAGGAGGATTACATTAACTTTTTTAATGCACTTGGCACATAATAGATGTCTAATAAATGTTAGTTTCCTAGCCAAATAAAGTTTTCTTATCAATTAAACCTGCAATTTTTAACAGCATTTTTGAAGTAAAATATTGTGACCTAGATTTTCCCAGAAGTCTTAACATGCCTGTAAATAAGGCTGCTGATCCTGAAAGAGGCAAGCCTGAGTCGGGGGTGGGAGCAATAGGTTAGGATAGTTGTGTGTATCCCCAACTTTTATTGCTGGACTTGAGTCATGACCTCAAACCCTGGAAGGTCATGGTTTGGTCAGATGACACTGGGGAACAGGAGTTTTAAATCACTTAAGAAAAGAGGGAAGAGGAAAGGGGGATTGGTGAAAATAAGAAAAAGGGTCATCCTTGGCTGCTCTCTAGGGGCCACTTTTTTGTTTACACTAATTTCCCTTTCTTCTCTCTTTTCTTTTCCTCATCCCTAGAGGATCCTTAACTTGGGCCTGTAGCCCCACAAGAGGGCTGTCAGTAAAATTCAGGGATTTCAATGGGGGAAAAAATGCACCTTGATTTTCACTACCCTCTGATGGACCTTTAGCATTTTCTTTAATTATGAGTGTGAGCATAATTTAATTCTCGTGTTATTAGCTGTGACTTTGTTACCGATGGAAATGCAGATATTGCAAGTGTCTTGAAATATTATCTACATATATCAGCACTTCAAAGTCACAGTAGTGGCTAGACCCATTGCTAGGTCCTATTATTTAAAGAGTTAATGAAGTACCACATGGGTTATGATGTCAAACAGTAAAGCAACTGTTTTGTTAACTGGTGTGTCAGAATAACTGGTTTCCATGGTAAACATGTTTCTTATCTTACACACTTAGAAACATTATTTTGAGAATGATCCATAGGTTTTAAGAGCTTGCCCAGGACAGGTATGGCACAAAAACGATTAAGAAATCCTGCTGTGTAAAGATTGCTGGGGCAGTCCTCAAGAAGGTATAATTTAACTCCAGCCTTTTGATGCATCCTAATTCAGGTGTTTTAAGTGGAGTTGGCTATTACATGGCCGCAGGGGTCCACTCACCCCCAAATTTTGAACAGTCCACTGTCTAGAATCCCTGGGTAATGAGCACATTACCAACAGTTAATATGTGTTTATAAGGATATTAGATGAAACCAGAGATATGTATTTGGAGATATGTACCAGTGCTAAGCCTTGAGCTGATTAAATGCAGGCTTTATGGGACTACCTATGCCAAGGCATATATATATATATATATATATATATATATTTTTTTTTTTGAGAGGGCATCTCTCATATTTATTGATCAAATGGTTGTTAACAACAATAAAATTCTGTATAGGGGGGTCAATGCTCAATGCACAATCATTAATCCATCTCAAGCCTAGTTCTCGTCAGTCTCCAATCTTCTGAAGCATAATGAACAAGTTCTTACATAGTGAACGAATTCTTACATAGTGAATAAGTTCTTACATGGTGAACAGTACAAGGGCATTCACCACAGAAACTTTCGGTTCTGATCACGCATTACGAACTATAAACAATCAGGTCAAATATGAATATTCATTTGATTTTTATACTTGATTTATATGTGGATCCCACATTTCTCCCTTTATTATTATTATATTTTTATTTGTAATAAACTGCTGAAGTGGTAAGTAGATGCAAGATAAAGGTAGAAAACATAGTTTAGTACTGTAAGAGAGCAATTGTAGATGATCAGGTGTGTGCCTGTAGACTATGTGCTAATCCGAGCTAGACAAGGGCATTAAAACATCCACGGATGCAGAAGCTTTCTCTCAACACAGGGGGGGTGAGGTTCTAAGCTTCACCACTGTTGTTCCCCAATTTCTCACCTGATGGACCCCCTGCGACTGTGCCTGTCTTAGGTTGTTCCGCCCTTGAGGAATCTTACCCGTCTCTGGCTAACCAGTCATCTTCTGGGGCCATACAGGGAAATGTAAAGTTGGTAAGTGAGAGAGAAGCCATATTGTTTGAAAAGGTTAGCTTTTTACTTCTTTGCAGATTTATGCCCTGTGGCTTCTATGTCCAGCACTTGTCTCGAGGTATCTTTACCACCTGGAGGAATTATGATACTCGGTAAATTCGATATGAGGCACGAATTCTATTTAAGGGTTGTAATTAGGAAGGAAGAAGAAAAGCTATAGAGGTAGCAGATGGAAGAAAACATGGGAGGATTGATTATTTCTTTGACATATCTTCTTGTAGAGTACCTTAAGTATGTATAGGTTTTAAACTACTAACTAACTTGCGCACACATATTAACATAATAGGAATACGGTGACATAAACAAAGCAAATCTATAATTACCAGCCATCTCCAGGGAAGCCAAGAAAACCATTTAGGCACCCTAGGCATTTGTGAAAATTAGTCTATGATATGATGGATATTGTCCAACTGTACTTGAACAGTCTGAGAGAAGTCAGACAAATTAAAGCAACCCATTTCTGGGATCTGTTCACATCCCATATGTCCTTTTAACCGTAGATAGTCTATAGTCGTGAGATTTTGGGGCGCTACAACTTGCACCCCTCCCAACTCCTGATTGAGTTCCAACAGTACAGATCCAGTCAAATTCGTTGTCTCACTGTATGCACATGCCAGCCTAGACATCTCCCTCCTCATTCCAATGGCAAGTCCAGGAAATGGTGGGGTGGACGCAGCCACAACCGCAGCATCGCCCGGATCCCTGTGGAGGCTTTTTGATGATCATCCCCCGGCACGAGTTCTCCAGAGAGTGCTGATGCCGGAAGCTCATCCTCATATCATATCTTAGTTCATTTTCTGGGTAGCCAAGCTAGGCCTTGATCTTCTGCATAGAAACAAACAGACCCTTTTGCCCACACTTTGACATGCCCTCTATACCACAGTGTAGAACTCATTGGAGGTCAGCACACCGGAACTGCTTTTTTTAAAAAATTTTTTTAATTTTTAATTTTTTTATTTTTATTAAGACAAAGGAGTATTATCAGAAAAGAGTACCTCCACAGCTGATCATCTGACACCCTGTAAGTGATCAATATTAAGGATATTTAAAGCATGCGTTAATCTTTGATTTACCAATTGTTTTATCCTATCAAGGAGTAATCCCCCATTTCTTTCTTTCTTTCATTTTTTTTTTAAATCTTTAATCTACACTTACATGAAGAATACTATGTTTACTATGCTCTCCCCTATATCAGGTCCCCCCTAAAAATCACCTTATGGTCACTGTCCATCAGCATAGCAAAATGTAGAATCACTACTTGTCCTCTCTGTGTTGTAGAGCCCACCCTCCCCTTTCTCCCTCCCCCCCATGCATGCTAATCTTAATACCCCCCTTCTTCTCCCCCCGCTTATCCTCCCCTGCCCATCCATCCTTCTCAGTTCCTTTCCCTTTGGTACCTGTCAGTCCATTTTTGGGTTCTGTAATTCCGCTGCTGTTTTGTTCCTTCAGTTTTTCCTTTGTTCTTATACTCCTCAGATGAGTGAAATCATTTGGTATTTCTCTTTCTCCGCTTGGCTTATTTCACTGAGCATAATACTCTCCAGCTCCATCCACGTTGCTGCAAATGGTAGGATTCTTCCTCTTCTTATGGCTGAGTAGTATTCCATTGTGTATATGTACCACATCTTCTTTATCCATTCATCTACCGATGGACATTTAGGTTGCTTCCAATTCTTGGCTATTGTAAATAGTGCTGCGATAAACATAGGGGTGCATCTGTCTTTCTCAAACTTGATTGCTGCGTTCTTAGGGTAAATTTCTAGGAGTGGAATTCCTGGGTCAAATGGTAGGTCTGTTTTGAGCATTTTGATGAACCTCCATACTGCTTTCCACCATGGTTGAACTAATTTACATTCCCACCAGCAGTGTAGGAGGGTTCCCCTTTCTCCACAGCCTCACCAACATTTGCTGTTGTTTGTCTTCTAGATGGCAGCTATCCTTACTGGTGTGAGGTGATACCTCATTGTAGTTTTAATTTACATTTCTCTGATAATTAGCGATGTGGAGCATCTTTTCATGTGTCTGTTGGCCATCTGTATTTCTTTTTTAGAGAATGTCTCTTCAGTTCCTCTGCCCATTTTTTAATTGGGTTATTTGTTTTTTGTTTGTTGAGGCATGTGAGCTCTTTATATATTCTGGACGTCAAGCCTTTATCGGATCTGTCATTTTCAAATATATTCTCCCATACTGTAGGGTTCCTTTTTGTTCTATTGATGGTGTCTTTCGCTGTACAGAAGCTTTTCAGCTTACTGTAGTCCCACTTGCTCATTTTTGCTGTTGTTTTCCTTGCCCAGGGAGATATGTTCAAGAAGAGGTCACTCATGTTTATGTCTAAGAGGTTTTGCCTATGTTTTTTTCCAAGAGTTTAATGGTTTCATGACTTACATTCAGGTCTTTGATCCATTTTGAGTTTACCTTTGTATATGGGGTTAGACAAAGGTCCAGTTTCATTCTCCTACATGTAGCTGTCCAGTTTTGCCAGCACCATCTGTTGAAGAGACTGTCATTTTGCCATTGTATGTCCATGGCTCCTTTATTAAATATTAATTGACCATATATGTTTGTGTTAATTTTTGGAGTCTCTAATCTGTTCCACTGGTCTGTGGCTCTGTTCTTGTGCCAGTACCAAATTGTCTTGATTACTATGGCTTTGTAGTAGAGCGTGAAGTTGGGGAGTGAGATCCCCCCTACTTTATTCTTCTTTCTCAGGATTGCTTTGGCTATTCGGGGTCTTTGGTGTTTCCATATGAATTTTTGAATTATTTGTTCCAATTCATTGAAGAATGTTGCTGGTAATTTGATAGGGATTGCATCAAATCTGTATATTGATTTAGGCAGGATGGCCATTTTGACGATATTAATTCTTCCTAGCCATGAGCAGGGGATGAGTTTCCATTCATTAGTGTCCCCTTTAATTTCTCTTAAGAGTGACTTGTAGTTTTCAGAGTATAAGTCTTTCACTTCTTTGGTTAGGTTTACTCCTAGGTATTTTATTCTTTTTGATACAATTGTGAATGGAATTGTTTTCCTGATTTCTCTTTCTATTGGTTCATTTTTAGTGTATAGGAAAGCTACAGATTTTTGTGTGTTAATTTTGTATCCTGCAACTTTGCTGTATTCTGATATCAGTTCTAGTAGTTTTGGAGTGGAGTCTTTAGGGTTTTTTATGTACAGTATCATATCATCTGCAAATAGTGACAGTTTAACTTCTTTACCAATCTGGATTCCTTGTATTTCTTTGTTTTGTCTGATTGCCATGGCTAGGACCTCCAGTACTATGTTAAATAACAGTGGGGAGAGTGGGCATCCCTGTCTTGTTCCCAATCTCAGAGGAAATGCTTTCAGCTTCTCGCTGTTCAGTATAATTCTGGCTGTGGGTTTATCATATATGGCCTTTATTATGTTGAGGTACTTGCCCTCTATTCCCATTTTGCTGAGAGTTTTTATCATGAATGGATGTTGAATTTTGTCAAATGCTTTTTCAGCATCTATGGAGATGATCATGTGGTTTTTATCTTTCTTTTTGTTGATGTGGTGGATGATGTTGATGGATTTTGGAATGTTGTACCATCCTTGCATCCCTGGGATGAATCCCACTTGGTCATGGTGTATGATCCTTTTGATATACTGTTGAATTCTGTTCGCTAATATTTTATTGAGTATTTTTGCATCTACATTCATCAGGGATATTGGTCTGTAATTTTCTTTTTTGGTGGGGTCTTTGCCTGGTTTTGGTATTAGGGTGATGTTGGCTTCATAGAATGAGTTTGGGAGTATTCCCTCCTCTTCTATTTTTTGGAACACTTTAAGGAGAATGGGTATTGTGTCTTCTCTGTGTGTCTGATAAAATTCCGAGGTAAATCTGTCCGGCCCCGGGGTTTTGTTCTTGGGTAGTTTTTTGATTACCGTTTCAATTTCTTTGCTCGTAATTGGTTTGTTTAACTTTTGTGTTTCTTCCTTGGTCAGTCTTGGGAGGTTGTATTTTTCTAGGAAGTTGTCCATTTCTTCTAGGTTTTCCAGCTTGTTAGCATATAGGTTTTCATAATAGTCTTTAATAAATATTTGTATTTCTGTGGGGTCTGTCGTGATTTTTCCATTCTCATTTCTGATTATGTTGATTTGTGTTGATTCTCTTTTTCTCTTAATAAGTTTGGCTAGAGGCTTATCTATTTTGTTTATTTTCTCAAAGAACCAGCTCTTGGTTTCGTTGATTTTTGCTATTGTTTGATTCTTCTCAATTTTGTTTATTTCTTCTGTGATCTTTATTATGTCCCTCCTTCTGCTGACTTTAGGCCTCATTTGTTCTTCTTTTTCCAGTTTCGATAGTTGTGATGTTAGACTATTCATTTGGGATTGTTCTTCCTTCTTCAAGTGTGCCTGGATTGCTATATACTTTCCTCTTAAGACTGCTTTCGCTGCATCCCACAGAAGTTGGGGCTTTGTGTTGTTGTTGTCATTTGTTTCTATATATTCCTTGATCTCTATTTTGATTTGTTCATTGGTCCACTGATTATTTAGAAGCATGTTGTTAAGCCTCCATGTGTTTGTGAGCCTTTTTGTTTTCTTTGTAGAATTTATTTCTAGTTTTATACCTTTGTGGTCTGAAAAATTGGTTGGTAGAATTTCAATATTTTGAAATTTACTGAGGCTCTTTTTGTGAGCTAGTATGTGGTCTATTCTGGAGAATGTTCCATGTGCACTTGAGAAGAATGTATATCCTGTTGCTTTTGGATGTAGAGTTCTATAGATGTCTGTTAGGTCCATCTGTTCTAGTGTGTTGTTCAATGCCTGTGTGTCCTTACTTATTTTCTGCCCGGTGGATCTATCCTTTGGAGTGATTGGTGTGTTGAAGTCTCCTAAGATGAATGCATTGCAGTCTATTTCCCTCTTTAGTTCTGTTAGTATTTGTTTCACAAATGCTGGTGCTGCTGTGTTGGGTGCATATGTATTTAGAATGGTTATATCCTCTTGTTGCACTGAGCCCTTTATCATTATGTAGTGTCCTTCTTTATCTCTTGTTACTTTCTTTGTTTTGAAGTCTATTTTGTCTGATATTAGTACTGCAACCCCTGCTTTCTTCTCACTGTTGTTTGCCTGAAATATGTTTTTCCATCCTTTGACTTTTAGTCTGTGTTTGTCTTTGGGTTTGAGGTGAGTTTCTTGTAAGCAGCATATAGATGGGTCTTGCTTTTTTATCCATTCTATTACTCTGTGTCTTTTGATTGGTGCATTAAGTCCATTTGCATTTAGCGTGACTATTGAGAGATATGTACTTATTGCCATTGCAGGCTTTAGATTCGTGGTTACCAAAGGTTCAAGGTTAGCTTCTTCAGTATCTTACTGCCTAACTTAGCTCGCTTATTGAGCTGTTATATACACTGTCTGGAGATTCTTTTCTCCTCTCCCTTCCTATTCCTCCTCCTCCATTCTTCATATGTTGTGTGTTTTGTTCTGTGCTCTTTTTAGGAGTGCTCCCATCTAGAGCAGTCCCTGTAGGATGCCCTGTAGAGGTTTTTTGTGTGAAGCAAATTCCCTCAGCTTTTGCTTGTCTGGGAATTGTTTAATCCCACCATCATATTTAAATGATAGTCGTGCTGGATACAGTATCCTTGGATCAAGGCCCTTCTGTTTCATTGCATTAAGTATATCATGCCACTCTCTTCTGGCCTGTAGGGTTTCTGTCGAGAAGTCTGATGTTTGCCTGATGGGTTTTCCTTTATAGGTGACCTTTTTCTCTCTAGCTGCCTTTAAAACTCTTTCCTTGTCCTTGATCCTTGCCATTTTAATTATTATGTGTCTTGGTGTTGTCCTCTTTGGATCCTTTCTGTTGGGGGTTGTGTGTATTTCTGCGGTCTGTTCGATTATTTCCTCCCCCAGTTTGGGGAAGTTTTCAGCAATTATTTCTTCAAAGAGACTTTCTATCCCTTTTCCTCTTTCTTCTTCTTCTGGTACCCCTATAGTACAAATATTATTCCTTTTGGTTTGGTCACATAGTTCTCTTAGTGTTGTGTCATTCCTGGAGATCCTTTTATCTCTCTGTATGTCAGCTTCTATATGTTCCTGTTCTTTGGTTTCTATTCCTTCAATGGCCTCTTGCATCTTATCCATTCTGCTTATAAATCCTTCCAGGGATTGTTTCACTTCTGTGATCTCCTTCCTGACATCTGTGATCTCCCTCTGGACTTCATCCCATTGCTCTTGCATTTTTCTCTGCATCTCATCCCATTGCTCTTGCATTTTTCTCTGCATCTCTGTCAGCATGTTCATGGTTTTTATTTTGAATTCTTTTTCAGGAGGGCTGGTTAGGTCTGTCTCCTTCTCAGGTGTTGTCTCTGTGATATTTGTCTGCCTGTAGTTTTGTCTTTTCATGGTGATAGAGATAGTTTGCAGAGCTGGTACGAGTGGCAGCTAGAAGAGCTTTCCTTCTTGTTGGTTTGTGGCCTTCCTCTCCTGGGAGAATAGTGACCTCTGGTGGCTTATGCTTGGCAGCTGTGGGCAGACAGGGCTTCTGCTACCTGCCCGGTTGCTATGGAGTTTATCTCTGCTGTTGCTGTGGGCGTGGCCTGGCTGGGGCTGCTCCTCCAAAATGGTGGAGCCCCGTTGGAGGGGGAGCGGCCGGGACGCTATTTATCTCCGTAATGGGCCTCTGTGCTCCCTGTTGCCCGGGGGGTTAGAGTGCCCAGAGATCCCCAGATTCCCTGCCTCTGGGCTAAGTGCCTTGTCCTGCCCCTTTAAGACTTCCAAAAAGCACTCTCCAAACCAAAAGAACAACAGCAACAATGAAATAGGAAAAAAAAAAAAAAAGGAAAAAACGCGCGATTTTCTTTGTCCTCAAGTGCCAGTCTCAGGCACCCGCTCACCAGTCTTGCTGCCTTGTTTCCCTAGTATTGGGGTCCCTGTCCCTTTAAGGCTTCCAAAAAGCACTTGCCAAAAAAAAGAAATGGGAAAAACATAAATATATTTATAGATGAAATAACTGAGTGTTGCCACATGCCTATTATTCAAGCAGAGAATGAAAGATCAATGCCCAGCTAGAGATGGCAGACCTTTGGCCGTGGTATAGTTAAAAATATTTATAAGCAGTACAAATGATTGAAATGGTTATACACAAAGTAGAGTCTTCATTCGTAAGTACATATTATGTGGTGTATGAAGGAGCCTGCCTGCTGTCTGATCTTGAAGACAGGGACTCTTGGTTGAACTTGGAAGGGTAGGGGGAAGTGGGGGACTGTAAATCTGGCAGGTGTTGTGAATGAAGTTCCAAGAGAGGATGGAATCCATATAGCTTGGCTTTGTTGGAAGGAGGGAATGAGCAGGGCCCTTGGTGAGAGACGATAGGAGCAAGATGGTCTATGAAGGATGTTGAAATCTATTTGTGAGATTTCTGCCTTGAGGCAGGGCATGCTGAGGTTTCTGAGAAATGGACCATGAGCCTGGAAATGCTATGCATGGGAATATTGACTGAAACACAGATGAGGAGGCATTTTTGTAGCGTAAATATTGTAACACATTATGAGAAGTTTCCTGTTAGCTTGAATGTTGTAGGAGGAAGGAAACATTTTACTTCAGAAGACTGTCAACTAAATTTAAGCTCTTTTGACTAAATATAAGTTTGTTGGCATGACTAATGACACAGGATATGTGCATTCTGAGAAAGACATATACACCCACAATGACATTTCTCAGCCTGCCCACACCCAGGCCCCATTTTGCATGGTTGGTGTGTATAAGTGGATTTTACTTTCCAGTTCTTCAGAAGGGTTGCATATTTTTGACAAGCCACTTCCTGAAAGAGGATGACTGGAAAGGGAGGAAAAATCCTTGCTGACTTTGGTGGTAATAATTTGGAGGCCTACCCATGTGAGCTTTGGTGGTAACGATTCCTGAAATTTCTCCAAGTTCTCACATGTTCCTGCTGTTCCTTGCCAGAAGCCAGAATAATAGTAGAGATGAGAATATGGGATTTTGCAGGAACTTCCAAGGGTCATCTGGATTTTACAACAGAAGCAGATGACTCAGATTTCCTGGGCTTTGAAACCTCCGTCTTAGAGAAGTGGGTCAATCCCTTACTATACTCCTAATTGGTTAATGGCAAAACTCAGGCACCAGAAAGCCAGCTGCACAACAAAATGTATAGCCTGGCTGAACTGAGCAGAACATTTTCCCCTTTCATTTCCAAACTCCCAGATGAGATGGCTTTGGCTGTGTTCTCACCTTCCATTCTGAGACGTTTTCAACTGCAAAGGTGTGGATGAGTTGAGCATCTTTACCATGTAGAAAAATCCCCATTTCTCCCCCAATGTACTACTAATGGGGAGGGGGGGTATTTCTACTCATTACTGTGAAGTGAGGTTTTAACAGATTCTAAAAAAGTCAGTAAGGACATAGCACACACACAGAAGGGCCTAACAGGCTGGGCAATTTATAGAGGAAATGTTGCTTAATACTACCCCTAGTTACCACTTATTGAACTCTATAAACAGAACTGCCAACAAGCCTATAGGATGAAAGATGAAGCTGCATTTTGCAAATGAGGAAACGACGATGCCAAGCAGTACAGTAACCAGCCCATGATCCCACAGCTAATAGGCAACAGAGCTAGGATTGGAATTTACGTGGTTTGATCCTTAGTGCTTGGGACTGAGAATTAGGAAGGTGTTCTTATCCCATTTTATAGTTGTGAAAGCTGAGGCTTGGAGTGGTTAAGTAATTCACTTGGCTTCACACAGCTAGTGACCTATAAAGGTACCTTCCAGAGCAGTTGTCTGAAAGAAATGTAATATGAGTTGCAAATGCAAGTCATGTGTAATTTTACACTTTCTAAGAGCCACATTAGAAAAGTAAGAAGGAACTAGGTGAAATTAGATATTTTATCTAACCTAACATACCCCATATATTGTCATTTCACATAATTAATATAGAAAGCTTATTCATGAGACGTCTTACACTTTTCTTTCCTACTAAATCTTTGACATCTGGCATGCATCTTACACTTGCAGTGCATCTCCATGAGGATCAGGCACATTTCAAGTGTTTAATGGCCCCATGTGGGTACCACCTTCTGTACTGGACCAGGCAGTTCTAGAGCAGTGCTTCTCAGCCCCTGCTGCACACTGGAATTACTCGGGAGCTTAAAAAACACAGATGCCCCCGTGCTATCCTCAGAGATTATTAGTAATTGGGCTGGGGTGTGTCTGGGCTTCCGGATTTTTAACCACCCATGCCCCCTGCAGGCAATTCTAATATGTAGCCAGGTTTGAGAAACTACTCAGGGGCGATGTCCCAACTGAGTAGAGAACTGTCGCCGCTGTCCATTGGAGAAGGTTCCACGACGTTTCTGAAATGAGAACCATTCAAAATAACCACTCAGGCAGTATGCTTTGCCAGTTGACATAAAAGCATGGCAGGCAATGCTCTAACTAATGTATTCATTTCTCTCCATTTATATTTCCCAGCCTTTTGGCCAAGTCCTGGAGTAATGTCAGAGAAGACATTGCTTTTTCCCCCTTCATCTACGCACTGGCCTAGTTACACACTAGTGCAAGTAAAATAAGACATAAAATTCTGTTATATTGATGGAAGTCCCAGTTGGTGGTGTCCGCCCAGAGCCCCTGAGCTGTGGAGGAGAGGAAGTTGGGGTTTGCAAACTGCAGGTCATTGCCAGAATGAAACATGTCTAGTGGGGAGCACGTGGGAAGTGCTGGGTGCGGAAAGGCGGCAATTGTGGCTCCGGCTGAGGTCTGCAGGCTGCATAGTCCACGGTGCGGCAGGACGCCCACAGAGCTGCTCTCACCAGAGGCCTCACGCCTGCTTTCCCACGCAGCCAGGCTCGTATTTTTTTCCCCTGAGACCTGCATATGAAACCCAATATTCAAGAATTAAAATGTCTCCTTTCACCTGGAGGTTCAGTTGTCCTTAAAATACTTAGAGTCATTTGGAATCCTTTATATATTGCCTTCCTTTATTGAAACCCAAACATAACTTTAATATTCTGGACACATTATTTCCCAGAACAAACAATGTTGGGTCTTCTGTAGTGGTAACATTATAGTTATATGCAATTTTGTTGGTTATATTTACTTGCTTAAAATTAAGAGAATACACAGACACTGCTGAGTCTCCTATAGCCGTGACTAAATTAATACCATATTTCACTGAATCAAAAATACTGCAATGGTAAGATGTGCCATTATTTCGTGTATGCTAAGAAAGGCTAAGCTATTACATGGTGCTTCCTTAGCACTTGGGATTTTTTGTTTATGTTCATTGAAAGAGTTCTTTCCGATGTAGACACTCATTTTTATCATATGGTACTCTTTTGCATTAATTAAAAAGGGAAGTGTAAGAAAAAGAGATGGGTTAAGGTCTTCCTAAAGCTTCCTCATAGTCTTTTTGATTTCAAATTACTAGTGCTTTTGTTTTCTCACAAAATATTATCCTCTGTCCATCAACAGCAGCAGTGATTCAGTATTTCTTGAGAAGCGTTCCCCCATTATCTCAGGGATTTTCCTCCAAGATTATCTTCCTGGATGTGCAGTACGTTTTCATTTTATTGCCAAATGGTAGTGAAATCTTTCTGAAGACATTTTAAGCGACTCTGTTACTAGCTGTGCAGACTGCAAGCAGCGCCAGGTCAAGTGCTCACATTGGCAGGCAGGGGCCACTACCTTGTGACCGCCTGGCTGGCAGTTCATAAGATGGATTCCAAGTTCAGAGATGTGAAGATGGTGGAAAAACGCGCTTCTTAGAATTGTTGAAACATGGTATGTAAATTGAATTACCGATAACCCAGCCACCCCAACTGCTTGTTACATCCACCTCGTTTATGTGCTTTCAACAATTTCGGTGAGATTTGCGTGATGTTCACCCCTCAGAATACCTATGCTGTAATGTACGGTGGTGTGTAAGCAACACTCCCCCACTTCCTTCTTCTACTCCAATTTGCAGCGACCAAGCTGTCCTTTTATACGGTTCTTCCCAGCCTTTAACGTGTATATGAAACCCCTGGAGTACAGATTCTGATGCAGTAGGTCTGGGAAGGGACCCAGAGATGGCATTTCTGGCAAGCTCTAAGGTGGTGGCCATCCTGCTGGTCTGGGGACCACATGTTGAGAAGCCAGGCTTTACTATGTCTAAGGATGTGGTATGTCACTGAAGAAATTCAGCACCTCTCTGGGGTGCATGGGTGGTGTCATTTTTTTCCTACATTCATATTATCATTTGATGAAAATCTCTATTGCAAATGTTACTGTATTGGGTGAAATGCAAAGATTTCATAGTATAAAAAGGAAAGAATTTCGTATGTCCTGTCTTATGGCACAGGGAGAGAGATTTCTTCCCCTTAATTTGCTTTCTGAAAGATTTGTTGATCTTGTTTTTCCCTTGCCTTCCTCCTCAAAAAACCTGGGCAACTTGAATTTATTAGGAAATCTGCATGTAATTGCAGATTAATAACCTACCCATTAATACTACATTAGTTCATTGTGATTAATAGCATCTCTGTGAATGCTTAATGAATTAGTAATGACGGACTATTTGCTCTCAAGTGTCAGGAGAACATTCCATGTAAAAAGGCACTACCCATAACAGGAAAATTAATTATATGCCAGTTGGATAATAGCTTGTCACAAACAAGATATGATTGTTTGGAAAGCCTCATTGGTGTTGATGTTTGCACGGTGGGAGATACTTTTAAAACATGCATGGACCTTTTAATTTCTGAAACAAAAAGGGAATTTTATTTGCATTAGCAGTTGAGACAGGTGTGGGAACCGATGTTTATGAGAGAGAGACATGCACACAAGTATGTGCTAGAATATTCATGAGTTTGCTTGTGTCACCAACCAGGGAGACTCCCTACAGTGGCCAACTTAGACTTAGTTCCGCACTGAACTGCCTCTCCTCTCTGCTGTCTACTCTGAATTGATACATTCATTTCCCCCAGGCCCAAGATTTCTTATTACTGATTTTATTCCTTTAGCAAATCATTTGTTTTCTCTGTGGTCTCTCTAAGTCTGTGATGTCGGCCTTCATTGTTTATTTCTGTCGTTGCCCTACATCGGAGGAAGCGAAGGTCAAGGAAATTATGTGACTTACCCAAAACAATCCAGCCATATAATTTGTCCCCCACAGATTATGGGTCTAGCATTTCAAATGTCTCCCATTTTAACTCAGGCGGAAAGAGGTGCATGAGCAGAGGCTCTGTCCAGCTGGTGCCTTTGAGGAAACCCAAGAAGCCTAGTGTGATTGGGGCTCAGAGTTGGAAGGGAAAAGGGACAAAAGACCCAACTGAAGGGAGAGGAGGGACCGGAGCACGCAGGCCTTATGGGCTGTGGAAAGATTTAGCCTCTGCCCTCTGCCACTGGGCAGCCATTTGGGAAGGCCTTGTGGAGGGGAGAGAAGCCGTGCAGGAGGCCTTTGGCCAGAGCACCCCGGCTGTGTGTGGAGAAGGGCTCGGAGGAGGGACTTACAGCGTGGAGGCCAATTCAGAAGGCCCCATCATGCCGATCTGTTTTCTAGCTTGGTTGGGATTCAGATGAAGGTAGAGTTTGTCTTCCTTGTTATGGAAGACCCCAACATTACCGGGGATCCTTTTCTCTATTTACTCTTCAGGTCAGCACGAAGGGTCACTGCCTGTTCTCTGTAGCCCCTGGTTTCTTTGAACTTAGGAAGGGAGTTTGCCACACACCCTGGTTTCCCAGCAGAATCTGCTAGGGAAGCAGCAGTGGAGGCGGGGTGGGAGGGGGTGCAGAAGTTAGCTCTGCTCCCGGCAGCCCTTCGGCCCCTTGGCATCCTCTGCATGTGTGATTGCTTCCCCTCCTTGGAAGGAGAGGATTCTGGATGGAGAAGGACAGTGGGTCCAGCTCCTAAGCCCTCAGTGTTGGAAATCCAGTTTTGGAGGGACAGTTGCCCTCCACCACACACTGTGGTGTGAATAGCCAGGAATAGAAACTCTGCTGCTCTCACCTTATGGGAGGTGGGAGTGAAAACAGGGGTTGGTTGGGAAGTGGCTTTTTAAACCTATGTTTACAGTGTTGTGATGCCGTTTTCACAGGTGAGGGGGAAATTGTGAAGCCTGGAGCTCAGATTTGTTACCGTTCCAGGGATGCGATGTTTATCCTACTCTTTCTCCCTGTAGGGCATGGTATAAACTGGAGTGAAAAATAGCTGCCCTGTGTTCTTTTTTACACTTTGGAAGTCTTCCTGGCATAGTGCTGATTGTTTATTTTCCCTTCTTGAAGTAATCAATCAACCCTCAAACCCCTCTTGCAGTTCACCTTTGAGAAAGGAACTTTCTAATGCTGGACTTCCCAGGACTGAAGAACTTACACCTAAATGGGCCAATATAAGGAGAGTGTCTCCAGAACCAAATGAAGTAATGCTCTCCTTGAAGAATCTTGATGCTGAATTAAAATGAAACTATTGGGAATGAGAAAGTCAGAAAAGAAAGGACACAAGCCCTTTGTTTGACTCTGGTGGGGGGATGGGAATGGGCGAGGAGGGAATCCGGGCTGGTGATGTTTCCTGGGATCACAGGCAGCAAGAAGGACTGGCAATAATTGTCAGCTATTCCTCAGTAAACCTGGGGGGAGAAAAAGACTAATGAGGGCTGTTGGTTTAAAGTAATGGTCCTCAAAGTGTGTTCCCTTGACCGGCAGCATTGGCATTCTCTGGGAATTTTTTCGAAATGCAGATTTTTGGGGCCCCACCCAGACCTACTAAATCAGACACTGGGGGAGGGACCCAATAGTCAGTGCTTTAACAAGGCTTCTGATGATTCTGATGCATGCTCAAGTTTAGACTTAGGTTTAGACTTGATTTCACTGGTGTAGACAAGGGCATAGTGTGAAGTCAAACCTTGGGACCAGCCAACTTTATTCTGCCCTAACCTCACCGGACCTCCCATCTCTGGCTCCGTGCCTCAGGACTGTGTGTCTCTCATCACAAATAGGGTGACAGGGCGAAGGTGGGTAGGTGGCTCAGCACAGTCACTCCACCACTGCAAAAACACGTCTCAATGTAACCAAGGAAAGTCTTTCTTCTGGTTAAGAACAAGAGATTTGCCAAACTCCATGAGCGTGTTGCTGACTGTGGTTTAGCCACTAGGGGGCCTTGTTCTCACACAACTTGTGGAATTTTGCTGGGTACCTGATGGTTGAATGAGCAGGAGTCAGAGACCTGGGGTCAAATCCAAGCTCTAATGTTTACTAGCTGAGTTTCCTTGAAGAGGGTCTTAGTTTTTTCACCTACATGGATGGGGTGAATGATACATATACATGCCTCTTAGGGTTCGTAGGAAATTAATTGAAGTCATGTACAATACACCTGGCACAGAGCAGGGGCTTGATACATGAATGCTGTCACCACTGGGTTCTCAGATGTCTCAGGACTGCTCAGAAAGGACCACTCTTGGGGGTGTCTGACCATGCACGGCCTTTCCCTTGTCATGTTAAGATGGTACAAATAGGAGGCAGGAAGAAACATATGGTGATGGATTTTACTATAGGAACAAACCTGAAGGTAGATTTTAATGACTTTAAGCTCAGCACAGGCCTTACAATGAATCATCTGCTAAGATACAAATTATCTAAATAGGAAAGCTCTTCTTATGCGTTAAAATATATTGGCTGATTCATTGTAATGCTATGCTGTCAAAGAGTAATGTTAGAATTTAGTTTAAATTGTTTTGAAATTTAACCCTGATATGTGTAATCTGCATAAATTCACTTAGAAGTGAACATAATAAAAGAGTTACCTTCTATTAGACTTTTGTAGTGTCTGGAAGTTTTATAAGATTGATTTCATTATGGACAAAAAGGTCTTTTGTGTTAAAAAGGGGGATTTTTTTTTCTCATTCCTTTTTTTTCTTCTTTTTATTGAGGTGTGATTGATATACAATCTTATGAAGGTTTTACATTAGCAGCATTGTGGTTACTACATTCACCCATATTATCAAGTAAAAGAGGGGATATTTTTATGTTATTTGATAACCCATGACTTTGATGAGTTTTGCCCCATGACTTCGATGAGTTAGAGATTTGTAATGCCCCCCAAATAATCTCAGACCCTTTTTTTCATGCTGATGCCAACCAAAAATGATAATTTATAAGATGATCATAAAAATGAACAGAGAAAATAATTTTGACAGTTTCTCTCCCTGTATTTAGGTGGGAGTTTCCCAGAAGAATGAGAAAGATCAGCTCTGACTGTCTTTTCAGTGTGTCAGACAGACTCAGTGAATCGCACGCTTGACCAGCTGTGGGCTGAGGAACTGCAGAGTTGAGTGTCACACAATTCGTGTGAAAACATGAGGGCTACAGGATCCACAGACCATGGCTTAGTTACCTTGCATTTCATTTTTCAGTGAGAGTAACAATAGGCTTTGCAAGCTGCTTTAGAGTCTCTGGGTCTAACTGTGTAAGAGTTTAATACGCATACAGTGTGAGTTAGAAAAATGAAATTTCTCTGTACAGTAAATAAACTGAGGAGCCTGGAAACCAAACTGAAGTCTGTGGCCTGGAAAATCAACAAGGACTAAAAATAGTAAGATTAGAGGTGGCATTTGACCATGGACCATCTGAAGGTGGTTTTTAAGTACCACCAAAGGAGAAACTGTACCATGATATGAAGGGCTTAGGACATGTGTATTTCCAGAGAGAGAACATTCTGCTCATTATGTAGGTGTGGAAGGGCATACCTTCCCTTAAAATGTAGATGTGTCTTTCCAAAGTTTTTATTTTTCCTGTTCTTTTTTTCCCTAGAGTTAAGAGGACCTTCCCCCTGATTTCTAAGGGAGAAATACTGGCATAATCTACATGAAATTGGGAATTCACCTTGGTGATATTCACATGCAGGTTTTAGAATGCACTTGCTGTTTCTGTCTGGTGAACCTGGCAAACAGCTCCGGCATTTGATGTTCTGTTCACAGGGAATCAGGGGATTCCCTTTAGAACAGGCTCATGCAAGGACTGCAGGGTCCACAGAAAGAAGACAAAGGAGTGTTCTGAAAGGGTTCTTGTGCTCTCTAGCGCCTCACTCCAGTGCCAGCAGCTCAGCGCTGCTGTTCTTGGGAGATATTTGCTCACAGACCTCAAACTTCATGTCTGTGAATTTTTGAAAGCTGTATTAGTAGGGAAGGTCCTAAATATTGCAGGAACTTCACATGACTGGCCTGAGGTCCATGTGACTGTCATGAGCTCTTGAGTTACCAGGGGACCGCCAGGCTCCCAGGAGTCTTGTCTTTCTTCCTTCAGATTTCTGGCTTCCTATTCCAGAGCGCCCAATGAAGGCCCTGCCCCAGCAGGGGAAGTGAATCATGTGCGTAGGACTGGGAGTCCTAGCTCAGCTTCTGAGCTTATAGGAAGTCATATGCCAACTAAGTATTTCTTCCCCTAGTATAGAAAAGCAGGGAAGTAGAAATGGTTGATAAGCCGAGACCACTGATAAAATGAAACTTAGGTGTCTTAAAAGCCAGTGTTCATGAAAACACAATGTTGATGACAGAAGTCTTGGATTTCGCTGTGCGATACAGGGACTGGAATGTGAGAAAAGGAGATTATGGATGTCAGCCTAATTAGGCCATTGTTGATTATAAAAGGAAATAATAGAAGAAGTCAGTTCAACTTCCCATAGTTCCTTTTCAGTTGGATGAAAAACTCTCCCAGATGTCCCTTGCCAGGAACTCAGCTCAGGAAATATGTGTTGGTCACCAACCACACTGAACACTCGGCCCTGGGTGCTCAAAGGCGGGTGTGATCCAGCCCCCTTCCTCAAACAGTGTTCTGTCTAATGGAGACTAGCCATTAATGCCAATTTTATGCATCAGAATTACTTTTTGGTGTTAATATTTGAAGGCCCAATGAACAAAAATACCTTCTTTATTGAAATTCTCATGACTCAATCCCCTGTGAGGCCACTGTGTTACAAAGGCATGGCTACCATACACAATGTGGCCAGCAACAAATTCTACGTGGACTGGAGATCTAAATGTGAAACAATAAGGATTCTAGAAGAAAACATGGGAGAATATCTTCATGACCACAGGACAGGCAAAAATTTCTTGAATGGGACACAAAATATGCTAGCCATAGAAAAAGTGGGTAAACTGGACCACATTAAAATAAAGAATTTCAGTTCATCACATGATAGCATTAAAATGAAGTCTATGGAATGGGAGATTTTACAATACAAATATTCACAAAGGACTTGTGTGTACCATATGTAAAGAACTAATGCAAATCAATAACAAAGGTAGGTTACCCAACAGAAATATGAGAAATAAACTTGAGTAAGCACTTCACCACAGAGGACATTAGTTGTTTTGGTCAGAAGTAGTGACTGGAAGGGAGCATAAGGGGCTTCTGGGGTTCTGTTCATAATGTTGGTTGCATGGGTGTGTTTATTTTGTGAAAATCTTTCAAATTATGATCAGTATAGTTTTCTGTGTGTATATTATAATTTCACTGAAAGAGTTTATACAGAAAAGAAAATGCCTTGTCCAGGACAAGGAATATTTTCAGAGGTTAACACTGACTACAAACTATCCCTCATCATGAAGCACTGGCCTTTACTATGGAAGCTGAGGAAGTGTAGGATGGGACTAGGTGCAGTTTGTGAAATACTCCTACACAAGGAATGGCACTGTCTTGGGTTAGATAAGGTCTTTGGTTACCAATATCCTGAGAAGGGAGGAAGAACAGTGTATATGGAAGAAGCACTAGAAACAAGATTGATTACTTCGCAATTATGTGTATGGCTAACTCAGCCTATAATCCTGTTTCAGCCTCCATTGATTGAGCACTTGACCGTGTGTCTGGGCACTGTAATTCTGTGTGTTAAAATACTTGATCCTCACCACAGCCCTGGGGAGGTAGGCACTATCATTACCCAGATTTATGGATGAAGAAACTGAGGCTTTGGGAGATTAAACAACTTGTTCACTTCCCGCAAGAAAGTAGCAGCAAGCTGCAACCTGAACCCACGTCTGTGTGATTCAGAAGCCCACCCCCTTGACAGGTCTATTATATTGACTTAAATTTTTTTTTAATTTGAGCATTATGAGAAGAAAAAATACATAATATAAGCACTGTTCAAAGTTGATCAGAAGCACTTTGAAGCCAATTGTAAAGTCTGTGGTTTGTTGCATTACAGGTTTTTGTGAACTGGAGTTTTCCTTTTCTGTTGCAACACGCTCAGGAATACCGGGAATGGGGGGAGGGGTGCAGATCAGGAAATTCTCCAAGAAACAGCACAGATTATGATGGGAATGCCCTTGTATGGGTGACCCATGTGTGCTTCTTTGTGCTTTGGGGACATTTTAATAACCTGAGTAATTGCCTTTGATAGGCAGGCTTTGTTTTCTGCTCATTAATGACTCTCTGGGCTAGATTTTATTCCTGTTACTATGAATTCAAATACAGAGAAACATAACATGGATGCTGCCAGCTGATTGCCACATCCCTGTCTGCATACCAATGCTCTCCTGCTTGCATGGGTATGAAGAGAAGGAGAGGAAGAGAGGAAGGGTATGACAAGGAACCTGTGATGGCTGACTTTTGTTTTAAAAGCCAAATTCTGGTACAGGAACGGGAATTTTTACATGTGCAAACTTGATATTTGTGCATGGTTAGGGTTTGGGAACTGCCCTACTTAGCATATGCATGTGCTTTTTTCCCCTTGTTGGGATATGCAGAGAGCCTTGGGTGCACACCCCAATACATATTTAATACCTTGAGTTCTTTTGCGCCCGTGGCTTGGTTTGGGTCCTCAGGGCATTGATGTTTGCGGGCTATGGAGTGTTTATAGCACCAGAATAACACCATACCCCTAAATGAAATTGGGATTATTTACTTCTAAATGTGTCTCTCCAACTGTGGAAGCAATATGGTGGAGAGGCACATGATCTTATTTGAATAGAAATATATGTGCATGTGGTTTTCAAGCTTTCTGTTTATTAAAAAAAAAAGCAATCTCCTTTCTTTATCCTTGGATCTAGTTATCCCATTTTTATTGCTGTGATAATACCCAAGAAAGAAACCCCAAACAAGTCGAGATAATTGAAAACACCCACATACACCTCAATTTATTTTATTTGACTCTATCTAGTTATATGGACTTGTTTGGCATACAGGTGCTTATAAGAAACTGGATAGGAGCTCTGGGTTGCACTTTTTAAAAATGTAGAATGTCTAATTTAGTTTTCAGGGAATGAGTTATTATTTATTTCATGATTACTGTACATTGTGCCTTGAAGCGATTCAGAGTACAGTAGGAGCATCTGTTGTGTCAGCATTTGGAGGCTGCTAGGTTTCAGAAATAAACCCGAAATGCGTTGACAATGACACTTTGACATAGATCAATGCAGGCAGTGCGAGGCACCGCATGGACATTCTTTACCTTGGCTTCGAGTAGGTAAATGGATATTCTCGAGTACGTTCAAGGTATTGTTTTGGGGCGAGGAAAGTCTTATTGAGTCTTGACTCTCCTCCTCCTTTATTTAATGAAATAGTGACAGCTGTCATTTTCCAACTTCAAACAACAGCATCAGTGGTTTTATAAACAGAAAATCATTTTCCAGGTAGGCATATGTGTATGCTGGCAACCTCTTTATGCATTTCTACACAGGGCCTCATTTAAATGGTCAGGACTTTGCATGAGCAAGTGGGCAAATTTTTAGGCAATTTGGGCAGGCTTTCCAATCTCGCCTCTCCATTTCCTGTCTAAACAACTTCTTCCATGTGCACAGCATGTTTATGCAACATTGAATAAAACTTCTAATGGGAAATTTCTTCCAGGTGACCTCCTTGAGAACCTGGGCTGTGAAGAAATCTTAAGAAAACTGACCCTGATGGAATGGCCTCCTTTCAGAGTATTACTTGGTGCAGAAACAAGGAACAGAATTCAGTTATTTTTGGTTCTTGAATAAATGAATTCTGTTTCTTTTTGTGTAGGTGACAGAAGACATTAACCCCTGCAGAAGGTCCAGTCTCAGTTGGAAATTGAACTTCTAGTTTCTTTGAATTGGAGATCCTTGGAGAAGAGAATGTAAAGTTTTCTTTTTTATTTGAACCTCAAGCAACTTGGAACCGGTTCTGCCATCGGCATATTTTTTATAGATGTGACTTTTCCCGGGCTGTCTGTCTTTACGTTTATTTTCTGGAGGCCAGGCCTATAATTATCAAATGACCTCTAACTTGGCACCACATGTGGGTAGATACTAATGAATCCTTTCTTAACCTTCCTAGCACTTTTGGAGAAATCAGTCAGTAGAAGGCGGGACACCGAAGCCATACAGAAAGCCAAAATCCTTTATTCATCTTGCATGAATGAGAGTGAGTAATAAAGAAAATAAATAAAGTATTTATCCCCCTTATTCTTCAGAGTTCTATTAATGTTTAAAGATACTGTTTAAGGAAAAGAAAACTACTAAGGATTCTATTAATGTTTAGAGGTATTGCTTATGGGGCCAAGAGGAATGCAGATTCCTGAGCCAGCCAAGCACCTTCTGTTTCTCCAGCAGCCTAACAGGCATCTTTTCTTGGGTGCCTTCGGCCTGTCTCAGTATTTTGGGTCTGACTGGAGTTCAAAGAAACACTTACCATTTCATCTGGTCTGCTTTCTCAGGGCCACTGCAGGATGAAGCCAGAGTGTGATAACTTGTTTAGGATTTGGAATATTTTTGGTAAGCTAGAAGAGGGTAGTAAAAGATGATGAAAGAGTGTGCAGCATTAATTCACTTTTATTAGGGAGCAATTGGTTTTATCGAGCAGTTTCCTTTAGTTGGGGTTGTTCTTTATTCCTGCAGACAGTTATCAGCCTAACATCACTCCTTGGGCTGTAGTGAATCCATCATTTATAATTTATAGTAGGGAATATCCAACAGGTTCCCTCATTGGTCCCCCTGGCAAGAATACCAGGTTTAGGCAGTCACACTGAAGTGTGAGTCATAGGTAATTCTGTGTCTGGGGTTATGCTCAAACCAACCTTGTAACACCTGAAATGGTAGGTTGGGGCCTTACAGGAATTGTGTCTCGAGAGGATAAACTTGCATTCTAGTTGGGTGATCCAGTTTGCTATTCCAACTCTCCCTTCATGTTTGCTACCCTTTCAGGAGCGATTGAAAAAGCAGATGCCAAGCCATTGCTACACATCCTGAGGCACTCACCTTTCCGTTGGCCTGTCCTGCAATCTAATATTGGTCCTGAGGGGGTTTGGTCAGAGAGAAAGTTCAGCCTCCTGCACATGCTTGCAACATTTCGTGGCCAATACAGCAATTCTGTGTTCATCCGTTTGTATGTGTCCCCTGATGACAAGGCATCCAGTGAACACATCTTGAAGGTATAGTGAGGACTTGTTTGTTCTATTTGTGCAGCCCCCGGGTAGCCCTTTGGGGTGCCTTCCCAGGGAAAGAGACTCAGACCACCTTAGTGAAATAAGATAATTCTGTTAACCATTAGGAGCTGGAATATTTTCTTCCCTCCCAGATTTGCGCCGTGTCAGTCACAAACAAACCCGTTTTCTCAGCCTTCCAGGAGACCCATGAGTGAGTTTCAAGTGATCTTGGGCCTGGTCCTTGAATATCCACTGTGAGCATTTATGGGGCCCCTAAGTTCCAATGGGGAGAGAACTGCAAAGACTTTCTGAACTCTGCCCTTCCCCTCACCTCTTCGTTACCCTGACAAAGGAGGGAACATGTGCCATATTCCTTGTTCCCCTTTCCCTAACATCTTCTTGCCTATGTACCTAAAATTTCATTGTCAAGTTCAAGTCTGAATCTATTCTCCTTGATTTCAAAAGATAAAGCAAAATTTATTCTGCTCGAAGTACTTGGTAGTGTTTTTCTCGGGAGAATAAACATCTCTTCCGCAGGCCATGCGGACATACCCTGATACGGCAGCTTATTACATTGGTAAATCAAGAGCCTGTCAGAAAACACACGGTGAAAGACTCGTCAATGAAAGAGTTTGACAAGAATTCAAGTAACATTTCTCAAATTGTTTTGTGTTTTGATCCTGTTAACTTTCTTTTGCTTCCATAGTCACTTTGACTAATAATGAAAATTTTATTTAACCACTGATTTTTTTTCTCCCAATTCTGCCCTTTGTCAAACCAGAAAATATTAATGATATATTGATATTCCAATCATAGAAGTATAAAATCTTTAGAGTATGTTATATTATCCTCTCCTGATATAAGTTGACTGTTTTTTTATTATGGTATCATTAATATAGAATCACATGAGCAACATTATGATTACTAGATTCCCCCCATTATCAAGTCCCCCCCACATACCTCATTACAGTCACTGTCCATCAGCATAGTAAGATGCTATAGAATCACTCACTACTTGTCTTTTCTGTGCTATACTGCCTTTCCCGTGCACCCCCCTACATTATGTGTGCTAATCATAATGCCCCTTTTCCCCCTTATCTCTCCCTTCCCACCCATCCTCCCCAGTCCCTTTCTCTTTGGTAACTGTTAGTCCATTCTTGGGTTCTGTGAGTCTGCTGCTGTTTTGTTCCTTCAGTTTTTGCATTGTTCTTATACTCCACAGATGAATGAAATCATTTGATACTTGTCTTTCTCCGCCTGGTTTATTTCACTGAGCATAATACCCTCTAGCTCCATCCATGTTGTTGCAAATGGTAGGATTTGTTTTCTTCTTATGGATGAATAATATTCCATTGTCATAAATCAACTTTTTAAATACCACACCCTGAAGTTTATGTTTTGATTTATACCAAGGGGGTGGCAAATGTTTTCTGTAAAGGACCACATAGTAAATATTTAAAACTGTATGGACCATATGGCCTCTGTCTCAACTCTTCAGCTTTGCCATTGTAGCTGGGAAAGCTGCTGTAGACAATATGTGCATGAATGGGTGTGGCTTTGTGGTGGGCTGGCCAGCAGACTGTAGTTTGCCCATATCTAGTTTAGACAATGGGAGTCTCAATAAAAAAATCTTTAGTCACTGAAAGAATTCCCACCCACTCAGGAAGAAATTCTTAGTTCCAGAGACAGCTTTATTTCCGTGTTGGGTAAAGGAACAGCATGGCACTGAGCATATCCCTACGCTGTCAGGGTAAGACATGCTACTCGAGGCACAATGATGGTGGTTGTCCAAATGATCTCGGTCCCATGCTGATGGATGACTCACTTTAAAAACAAAACAGCTTTTACAACAAGCATCCTTTATTTTTGAAGGTTGTAGCTCCCCTTTTTCTATATTATTTATTTATATTGATATACAATATTATAGTGGTTTCAGGGGTACAACATAGTGATTCAATAGCTATATACATAACTATATGCTCACCACAGAAGTGTAGTTACCCCGTTATCATACCAAGAGATTACAATATTACTGGTTATATTCTCTATTCCATACCAATTTCTGGACCTAGTCTGAGAATTGGATTTCTTTTTCTAAATATTTTATTATGGAAAATAATACACACAAAAGTAAAAAGAATAGTACAACAAACTCCCATGTGCTCATCAACCCAGCTTCAGCAACCAGCAACTTTGGGCTGTTCTTGTTTTATCTAAACCCTTCCCTTTTAGAGGGAGGCTGGAGCATTTTATAACAAATGCAAAATATAATATTGCACTGGTAGTTACTTCAGTATTCAGCTAATGGAAAGGGCTATTATTACAATCAAAAAGGCAATCATTATTCCATAATTAAGATCTAATACCCTGTTAGTTATCGACATTCATGATTGTTTTAAACATGTCCTTTTAAAAAATTAAACAGTTGGTCTTTGATTTGGGTTCCAAATAGGAATCACATGTGTAGTTGGTTGATATGTTTATTGTAATCTACAATATTCTGAATTTGATTGACTTCAGGGTAATCTAATAGCTGATAAGGGAAAATTCTTGTTTATAGGAGAACCAGAGCTTTAAAAATGCAGGATAAATGATAGAATTAAAAAAGTTACCATTTACAGAAATCCCTAATGAAATAAAGGGTCAAGACAACAATCATTGTGAGCTGTTAAGACCATTAGGTGAATGGTTGAGGGGGAAATTAATGAACGACCAAACTTACATCAAATGAACAGAGATATCAGTGGTAGTATTGCTAAAATTGGGGCAGCCAGGTTTTTTTTTTATTAAAGTATCATTGATAGACAGTGGTTCAACATTTACCCATATTATCAAGTCCCCACCCCATCCAGTGCGCTCACTGTCCATCAACACAGTAAGATGTTACAGAATCATTAACTGTATTCTCTGTGCTGTACTACTGTGTCCATGACCAACGTATATTGTAATTGCGAATTATTGTGCTCCTTTGTCCCCTTGCCCCTCCCCATCCCCCTCCCTAACTCCTCCCCATTGGTAACCACTTGTGCCTTTTTGGAGTCTATGAGTCTGTTGCTGTTTTGTTCCCTCTGTTTTGCTTTGTTCTTATCCTCCACAAATAAGTGAAATCATTTGGTATTCATCTTTCTCTGCCTAGTTTATTTCACTGAGTGTAATACCCTGTAGCTCCATCCATGTTGTTGCAAATGGGAGGATTTCTTTTCTTCTTATGGATAGCCAAATTTTGTGTGCTTCTTACTCGGCAGTAGAAAGTATACACCATCACCAGTGATATCTTACCAAAAGAAAAAAAAAAAAACATGGATCTAATCAAGCCTCTAGTTTTAATACCGGCTTACAGGAAACATGGGGAGTACAGGAATATGGTACCAATTTTTAACAGCTTGCCTTGTACACTTTGAATATTCAGTTACATTGATCCCAGAAACACTGAACCATCAATAATAAAGAGCTCTCCTAATGTAAGGTGGCATTCATTCACATACTACTGCTGTCCTCTGCCAAGATGGCAGCTGGTTCCAAACTGGTGTGTTTGAGCATGGCTTAGCATTTGGGTGTGGGGCATGTTTACTTTAGTTATGTCCCTGTTTGTGCCATTTTCTATAAGTGAATATTCACATGCCTGAATTAACAAAGTAGAACTACAATCTGCCTAATTGTGACACAGTTATAAGAAGCTCAAGCATATGTTTGCATAGGGTAGAAGAGGCTTTCTTCTGAGATTTGCATAAAACCCAAAGAACCTGACAACAAAAGTTAGTGTATGGCTGCCAACATTATAGATTTGTGAGTGTTGCTTTAACTAGAAATAGTTAAAACTCTAAAAACATCTAACTGACTATTTGGAGCACCTGAAGCACCTTTTAGGTTTTGTGGAACATAGTTTGAAAATCACTGATGTAGTAGAAAAAAAGTAGATTCTGATGTTAGATTGAGGTTTGCACTTTGGTGTTGTGACTTACTCACTGAATGTCCTTGTGCAAATTGCTTCACCTCTCTGAGTCTAATTTTCCCCATGTGTAATGAAGGGCGAATTAGAATTTACCTTTCACTGTCACTGTGAGGTTTAAATGAGATGAATTTGGTGGTAGTTTACAGGATAGATACTGGTACACAGTAGCACGTGACAAAACATGCCCTTCTCTTAAAGCATGACCAGGCAACTGGGCAGAACCATTTGGAGACTGTTTCTCTTCAATTTTGGTACCAACAATGCCCTCAGATCTCAAATTCAGATGTGTGAGAAATAGCATTTTCTTTAGTCAATTTCATCTCTGACTCTGAGCTCCCACCCCATTTAGTGGGAAACTGAACCAGAGCAGGCATTCCCTACCTCCTGTTGGCCCCATTTCTTCACCTTATCCTAATATATTGGGAGACCTTCAGTCATCAATTAACTGTTTCTGAAAAGAAACCCACTATCCCAGCCCATGTGGCCCCTCCAAGTGTACTGTGCTGCTGTTGGAGCCCTGGGCCTCCCACTCCATCTCAGATCCTGCTACTTTCTAGGGGCATTGGTTGGTTCTGCTGCTTCTGAGAAAAGTTGACTTAACTTTGGCTGTCTGGGAGATCCTCTTTCCGCTCTGGAAGAACCCTCTCTTTACCCTAAAGTCTCCTTCCTCAATGTACTTAGATATCCTTTTCTATTTTGTTCTATTTTTCTCAGTGTTCTTAGCTTTTGTGATCCTACAAGCCCTTGGGGATAAGAAAAAGGACTCTTTCTGGGAAGGCACAGTGCTGTGGGTGTACTGTTGGGTGACCAGGGTGGTGCCTATGGGTGAAGAAAAAAGGCACCTTTCCAATAGACAGATGTATTCCTGTGCCCAGGACATGCAGTTTGGCCAGAAGGGGTTTGCTCAAAGCCACACAGTGGTCCTCTGCAGGGTTCCTCTGTGCTGAAATGGCATAGGATTTGCCCCAGGCTTAAGTGGGAAAAAGGAAATATATAAGTATGCGGGAAACAACAAAAGTTAATGCCCCAAAGCTTATCTTGCTGTCTGTGTTTGTGTTTGATGTAAGAAAATAGCAAGAATGAAGATTTAAGGGACAATAAAAGACTTGAATATATGTGACCCTGACAGAGTGTTTGAGAGGCCACAGTTTTCTCTGTATGTGTTCCTGAAACAGTGATTTAAAGTCATCATCATTCAGTGGCATGCATTTCTCTGACTCTTAGCAAAATCTGGAAGGATGACAAGGAGAGACTCTCTTGGAAATGAAGTTTTTCTGATTTCTTTGTCTTCCATTTTCCTACATCATAATTTCAAATATTTGAGTCAGATGTTTCTTTTTCTATGACTACTTTGTTTCCTGACCTGAGGTTTATTGCAGTTGGAGAAAAAAAATGGATATTTCAGTTCAAGGTATTAGATTTCCTAAACACACATTTTATTTTCTACTTGCAATATTTGGATCACTTGTAAATGCAAGGATTAAAAAACCTCAAATAACACTGTGTTCTAATGTTGGCCTCTTGAGTAAGTCTTTTGCTTCAAGAGTTTGTATGCTTCTAAGAGATTTAGTTGACTGACCTTATTCAATCTGTTTGGTACATTTAAAGTGTTCCCTAGAAACCATAACAATCTGAAAGTTTGAAAACTTCTGGTAACTTCACTTGAATGATCTAAACTTTTACAATAAGTGGGTTTAATTTCAGTGCATCAGAGGGAAGCTTTGGCTTTCTTGATCTTGTCTACATAGTTTCCTTTTCTGTGAGACTGAAGTTCAAAAGATTCTCCAAGTGGTCCAAAACTAATTGAAAGCCAAAACATTTTAATCATAATATTGTGTTTTGTGATCCTGGCTTACTTAATTTTTGGAAGAAATGGTGGCAGATTGGGAATTGCAGTAGGATGAAGCCAGGCTGGCTTGCGACTTGGGTGTTTTGGGCCAATTAGAGAAGAAAATGGAACACAGTAATTTGAGAATTTTAGCAGTATACATAAATAAGATAGATGTTATGAAAACATCTTTTTCCCCTTGAAACAAAAACAATATTTTTCCTTGAATTTTTCATAACATCACTGACTCTTAACTTGGCCTTTGTAGAACTCATTGCATATGAAGGGGATTTTCATAGAATAGTGGGATCCTATGGAGATTTTTATGTATGGATAAAGAAAATATTTGAGATCATAGTAAGGTGAAGAAGAAACTACAGGATATTGATCAAAACAATGTAAAGTCATATATAACGATATGGGCATGTGGGATCCAACTTTTATTAAGATGCTACTAATTTTTGATTTGTTATTTGACTTTTTATGTCTGAATCACATTTAAATTAGAAAATCTGTTGTTGGGATCCATTTTAGTCTTTAGATAGTTGCTGATACTCAAGAAAGAGAAGCCATAGAGTTAGAGAAGATTCTGGCACTTAACAAGTTACTTATTTTTCAATTTGCATGTACTTAAATTCACTTTTTTTGTGATGTATATGTCTATAGGTTGTGACTAATGCAGAGTCATGTAATCACCACCATATTGAAGAAACAGAATAGTTCTATCACCCCCAACAATTATCTCATGTTACCTCTTTGTAGTCAACTACTTTCCTATCTCTGTCCTTGTAGTTTTGCCTTTTCCAGAATGGGATTAAAATTGTTGTTGCATGTATTAGCAGTTTATTCATTTTTGTCTCTGAGTAGTATCCCATTGTGTACCACAATTTGTTTATCAGTTCACCAGTTCAAGAATGTTTGGGTTGTTTCCAGTTTTTGGTGATTGTGAATAAAGTTACATGCAGGTTTTTGTGTGCATAAGTTTTCATTACTCTTGGGTAAATACCTAGGAGTGGGGTTGTGGGATTGCTAGGTCATATGTAAGTGTGTGGTTAACTTTCTAAGAAACTGTCAAACTGGTTTCCAAAGTGGCATTCCCATCAACAATGTTTGAGTGATCCCGTTTTTTCACATCCTTACCAGCACTTGTGTTATCATTTGTTGTTGTTTTATGGTGGGTTTCATTTACATTTTCCAAATAACTAGTGATGTTGAGCATCTTTTCATGCATGTTTTTTCCATTTATGTGTGTTTGCTCTAGCGTTTGTTCAGATCTTTTGCCCACTTTTAGATTGTGTTGTTTTTTTATTTTTGAGTTTTAAGGGTTGTTTATATATTCTGGATACAAGTCCTTTGTCTATGTGATTTTCAGATATTTTCTCCCTGTCTGTGGCTTGACTGTTCATTCTTTTAATAGTGTCTTTCATAGACAAACTTTTTTTGTATTAAGGTATCATTGATATATAATCTTATGAAGGTTTCATATGAGCAACATTTTGGTTACTACATTCACCCATATTACTGAGTCCCCCCTTCATACCCCATTGCAGTCACTGTCTATCAGTGTAGTAAGATGCCACAGAGTCACTACTTGCTTTGTCTGTGCTACACTGTCTTCCCCAAGAACCCCCCACTGCATGTGTACCAATCATAATACCCCTCAATCCCCTTATCCTTCCCTTTCCACCCACCCCTCCCCCTTTGGTAACCGCTAGTCCCTTCTTGGAGTCTGTGAGTCTGCTGCTGTTTTGTTCCTTCAGTTTTGCTTTGTTCTTATACTTCACAAATGAGTGAAATCATTTGGTACTTGTCTTTTGCCGCCTGGCTTATTTCACTGAGCATAATATCCTCCAGCTCCATCCATGTTGCTGCAAATGGTAGGATTTCTTTCTTTCTTATGGCTGAATAATATTCCATTGTGTATATGCACCACACCTTCTTTATCCGTTCATCTACTGATGGGCACTTAGGTTGCTTCCGTATCTTGGCTATTGTAAATAGTGCTGCAATAAACATAGGGGTGCATATGTCTTTCTGAATCAGGGATCTTGTTTCACAGAGCAAAAGTTTTTAATGTGGTCTGTGATATAGTGATTTATAAGAAATATATATTTGGTCATTCAGATGACCAAAATATACTTCTCAGATGTATTTGGTCTTCGTCCACAGTTCCTGAAAATGTTTCAGAGCCATAAAGGTGAAATGGGTGTCTTGGATCCCCACCCTAGCGCAGGGGCTGATTTCCAGGGAGACCAACCACGTGATTAGACCGTGGGAACTTCCATCTCCTGCCCCCCTACCCTTGCTAGGGGAGACCACAGAGGGACTGGAGGTTGCATCAGCCCATGGCCAATGTCTTAGTCAATCATGACTATGCATTGAACCCTCACAAAAAACCATGAGAAGAGCATTTGCTCCTTTCTGCTCCCTCTTTCCCCTGAGAGGATGTCCAAGAGAGACAGCTTCCAGGTGTCATCCTGCCAGGCCCCAAACTCCATGAGGATAGAGGCTCCTTTATTTGAGAACTTGACCTATGTATCTATTCATCTGGCTATTAACTTGCTTCCTTTATTAAACTGGTAAATGTAAGTGTTTAACTGAGTTCTGTGAACCGCTCTAGCAAATTAATCGAACCTAAGGGGAATGTGTTTGGAACCTCCAATCTGTAGCCTGTCAGAGGCACAGGTAACAGCCTAGGGCTTGCAACTGGCATTTGGTGGGCAGGGGTTGGGGAGCAGTCTTGCAGGACTAAGCCCTTAACCTGGGCAATCTGGTATTGTCTCTAGGCAGATAGTGACACAGTTGAGTTAAATTCTCGGACATCAGGGAATTGTATGGTGTTGTGTGTGGGAAAACCCTCTCCCTCACACACTCACATTGGAATTTGGTCTGGCAACCCAAATGGATGATGGAAGCTCAATTTATTTTTTCTTTTATGCATTGTGATTTTGGTGTCATGTCTAAGAACTCTGTCTAACTCAAGATCACAGAGGTTTTCCCCTATGTTTTCTTCTGGAAGTTTTATAGTTTAAGGTTTTACATTTAGGTCAGTGATCCATGTTGAGTTAATTTTTGTAAAATGTGTGAAGTATGGGTCGAAGTTCATTTTTTCTGCAAATGGATGTCCAGTTGTTCTAGCACATTCTTTGAAAAGACTGTCTTCGTCCCTTTGAGTGTATTTAAGGTACTGAAAGTTTTAATTCAAGAAATTGTGCTATACTTTTGCATAATAATAATTCTAATTATTTAGTTGTCTGGTTATTATTTGTATTTTATCACCTATCCTAAACTTTCCAGAGGGGGTTCTAAAATTTGCAAAGATTTCAGAAAACAAAATTATCGTTTGATTCCTTTAAAAAGAAAAGTCAATGCAATACAGTAATTGAGGGGTAGGGAGGTGGAAAACCTGATTAATCAACTCCATGCAATTGGCATTCTGCAAAATCCTGTGGTGAGAAGAATACTGGATCTGATGGCAGGAGACAATGATTCTCCTCTGAGCTCTGCCGAACCGTGTTACCTTGGGAGAGTCCTGTCACTTCTCTGGCTCTTGTTTCTCCACCCATCAAATAAGGGAGAAAATCAGATAATCTCTAAAACCTATTGCAACTCACATAACTTGGATGCTTTTCAGTATTGATAGAACTTCAGAAGGGTTGGAAACCATTAGTCAGAGAAGCAGGGTAGGTCTTTGATACTTTATAATATCTGTTGTTGCCTAAGTGCCTATTGCCTGTAGCTCTGAGTGCAGTGAATTGTTTTTGTAGTAGTGACACAAGCTCAAAATATGGCTGGGATACAGATTTTATGGCTCTTCTTATCATGGTTCATAACAATATGCAGTGCAAGCAGAATGCTCTCTGTCTTTGCTTCAACAGCTGGATCAAGCAACGCTCTCCCTAGCCGTGAGGGAAGACTACCTTGATAACAGCACAGAAGCCAAGTCTGTAAGTGTTACTCATATTCAACTCTATGCCTTGTCAGGCTGCTGCTGGGTTCATAAATTGTTCTAAAATCCCTGACTCTTTACTGAAAATGAGCAGCGTGGCTATTTGATGACCATATTCCCGATGCAGGAAGGCCTTTTATTGAGGCCGATAAATGGTACACTCCCTGTCTTCTGTAAGTCTGGGCATCAAGGCTGTACAAGTCTCTGGGCTCAGTGCTGTCATGATCGAGCTGGGGAGACAGCACACCCGAATGAAGTAACCAAGGAATAAGCCTGCAGCTGTTCCTCAGAAGGGCAGAAAAGCTCACTATACATTGTAGAAGTAAAGTGTGGGGAGTGATACCCAGTTGACCATGGGGTCCCAAATTGTATGGCTTAAGAATCACCTGGGAAGTCTATTGAATGTCTATTCTTGGGCCAGGGCCTTCAAGAGTCAAACTTTGTAGATCTGAAGTGGGCCCGAGGACTCTGTTTTCTTAACAGGTGCTTCAGTTTAATGTAAGGGTAATGAGAACCTGATGGTATCACTCAGGTTAAACTTATTGGGGTCAGCTTGGAAACTTAGTAGTTTCCTGGAGATTGGATTAGAGCTGGGTCAGCCCTGCCATTTTCAATTCATTTTGGAAACTCTGTTGAATTTCCAAAGGAGCCCGACCCAGGGAGCCCTCCACCAGGGAGCTCTGGCCCAGCCTGAGATGCAGGAACTTGGACTGGGAAGTGCTTGCTCACAATGGAAGTCCCTGCTCATTTCCTAATACTGAAGCCTGTATCTAGAAGGTTCTGGAGGACAAGAAGCCAGCCAAGATCCTAGACAATTTTTTGGCAGAGGATCCTCACCAAAGAAGGGTGGCAAGCTTTCCTTCTTGAAAGTGGACAGAATGAACTTTCAGCAATTTGGGGGCACCTCTGTTTCTGCTGGGGTCACCACCCTATCAGCAACCAGGCTCGAAATCTTCTCCTGCCGCCTTTAACCAGCCATCAAGTCCTGTGGAGTCTACCTGCAAAATCTCTCCTACCTATCCTTGCCTTCTGTCCTTACCACTGTAGGTCACATCCTTGTTCATCTCAACTCGACTAAAGCAAGTTGCCTTTTAACTGTTCCCTCCTGCCCTCCAGTTCATTGCCTCCTTAGCCCCACTCAGTAAGTTCTCTTCTCAAAGCACAGCTCCCAGCATGCTTTTGCTCACAAGTGAGGCCCTAAATCCCTTTGAGGGAGTTCAAGGCCTCTTCATGACCTCATCTCAAACCACCTTTGCCATCTCATCGACTTCCTTCTTCCTGCAGCAAAGGCAGCTCACATAGCTTACAGCAGGACCCCTCCCTGCTCCCGAACCCATCTCCTTCCAAAGCTGTGTCCCCAGTTCCTTCAGGCTAGAGCTCTTCTCTAGCTGAATTTCTAAGCATGTAGCAGCTTTGTTAAGGAACTTATTTTGGTCTCTAATACTACAGTTAGTAATTACATGTCTATCTCCCTCACTGGACAACACACCAGGAACCAGACCCAAGCATTATTTAATTTTTTATGTATACCCTCCATAAGCACAGAATGCCTAGCAAGATATCTTGTACATGTATTGATTGAATGCAGTTGACCCTTGAACAATGTGGAGGTTAGGGACACTGACCCCCTGTACAGTTGAAAATCCACATATGACTTTTGACTCCCCCAAAACTTACCTATTAATAGCCTATTGTTGACTAGAAGCTTATTAATAACATAAAGTTGATCAACACATATTTTAGCACATATTTTGTATGTTATATGTATTATATACTACATTACAATAAAGTAAGCTAGAGGAAAGGAAATGTTTTTTCCAAATTGTTGAAAATAAGCAAAAAATTTTCTGATATGTTTATTGAAAAAAATCCATGTGTGAATATGAACCCATGCAGTTCAAACTGTGTTGTTCATGGGCCAACTGGACATAGTCTGTGGACTGAACTGGGAATGGCAAAACATTGTTTCTAATTAAGACTATTTGCAAAGCTTGTTTACTGATACAACAAATATTATTAAGGGCCTGCTATATGCCAAGCACTGTATAGGCCTCAAGGTCATAAAGGTAATGAGAATAGCTTACAGAATCAAGGTGTATGTTAGGAGATCTTATTCCTATAGCATAATTATGAGATAAATTTAATACCTGGTGTATTGTGTTCTCATATCTGAAAGGAGAGGTGACCACTCCCACCACCAGTGAAATTCCTCAGTTGCCATGAAGGAAGTTCCCCGCTCCAATGTCATACAAATAGGTTGGAAATGGGTTTATGATCATGCAGGGAGGAAATTCTGTATTGGCTATTTCCTGGGTTTCTCTTATTCATTCCTCTCTTCTCCCCCTTGTTTTTACACTGGGCTGTAGTTTGTTAAAACTACACAGAACTGAAAAGACACAGGGCTGCAATTGCTGGTCTTTTATTGCTTAGTGTGAAGGTGGGTAAACTGAGCTGGAAGAGAATAAGTCACAGTTCCTACTAGTCTTTATGGATCATGCCTCTTGCTTTTAACAACAGTTGTTTCCTGTTATTTTACTAAAGCCTTACTCTTCTGGAAAGAGGAGTCTGACCTTTAAGTTTCTATTCTGGGCTCATCTGGAGGTGTTTCATCTCTCCATATCTCTGGTTGCCAGAAAACTAGTGATCTTGATCCTCGGTGGCTGGGCATCTCTGTCTCTCATGGAAACGGTACCCGAGTAGCCATCACTCTTCGCTCTCCCAGAGTGGCAGGTGGGTGGTTAGTACTGCACAGTGCCTACACTATGAGTGCAGAATGAAAAGGAAGGGCATTTATTTCCACCTGCTGTTTCTGTTTTTTTTTTTCATGTCCCTAAAACGTACTTCCTAATAGGCTGTTGTCATAGTCACTTGCTTCTTTATCTCTTACAGTATCGGGATGCCCTTTACAAGTTCATGGTGGATACTGCCGTGCTTTTGGGAGCTAACAGGTCCCGAGCAGAGCATGACATGAAGTCGGTGCTTAGATTGGAAATTAAGATAGCTGAGGTAAGGCGTAATCTAAAATCTCTTTCATTTCTTTTCCTTATTTCAAAGGCAGTATACCCTGAGTGCAATATATACAGTATATATAAAATAGTGTTCTGTGGCATTGTCCTCTGGGTTCCAGGTAGAACTAACAGCATCTCCTCTGGAAAGTAACAGGAAGAACCATGGCAGAAAGAAGAGCTCTTCATTCTTTCTGCCTCCCTGCTTGAAGCCCAATCCACGTCCATATGATGTTCAGCTGTGGTCAAAGACTAGCAGCAGGGAGGCCTTCTGACTGTATTTTCTTGGAGCAACTCCTATGTTGCCTTCATAGAAGAGTCGATATTTAATAAATTCGTACTGATTTGATTTGAGTGGAAGGTAATATTTAACCTGTTCTAGTCTTTACACCATTCCCACTCAGGGTCAGTCTGACCTAACATTGGGGTTTGGGGAAGTCTGCCTACCCATACTGGATACATAATTGGATATAGAAAGTATATAGGGCATGCTGGTAAGCATTTCTTAGCAGCTTTTCTGGTGCTGTTTTGTACCTTAACCCTGCTTTTCATTCTTTTCTTGCCTTACTTTAATGAATGTCATCGTGTCTATACGCTATGTTCGAAGTCACCTTAAATTCTTTCAACCTAGCCAAGCACAAAATGCAGTCACGGAAGTGTGCGTTCAACTAATCCCAGCTAGAGAGATGTGCGCACAAGGGGAGGTCTTGTTGGCCTGGCCCTTGTGGTTGGAGACAAGATGTAAGAACTAACTTGAGGGAGGATAATGAGAAATTCTAAATGGTTAGCTTTTATTCTAGGAGAACTAAAGGATAAAATCCTTATAAGTTCCCACGACCAGAGGGAATAAATATAGTGAAGTCTACTTATGGGGATACTGTATGGCAAAAAAGAAAATGACACTTCTGTCAAGAAGCTCTTGCATATGGGTTGGTAATCTTTTATAAAAGAAGCTGGTAAAAATCCTGAAGTGTATGTGAATTCAAGCATTGCTGGGTTTTGTGTTTGGTGAGCTGGTGGTGGGGTGTTGAGGTATGGAGTAGGGGTGATGGATAACGATCAAGAGGAATTAGTCTCTCTCAGCTGTGGTGATGTACGCGCATACCTCTCTCCAAACTCCTACTTGTGCAAAAAGTTCACTCCTGCATGTCACCTTTGAAGCCTGTGGAAGACTGCTGCAGATGGTCTGTAGTCGAAGACTGGGCCTCTGAGCCATGTCTACAGGCCATCTGGATCCCCTTCCCAGGCAAATAGGAGACCCAGAGCTCTAATTTGGACTGAAGCTCTGATACATCAGGGAAGGCCTTGCCCTGAGCCAGGGATTTGAACCAAAAAAGGAACTAAAAACAGCTGGGCTGAGGCAAGACTGGGGATTGTCAAGAGGCTAAATGAAGTGACAAATCTGTGGGGTGGGGGGGAGGTAGCAGGCAGAGAGCTGAAAACAGCTCTGAGGCCAAAGGGCTCCAACCAGGGGCTGCAAGCCTAGTGAAGGGAGGAGGAGTGTGGATGCTGTCTGATGCAATGATTCAAATAGCGCCAGGAAGCTGTTTGTAAAATACATGAAGTCTCTCTTGTGGAGAGCAAAGAGGTGGAAGCTGAGGGCACTGAAGCATTTAGAAAAGAGGGATCTGCCACTTGGCCCTCTGTGATTTTGTCTTGAAAAAAATCCACACCGTGTGGGTTTTTGGCTAGGCAGTAATGCTCACCTACATCTCTCACATGGTCCTAGGGAAACTTATGAAACCGGAGAGATGGGGCAACTTAGTCAAGCACAAAAAAGTCCTTGTAAATGCAGCCACAGAAGTGTGCATTTAACCAATCCCAGCTAGAGAGACGTGTGCACAAGGGGAGTGGCCCTTGTGCTTGGAGCCTCATGGAGTTTATTTGGAAAGGCTTGACAGAGAAAATGAATCTCAGGCAAAGTCTTAAATCAACCATTGGGGTGGTGGTGGTGGATGAGGGTGCAAGGGTAGGAGAATCCTGTGCGAGGTGGGAGGCAGAAGGTGGCAAGTTTAATGCAAGGGAATCGGATGATGGAGGTCCTTAAGACAAAATCATGATGCGGTTCAGGGGCGGGGAACTATTGCCTGTCCAGGGAAGTGATTAAGATGGCCCTCGAGGAGAATGATCACTGCTGCATCTTGTAGATGAGAGTATGCATGGCAGATGTTAGAAGCTTAGATTTGGCCTCAGCAAATGGCCAAGAGGATGAGTGTTGGGAATGGAAAGAGTGTGAAGAGGCAGGGCTGGAGATGCACACCTGGAAGTGTGTGTCTGGGTGAACCCCGTAGTGGGGCCGGGGAATGTCAAGGCCAGAGAAACCACAGGGAAAAGGAGAAGGGAGGGAATGAGCTGTTGACAGAATGCTCACAGGTGGCAGTAGTGTCCGGATAGTCCAGTGCTTTTCAGTGAAAATGTGCCCCTAGGGATGAAGGGATGGTGTGTGGTCCATGAGCTATTACGGTCCAGTGAAGGTGGGAAGTTTGTCTCAATTGCCCACCCTTAGGTTGGCTGTCAAACCTGAGCCAGTAATAGATTTTGTCCATCCACACCGTAGGTGAGGAAGGGATTCGGGTAGTTATTTTGTATCAAGGACAATGTTTCACACTGGACAAGACTGGAAAGTTTCTTTTTATTTTCTTAATCTTGCCTAAAGTGATGCCTTTTTAATTTCTCCCTCCCAAGTTTGGCAGCACACCAAAATTTTGAAAAAGTTTGTAATACTATGCAGATGTTTTGGCACATGTAGAAAGTAGTCATGCAGTAAGAAATGGTTCATTTGAGAAAATAACCAAAGTCTCTTTCCAACAGATAATGATTCCACATGAAAACCGAACGAGTGAGGCTATGTACAACAAAATGAATATTTCCCAGCTGAGTGCTATGATTCCACAGGTTGGTGAAAATAGCCCAGGACATTTTATCTTAACTGATCATTTTGCAATATACATACATTGTATTTCATCTGTATGTATATTTTTGCTTTATAAAACCTACTATCAGTCTTTTTGGTTACCATCATTTTTGTCAATCATCACATGAAATATCCCTTGTCTGGGCAGTGGGATGCTTTCTGCCATAGGTAACAGAAAACCTTGCCAATAGTAGCTTAAAAACTTAAAGCTCATTTTTCTTACATGACAAATGTCTGGACATAGGTGGCTGTTGGTGTTGGCTTAGCTGTTTAAAAATTTTGTCAGAGACCCAAGTTTGTCTTTCCACTCCACTCTTCTTACATGTTTAATAACTTAAAAGTTCCAAGGTTGCTACCACCGCTCCATATGTCCCATCTGCCATCAGGAAGCTGTGGGAAGAAGGGGGGAAGGCCTTTGTCTAATGCTTTTACCCAGAAAAACCAAAGGCTTTCCAGAATATTCCCAGATGTTTTTCCTTTGTTAATTATTTAGTAGGATTGGGTCACGTGGCCATCCCTACCTACAAGGGAGGCTGGACAAGTGAGTAACTGGCTTTCAATTTCAATAGTGGAGGCAGGCAAGGGAGGAAAAGAAAGGTTGGAAATGCCTTTGGGGGCAGCCAATTAAAAAAGGCCAACCTAGTGATGCTCCAAAGAGGGGACACATGTCACCTTTGTTGCTGTTGTCTGTGTAAGGAAGGCTGAGCCAGGGAAAGACCAGTAATGTACTGGGGTGTGTGTGTATGTGTGTAGGTGTGGGCAGGCATGAGTGTGAAGGCATGCAGAGCAAGGGAGGGAGCGGGAAGAATGCAGGGGGCACAAGTGGTGGGGAGGGATGCTATGGCAGCAGAGAGGAGGGGAGGAAGGGGTGGAGAGAGCACAGAATGGAGGAAGGTGGGGAAGGAAGAGAGAATGGAGGAGGAGAGGGTTGGGGAGGAAGGGAAAGTGCTGGAGGGGCAGGGGAGCGAATGTGCCTATGGCCTGGGTATGTTTTCCATGCACACATGGAACAGAGTACACGTTCCATTTCGGACTCAGGCAATGGGTCTGGGCGTTTATTTTCTAGAGTTTAGCAGTTGCATCTTTAATTATTTGGTCTGAAATCACAAATTGCAATGGATTATGTTCAAGCCCTCCTCTTTGCCTTTCTCCTTGCTTGCTCCCCGAAAGACGTTCCTTACTCCTTTTCTCTCTCTCCTCAGTTTGACTGGCTGGGCTACATCAAGAAGGTCATCGATGTCAGACTCTACCCTGACCTGAAAGACATTGGGCCCTCAGAGAACGTGGTGGTTCGCGTCCCACAGTACTTTAAGGATTTATTTAGGATATTAGGCTCTGAGAGGAAAAAGTAAGAGCTTTCTGGTGCATTTGACTGTGACTTTTGTTTGTCCTTTTAAATAATAAGACCTTCCCTCTCACATCCTTTGAAGATTGTTTTTTTAAAAAGTTGCATCAAAAGACTCTTAGGGAAAATTATGGTGCCCCTTTGTGATGAATTGGCCAAAAGCATCCTCGGGTAATTTACTTGCTGTGATAACAACAAACATGCAGTGTTTCCACCCCTTATTTCTGGTTTTTCTCCATATTTTTCTCTCTGAAAGCCTAAATTGTTTACTAGTTTTGGAAACTAGTTATATAATGACGTTATTTTCTGTGATTTTTATACGAACATCTATTTTTTTCCCCAGTTCATTCTTGGTCTTCTGCTGCTCTTTTCCCACCTGATTTCTTTTCAGCCAGTAAGTCACTTTGTGGCAATAAACTGAAGTACACCTATATTGAAAAGATGTAAGACTACTCTGAGAGCCATAGAAAAATTGTGCCAATGAAACAACTTCAGGAACTGTCAGGTTTTTCTTATTTTAAAGAATCTTTAGAATTTGTTGCTTTGCTACGTTAGCACTACAAAACAAGGAAAACTTAACAATGACCCACAAAGAGAATTCTATGTCTTCATGAAGCCATTCTGATTTGACTACAGAAAATGAAGCACAGGAAGTTCAATTAGTTTACAGAAACAATTTACTAGGCTAATTGCCAGGCCACGATTAAAAATAACATTTCTTATTTGGACTTAACACAACAGTATGTTGGTAGGAGTTACGTTAAAAAAAAAAGACACCCGCAAAAGTCTTAGGAATAAAATGTAGCATCCTTCCCCACCTATGGAAACACACACCTTTGAAGAGCTGTGGTTTTTTTTAAGATGGTATTTTGTCATGATCCAAGCAATATGTGTTCATTGAGGAAAATGTGCAGAAGAGTAAACATACAGAAAAGTGAGAGAAGAAACATTAATTTCACTCAAAATTCTACCATTTAGAGATAAGCCGTGATTCTCTGAAAATTTTCTAAGTGAAGATTGACTGTGTGGGATAGAACCTTGCTATTCAAAGTGTGCTACGTGGACCAGTGACGCCAGCAGGGTCCTCTCAGCCCTTCGTAAAACTAGAGATTCCAAGGCACCTCCTCTATGGAGGCTGATACAGTGGAGTGAGGGTGAGGCCCAGGAATCTGTATTTTAACAAGCACCTCAGGAGAGACTTTTTTTATTAAGTTACCATTGATACACAATCTTATGTTGGTTTCAAATATACAACACAGTGGTTCAACAGTTACCCATATTATTAAATCTTCACCCCCTCCAGTGTGGTCATTATCAACATACAGAGATGTTACAGAATTGTTAACTGTATTCTCCGTGCTGTACTACTATCCTCCTGACCAACCTATATTGTGATTGTGAATTATTGTGGCCCTTTATCCCTTTTCCTCCTCTCCCCACACTTCCCAACCCCTCCCCCTTGGTAACCACTAGTTCCTTCTCTGTGTTTCTGAGTCTACCGCTATTTTGTTCCTTCTGTTTTGCTTTGTTTTTATACTCTACAAATAAGTGAAATCATTTGGTATTTGTCTTTCTCTGCCTGGCTTATTTCACTGAGCATAATACCCTCTAGCTCCATCCATGTTGTTGCAAATGGCAGGATTTCTTTTATTTTTATGGCTGAATAATGTTCCATTGTGTATATGTACCACATCTTCATCCATTCATTTATTGATAGACACTTAGGTTGCATCCATATCTTGCCTATTGTAAATAGTGCAGCAATAAACATAGGGGTGCATATGTCTTTTCAAATTGGGGATCTTGTTTTCTTTGGATAAATTCCTAGGAGTGGAATTCCTGTGTCAAATGGTACTTAGATTTTTAGCTTTTTGAGGAACCTCCATATTGCTTTCCACAATGTGGAACTAATTTACATTCCCACCAACAGTGTAGGAGGGTGCCCCTTTCTCCGCATCCTCACCAGCATTTGTTGTTTATTATCTTTTGGATGCTGGCCATCCTAACTGGTGTGAAGTGGTATCTCATTGTGGTTTTAATTGCATTTCTCTCATAATTAGTGATGTGGAGCACCTTTTCATGTGCCTGTTGGCCATCTGAATTTCTTCTTTGGAGAACTGTCTATTCAGATCCTCTGCCCATTTTTTAATCGGGTTATTTGTTTTTTGGGTGTTGAGGCATGTGAATTCTTTATATATTTTGGCTGTTAACCCCTTATCAGATAAGTTATTTATGAAATAATCTCCCATACTGTAGGATGCATTTTTGTTCTGCCGATGGTGTCCTTTGCTGTACAGAAGCTTTTCAGCTTGATATAGTCCCACTTGTTCATTTTTGCTTTTGTTTCCCTTGCCCAGGGAGATATGTTCATGAAGAAGTTGCTCATGTTTATGTCCAAGAGATTTTTGCCTATGTTTTCTCCTAAGAGTTTTATAGTTTCATTACTTACATTCAGGTCTTTGATCCATTTTGAGTTTACTTTTGGGTATGGAGTTAGACAATAATCCAGTTTCATTCTCTTACATGTAGCAGTCCAGTTTTGCCAACACCAGCTGTTGAAGAGGCTGTCATTTCCCCATTGTACATCCATGGCCCCTTTATTGTATATTAATTATCATATATGCTTGGGTTTATATCTGGGCTCTCTAGTCTATTCCTATGACCCATTGACCTATTGGTCTGTCCCTGTGCTGGTACCAAATTGTTTTGATTACTGTGGCTTTGTAGTAGAGCTTGAAGTTAGGGAGCATAATCCCCTCAGCTTTATTCTTCCTTCTCAGAATTTCTTTGGCTATTCAGGGTCTTTTGTGATTCCATATGAATTTTAGAACTATTTGCTTTAGTTCATTGAAGAATGTTATTAGTATTTTGAGAAGGATTGCATTGAATCTGTAAATTGCTTTGGGCAGGATGGCCATTTTGACAATATTAATTCTTCCCACCTAAGAGTACAGGATAGATTTCCATTTGTTGGTGTCTTCTTTAATTTCTCTCATGAGTGTCTTGTAGTTTTCGGAGTAAAGGTCTTTGACCTCCTTGGTTAGGTTTATTCCTAGGTATTTTATTCTTTTTTGATGCAATTGTTAATAGAGTTTTCCTGATCCCACGGGAGTCTTATGATTAAGTTTCTTGGGGGACCCACTGCATTAGAAGACTTACTCATGTTAACCACCACACGGTTAACAATTATCTGTGATCCTTAAAATAACTATATGTTTTTCCCATTTTGCAGATGAAGAAGCTGAGGTTAAGTGACTTGTCCAAATATATACCTCTAAGAGGAGGCAGAGCTGACATTCTAAACTGGGTCATGGTCACCCTCATTTCTATGCCCTGTCTTTTTTCCATACAGGGCCATGTATGGAAAAGAGATATTTTGCTACTAGTTTTGGGGACCGACAACTCTCCTGCCATTTTCAGGGTTACAGAGCCACCCTGGATATCAGCTGCTCATTTCTTGACTGCTGCCTCCCCCCCTGTATCATTCCCCTAGCCAGCCTGGTGGGATTAGAGCCGTCTGTCTGACTAAGTGGCTGCGGGGACAGCAGCACTGACTGGCAGGTGGTGCATGGCACAAAATTAGAGTGACAAGGTCCCCTGGAGGTGGTGCCAGAGACTGCATTTACCCTTGCAGTTCAAGGGAGTAGGTGGCCAGGGCAGGGCCATTTGGAGGCATGAGCTGGAGGCTGCCTATGGGGAAAAGAAGTTGGGGTTCAAGGTGGAGCTGTGGTGAGGATGCAGTGTTTTGCTGAGCCCCTCAAGGTCTGCACATCTCTTCCCAACTCCATGTTGAGTAGTCTCGCATGGATAGTTTGAAATCAACTCTGGTGGGAATGTTCACATCATGAAAATCAGCAAATGCTACAAATAACATTTTTTGTTTCTTGGCAAGCCGGTTGTGAAACATTTACTAGCACATCACTGAATGAAAGGCTCTGCAGACTTCCCTCCCATTCTTCCCCCCGTGCCCCCTGCAGGCGTCCCCTGACTTGAGCCTGTCTCAGATACTCACCATCTGATTTGGTCTGAGGAGCAAGAATGAGAGAGGAGGAGGCGCTGAGGAAGGGGGTTAAAGAGATTTGACTTGGGATCATCTCCTGGCCATGGCTGGCCTCCTGCAGATCATCTGCATTAGAAGTATTTTTTTAGCAGGCTGGCCTGAGCAAACCCTTGCAGATTTTGCCAAGCCTGTGTGGTCTTTCCTGTCTTCAGTTTTATTTTCATATGAAGTGAACACAGTGTACTTTCAAAGGAGCTGATTCTTGTTGGACAGATGCTCCTAGAGGCTTACCTGGAAAGTGCTGCTATGGGACCTCTTACAGGGCTCAGCGCTGCTGCATGTGATCTAGGGCCTTGCTGTTGAAAGTATGGCCACTGAGAGCAGTAGAGGCCTTGCCTGAGAGCTCATGGGAAATGCAGAATCGCAGGCTCCACCCCTGACCTACTGAATCAGAATCTGTGATTTAATAAGATCCCAGGGTCTTCATACACACATTAACATTTAAGAAGCACTGACCTGGCATTTAGAAAGTCCTAGTTTAGTGTGCAGAAAGATGAGAAGATGGAGTTTTCCTAGACCAGTGATTCTCAAACCCAAGGAGCATCAGCAACCCCCTGGCAGGCTTGTTTAAACTGCCTGCTGGGCCCCACCCCAGTTTTTGATTCAGTAGGTCTGGGCCAAGCACAGGGATTTTCTGACAAGTTCTCAGGTGACGCTGAATCTGCTGGTCTGGGGAAATGCTTTGGGAACTACTGCCTCTAGGCAGCCTCTAGGATTGAGGAAGAACTCTTTGGCTTTGAGAACCTTTGAGAAGAACCTGTTTGGCTCACTTCAGGTAGTCTGACTCAGAGAAGCAAATGCAAGCTCTGGAATCTGAAGACCCAAATGTTCTGGATGGGACACATACTTGGAAGTCCCTTGACCTCTGACCTTTGTTTTCTTCATCTGAAAATGAGGATAATAATAATAACCATCCCATGGCATCATCATAAGGATTCAAAGAGGAACTTTACGATCTCCTAAATGCAATACAAATGTAAGCTGTCACTAATTGACAATGGACAGCAAGAGCTTGTTTAAAAAAAAACTCTTTCCAGTCAGAGGCTTTGGGAAATGATTTCATGTTATCTTCATGGTGGGGTCTCTCCTGGGATGCTTTGTTTTCCCTCTACTTTATCGCCGTTTGGGGAAATTATCATACTGCTGATAATAGTTTTTGAAAAAAAAAAGATATGTGTTATTTTCAAGGACTGTTGCTGAGTCTGATTTTGTGTGTGTGGCGATGTATCTGAGCATTAAGTGGCAGTGGTTCGGTCATTATGGTCAGACCTGCGCCTGGTGTGGCCCTATTAGCCCTCCAAAGCTGTGCTCCCGGGCCGTCTGTCGGTATATTTATAACAATCAGTGCCGCTGTCTTGCTGAGTGAGCTTCCCCACGGTCCGGCTTCCAGCTTGCAGAGGTCTTGTGGCGATGCTGTCGTCCTCATGACGCCTTGCCTGTGAAGGCCTCCCACACTATTCTTTCTTCGCATGCATAGATTTCTGTGGAGTGTGTGTTTTGGGGTCTCTGTGGCTGGCCAGGAAGTCTTTTCTGAATTAGTGGTGTTAGTTCGTCACCGTGTAGCCTGGGGAGAAGCACACAGCTTTAGCAGCAGGCATACTTTGGTCTGGTCTAGCCTCCATCACTTATCACACGGGTTCCCAAGTTGGCTGCACGTGGGGAGTTTAAAAACAATACTTATATTGGGTCTCACCCTAGAGATTCTGATTTAATTGGTTTGAATTTTCCTGGGCATCTGGACTTTTAAAACTCCCCAGGTTATTCTACTATATTGGAGACCCATTGAAGGTGTGTGATCACGAATTACTTAATGGTCCTAGGTCTCAAGTTTGTTACTATGTAAAATGGGTACAATACAGCTCTCCTACAGCAGTGCTCTGGGGCTTATAGATAATGTGAGATTCCTTACGTGGTATGATTTCAAGGGAGCAGGAAAGGCCCACACCCCTAAACCCCAGCACGCTTCCACCACAGTGCCTCTTCTACCATCACCCTCAGGCTCCATTGTAACCACTTCCCCAGTTAATCTGGCTCGTCACTGCCCCCTTGATGGAATATCTTTTGAATTCATGTAAGCATGTTTCCTGGCTGTGGACCTCCCTCTGACCTGCACCTGTGGGTCCAGCACAGCTCTCACACCCAGAAAGCAGTATTTTAAGGTTGCAGAATATATAGACCTTGTGGTCAGGCCTGGCTCTGCCCCTTTGACACTGCACCCTGGATGCTGCCTGAGCCTTCTACACTGTAGCTGCCCCTTTCTGCCCATCTCCGTGAGTGAAGACCCTGCTCACCATGCCCCCCAACATATAAATTAGGATTCCTACAGTATTTGGCCTGTCAAGAGTTCATGTTCTTGCTTCCTACACCTAAGCTTTGCGTTCTTCAGGCATAGCCCAAGCGCCGTCCCTCTTGCCAGGCCAATTCTTATCCCTCATTTTGAGGTATGTGCTTCTTCTGGTGAAGTGTCTGGCACACACTTGTGGGTGCTAGGGTTGGCCAAATCATTATTTATGCACTGCCTTGTTTCTCCTGCTCAGCCAAAAGCTCCAGGAGACCGGAGACTGTGTCTTTCTCACCTTTCCATCTCCCTCGCATCTACAGCTTCCAGTACATAGCTGTTGCTCAGGATGTGCTCAGTGAATAAATGATAGAAGGGTCCCTTATGTATTTACCATGTATACGTCAGTTCCAAAGCTGATGATATGAGCAAGCTGGACTGTGAGTCCTGTGTCCCCAAACAAGACTCTCAGGTTCTCTAAATGTAGCTGCTGGGTTCTTATTTCTTTACATACTTCATGGAATCTGGAGTGATATGATACTTGGCCAAAAGTGAGTGCTCAGTGGGCATTTCATGTCCTGCTTAGGTATAGCGATATGAACTCAAAAGATCCAAAGGAATGACCTGGAACTACCTGCTTATCATCGTAGTCTCCAAAGAGCGTGGACAAGCGTAGACTTGGCTTGATGAGAGCGGTAGTCTCTGAGGGGAAGTGTGCATATCTCAGCAAGATCCACTGGGTCTGAAATTTTAGAACTTCTATATATCTTTATTTTTTCCATTGAAAAAATAAGAAGGCTTTATTGAGTTCTATAGATGGCCACGGACTCTTCATTTGATCTCTGTAGCATGCAACAGGGAGGGCAGTGTCACACACACTCACTGGTTTGTTTTCATTCAATATATTGAGAATAACCTCAAGCTGTTTACACATATATGTGTAGATTTATGAACTGTATTATCTGGCTTGATCCTTACAAAATGAACAAGTGGCTTAAAGAATTCTTGCAGAGAAGCAGGAGTTGAAGCTCTTAGTAATAGTGCAAGCCTGCAGTGAATGGCAAGAAAAAGTCAGAAGTGGCCCTTCTCCCACTCTAGTTTGCACTCTTGGTTAGCCAGATGACAAGGTAAAAACAATGGCAGTCCAACCAGAGCTGACAAGGATATGGTCAAAATGTTTTGAAATAGTCACAAAGACTATATGAAATGTGGATTTATATCCACCCTCATTGTGTTAACCTAATCTTACATGGATAAGGTGTTTTGAAGAATTAACCCTAATTGTATTTGAAGGATTAACTAATGACTCTTGAAAAGTATTTCATATTATCTTTTGAAAGTTCTATTTCTATATTTGTTGAAGCATTTCTAATATGTTAGTCCATTAGTGCATTTCTATATAAATAACTATACGTATATTGGGTATATGGGCTGAAACATATTTAACTGCTAAGCATGTACGTCCACTAGGTTAAAGCCATGCAAATGCGAGTGTGGGCTGTTCTTGATGGGCCACTTACCGTCATCATGTCACACTGCTCCCACATGGTGGGCTGACCCCAGGGCCAGCTCAGGAATGTGTGGTATTAGTCACCATGGTAATGGCACAGCTGGGAGGGGATGGGTCATTAAAAATTCATCACCACTATTGATTTAGAAATTAATTCAGATCATACATCCTTCTGAGATGTGGGCCTCTTTGCTTATAGGAAAAGGCAACACTTGACAAAATGTAACTGATTTTTAAAAATACATACAATGGACATTGCATGAGCATATGCGATTGTTCATATGTTTGGAAGTGATTGACAACAAAAACTGTAAATTACTCTTTGTCAAGCATTGTGTTACTTATTTTAACGTCACAATCATCCTGTGAGGTAGGGATCACCCTTACTCAATGACAAAGAGAGAAAATCGGTGAGCTTAAGTGACTTGAGCAAGCTTACATACCTCGTAAGAAGAGAACCAGTGTGCAAACCTAGATAATTGCTAGCAGCCAATATATTATTGCTCATTTGTTTCCAAAGGTTAGACTTCATCTGCATTTTATCCAGTTACCTAGTGATTTGAAGGTGTTGACCATTTCTAGACATGAAAGTCTGGGCAACAGCAGCTCCCATGCCCTGAGAGGGAAAGCAAGATGCTCATGCTGAGGCCTGGGGCTAGAATCTTTGTTTCTTCTATTAGGTGGTGGAAGGCAAGCCAGTTTTGGTTGAGCTTATTGACACTGTGTCATCTTACGTCATTTTGCAAGTGCAAGTTCTGTGGTTTTTCTGAGCAAGGAGTCCCTTTGACTCCCAGTTTTTCCCAAGGTGTTCTACAGAGCATCAGATAGCAACCTAAATACAATAAATATACAACTCTCTCTGTTAACAGGACCATTGCCAACTATTTGGTGTGGAGGATGGTTTATTCCAGAATTCCAAACCTTAGCAGGCGCTTTCAGTATAGATGGCTAGAATTCTCACGGGTAAGTTTAAAGAAGATTGTAATGTTACATCTGTTGGGGCAAAATTTTTCCTCTCCCTTTCAAGGTTCTTCTGGCTGATCTAAAAATCAACCTGACAAGACAGGTTAACAGGAGAAAATCAAACAGAAGTTCAGTAACATGAAAACCTCCAGTTTGCTTGGGAGAGACCCAGGAAAGCTGAGCAACTCCCCAGAATGTCGGAAGCCACCAGCTTAAATACCATCTTCAGCTAGAGACAAAAGAAGATGTTTGAATGGGTGGGGGGCGTGCAGGGAGTCAGTTTTGGGAGGTTTTCAGGCAAAGCAAGTTAACCAAGGGTAAGGTTGTTAGGCGGATTCAAGTCCTTGCCTTCTGCATTAATTAGGGTTTCTAGAGATTTAGAATCTACCTCTTCTTCCAGGTAGAGAGAGACGCCCTTACACATGGGATTTCCCTTATACATGTAAATGTCTGTTACAAAAGAGTAATTTCTATTTCCAGAGCTCCTCTTGTGTCTGCTGTTTCTTAAAAATAACCAGGGTAAAATGATCCTTGTGCCAAAGAGGCATATCTTGCTGGAGGTGGCAAAATTTGCTCCCCTGCGCAATCCTGGATAACTTCACCTGCTGGAACAGTCCATATATTAAATAATCCACTAAAAACCATCTCGAGGGATTGGACCGAGAGAGTTTAGTAGCCTGAGCTCTGTTTTTTTTGGTATCTGTGTGTGTGCTTTATTTCTTTTTATTGAGGTAACCTGATGCCCAGGGAAGTACACTTGAGCTCTACTTCGAGGAGGCGCGTAAAACTATTTCAGGCAACACTTGGGGCCATCTCAGCGTTTTCATGCTCCCACTGTTAGCACTCCCTTTCCCCCACTGTTTTAAACTGCATCACTGTGATTATAGTTTTGCTATTTCTTAGTGATATGTTTGTATCAGTATTCTGAATATTCAAAATATGCATAATATATGTATCAGGTGGTAAAGTTTCACCTTTAATTTGGGAACAGAGTTTTGTCTTTAATTTTACTTTGGCCTTCATTCAATCTTTGAATTTATCTTAATTCTGTTAGGCCAAAGACGCTTAAAATTTCATTTTCTGCGAGCTGGCTCAACTGCCTGAAACACTTTTCTTCTCCC